>NW_006439718.1:2373450-2402761 GCF_000325575.1 Pteropus alecto
CAGACTGATTCCCTTTTATAATTTACATTTCCATTTTTATGTTTTTATCTCTTTGTTGAAGTTCTCATTGAATTTATCTACACTTCCCAAAAGTTCATGGAGCATCTTTATAATTAGTGTTTTGAACTCTGCATCCGTTAGATTACTTAACTCCATTATATCTGGATGTCTGTTCCGTTCTCTCGTATATGGTTTCTGCTTCTTTGTCTTCCCATTTTGGCTGTCTTTCCATGTCTGTTTCTGTGTATTAAGCAAAGCTCCCAAATCTCCTGTTCTCATTAGTGTGGATTTGTGAAGTAGGTGTCCAGTGGCACAGTCCTGAGAGGGGTTCAGCTGCAGGCCAAATTTAGCCCAAGCCTCAGTCCCTCTGGGACCACCTGTTAAGATTCAGCAAGCAATCCACAGATGTTGTGCTTATTGTTGCCTCAAAAGGCCACACCAGAAACCGAGGCCAGCTGTCTCCAGTGTGTGTGGCTAGGTGATGCTCAGCAAGGAGTACCTGACTCGCCGAAGATACACCTGGATGTGGCTTGGGTGGGGCCTCAAGTTGGGGGAGGTGGGATTTCAGGAAATCCTGTGGACGGAGCGACTTCTGTTATTCAGTTTGATGTCATGGCTATGGCAGCATTGTGTCTGGTGCACTGGTAGTGGGGAGGGCTCAACAAAGAACAGTGGGTACTGTGGCCACTTCTGTACAGAGTGAGTCTCAGCTTATCTCGCCTCAGCCCTCACTCAGACAATGTCTCCTTATAAGTCCCTGGTGCCCCTTGCGCGCAGCCTAATCGGCACTGGTGCTCAGAGTGAGCAGGTCCGTCACTGCGAAAATCCGCTAATGGACGCGGTCCCTTTAAGAGCTTCTACCGCTGCTGCTGCCGCTGCAGCCTCTGTCTCAGCCGCTCGACCAGGCAGCCCTGTGTCTTCTCCCCTTCCTACCTTCTACTGTTGCAGGGTGATTTCTTGGACGTCTCCCCGGTTGTATGGCTTGTTCATCTAGATCCCAGGCGAGTTTTCCTTGTTGCTGCTCCTTGTTTCCCTCACAACTTTGATTTGGTCGCCAGAGGGATGAACAGAGCCTCTATCTACACCTTTTTTTTCCTCCCAGGATTATAGTTTTAAACATTAGTTCTGTTTCACTGTTTAGATTTTCTTTTTCAAGGACTTTTAATAACATGAATAATATTCCTTCTTAGCCTTTCATTTTTAGTACATTCTCTTGGACCCATTTTTTACTTTTCCTCATGTCATTTTCATTTTCTTCATTGCTTTCCTGCCTTATCCTTTACTAAATATGTATTTGAGTCTATTATGTATTGATAGCTTGTAATTTATTCCTCATTTTTGAGGTAATTTTGTCTTTTTCCTTCATTCCTTTTCTGAGTTTAGTCAGCTTTCTTTTTAATTTGTTCCTGTTTTGTTGCTATGTGGGGGGTGGTCTTGGACATTTTCTTTTCTTAATTTTTGAATTTCTGGTTCAAAACATTTTTTTCTTATCTTCAAATCTTGAGCAAGTTTGCAGTTTGGCATTACAGTTTTCTTCTGCTTCATCATTATTTTTCTGAGTAAAATTTTACCTTGGTTGACAGGTGTGGAATTTTGTTTTCTGGTTTTTACTATTAACTCTATATGGATTTGTTAATTTTTCTCTTGATGATTTTTGTGGTATAGGGGTGGTTTACAGATTCTGTTTTATGGTGCGCTCTCAGTCAGTATATCATTGTTCAGATATTTTACCTGTTTTATATTTGTTTTGTGGTGTGGGGGGAGCTGTGAGTCCCCAATTTTGTGATTCTCTTTTTTCTTGCAGGACTCTTAAGTTTTCACCCCTTGCTCTTTTTCCCCTTGACTACTGAATTGCTAAAAAGTACTCTTCCTCTTGGTTTTTGCCTCCCACAGAAGCTCCTTCAAATTGTTTGGCTTTAAAGTCCCTTCCTTTTAGTCAGTGCTCTAATCGACTTGAGTGCTTTTTGTAGAATTTTTAGACTTAGAATGGCCTTTTTCTTTGTGATGGTTTTATATCGAGTTTATATACCAGCATTAGCTTCCCTCTCTGTCTTCAAAATTTTTCTCAGTTAGCTCTACAGGGATGAGAGTATGAGGCTTCCTGTACTGGGAATAGGTGATTGCCCCTTTTTATTCTGAGTTATTTTGAATTTTTATTCTCCGGCTTCAAGTTAGGAGGGCCTGCCTGATTTCTGTGTATCATTTCCCTTCTTCTTGTTATGTATGGTTTTGGGAGGAAATATTAGGAGATGGGAGCTGTCTTTAATTATCTGTCAGTCGTATTGATTCTGGTTTATTTCTAAATGCAGATATGAACATGTTCTAAAACATACATATATCTGTGGGAAAATTCTTTAAAAGACAAAAGAAACATGCGTGAGTCATTTATTAGGATTAGGTGAGGTCATGAGGGTTGGGATTGATGAGATTAGTGTTCTTTTTAAGAAGAGATGCCAGAAAGCTCCCCTTCTCTCTCCATTTGTAAAGAACAAGTCATGTAAGTACACAGGAAATGTTAGCTGCCTATAAACCAACAGAAGAGGCCTTAGAATAAAACCTGCTTTTCTGGAACCTTGATCCTGGACATCCCAGTCTCTAGAACTGAAGAATCTATTCTTAATATTTTGGGTATATTTCCTTTTAAAACTTATATTTGTGTGTTTAATGACTGGATGGTACTTTAATATATATTTCTGTCATCATTTATTTACTTAGTCTTCAATTAAGAGATATTTTCACCTATCCAGTTTTTCACTACGATAAACGAAACTGTGATAACTGATAAATGAGTGTGAGTGTATACACAAGCTTATAATAATAAACACTAGCACATATAGCACTATTACTCTTCTAGTCAACTTGTTTTATAGCTAGAGTAATTAGAGAAGGCAGTATGTGAGATATTTAAAAAAGGTTTTCATCAATATCAGTGTCCATTAAATGTTCTGTTGTTTGGATGATGCTCACTCTCCAGGTAATATAGTCCAAATATTCTTTGGGCATCCAAATGTATAGTTTGCCAGAAAAAAAAAAGATTAACTGTGGGATCTGCCTTAATGTTCTTTTAGCATCACAGAAATGTAAGGAAACTGTCCTGTAGACTATAATTTTCAGCATTGAAATTTGTTCATAATATACTTTTCCCCCCTAAGATTGAAGTATTCTGCAATTCATGTTTGGGCACTACAAAAATACATGTTAATATACAATAATGAACTATAATCAAATACAAACACTGAAATGGAAGGAATTTTCTAATATATTAATATTTTTATTGGGAATTACATTTTCTACCTGTTCTCAAGGTTATTAACCTTTCCATTCACAAGAAATATAAAATATAAAAGATGTCATCCATATCACTAAATAAACTCACATATAAACAATCATTATTTCATGTGGACATGTTACTCTGTATTTTAGAATACAGACCCCTAAGGACAGTAAACTAAATGTTCCATTTTTTAAAATATAATTGATATATTAGTTTCAGGTGTACAATATGATTATTTGATATTCTCATGTATTACAAAGTGATCTCCATAATAAGTCTAGTTAATATCTCTCAGCATACAGTTATGTTGTTTTTTTCTTGTGACAAAAACTTTTAAGAACTCTTTTAGCAATTTTCAGATATACAACATAGGGTTATTAATTACAGTTTCCATGTTGTACATTATATCTCCATGACTTATTTATTTTATAGCTGGAAGTTTGTACATTTTTAACCCCCTTTATCCATTTCGCCTATCCTCACTCATATGTTCTTTTAACACTGAATATAACTGAATGAAGATTGTACTTTACAGCATTTAAAACTATCTTCTAGGCCTTAAATCTTAAACTCTTCAGGGCTGATTCATAATACTTTGTCTTTTAAAGGGCTCCCTAATATCATACTACTTTGTTTCAAGGCCAGAGAGTTACTGAAACATGTTTTTTCTAAAAGCAGATTAGACTATATCAACTTTTAGCTACGTCTTTTACCTATGATTTGAAGTGTGTTTATTATTATTAGTCTTTTAATTAAATAGCTGTGTATCATCTTTACACTCTTTACAAGATTCTGTTGAATTTTAACCATTTTTATAACCTTTCCCAAAGGTATTCCCGTCTGTCAGCAGCACTTAATTTGGAATAACATGGAACTTGAAGATGATTATTGCTTGAATGATTACAAGTGAGTGTAATTACATATTAGCTGTTTTATAGATGCTCAGTAATACTACCAGTGTTTTTCTTCTGAATCTTTGGATCATGTCTCTTTTCTTGTAAAAGTTCTGATCCCTAGATTTCAGTATAAACCCCAAAATTTATATGTTGGTTCATTACCCCGTACTACTTGATCGTTGTCCTCTTATTCTTTGTTTTACCTTTTTATTATTCATGCCAAACTATTTGTCTCCTGCCATTTCAGATCTTCCTCTTCTGATCTTGCCTTCTTTGCCCCTTGCTTCAAATACTGACCCATTCCCATCTGGCTACATCATTTTCACAAGTATTGGAGATAAGAGAGTATTGCTCTTCATCAAGTCTTTCATTTTTCATTAAGTCCTCCTTCCGTTACTGACACTGAGTGCGCCACTGATGGCAGATATATTTTCTGTTTTTCTTTCTCCCTTCTCATATAATTCTTCACTCTTAAGAGAAGAACAGAGGTGATGTGGAATAGCTGGAAGAGTGCTTGGAGACATTGTAGATTTGCTGTTTTCCTCTTTTCTATTTTGTTTAATATATCTGCTATTTTCTTTTCATCTTAGGGCCTCTTTTTCCTTACATGTGAAATGAAGAGGCTAAACCACATAATCATCGAGGTCCTTTCCAGTACTTTTATTCTGAGATTTCCTGTCATGTTTAAGGCTTATGAGAACTCTTCACTTTTTTTTTATTTGTACAAGTAAATAAGTTAACCTTTTATATTTATGTATATTGATATATCTCTTTTTAAATGTTAGAGGATAGGCACTAAGCCTAATTAGGCAGCACATAATTATGTATATATTTAACACTGAATGCATTTTGATAATTGTAATTTATGTTTGTGTTAATTATCTACAGCATTTCAGAAGGTTGTACCTTGAAGCTGGTATTGGCTATGCGTGGCGGACCTATAAATACTAGAAGAGGTAGGCATATGTTAAAATTATGTATGTTAAAGCAATTTGACAATAATAATCTTCAAGTCAGTTGGTATTTTTATATATTTTGTAGTCAGGTTCTCTTTCGGCTATTAGGTCTTAGAAGAACCACATTTGTTTCTCTAGGTATTATTCTTTAAAGCCTAAATGCACAGAAGAAGGAACACATATTCCAGAAAAATCTCATGATTCCTGATTAAATCCACAGAGATTTAAAAATAAATCTCACCAGTATAGAGGAGAGAAATGGGATGGCATAGTATAAATATGTAGTAATTATTATGTTTAGGTATGTTTCCATCTTGTTGCTTTTTTATTCCACTGAGTCTTCAACTCCTAAGGTAATGATTGTTACATAAAATTTCAAAGATGCCTGTTAGCCTAGTTTACGATGCATTTGGGTTTCATGGATATTATCATGGCCTTGTTGAATCCTTTTTCAGAATGTGGGCAACCTCTGGGAGTCCATTCATTCAACAAATACATTTTGAGCGTCTACTAGATGTTCAGTGCAGTGTTCCATGGAAGAAAAACATCCCTACTCCATAACAGTGCCTACAATAAACATGTAAAGGTCGATGTCATTTTAAGCAGTTGTAAGTGCTATGGAAGAAATAGGGTAGTGTGATGGAGCATGTGGAAGCGGGGCAGTAGGAAGACGATTGTGGAAGGGTCCTCAGAGAAGATGATGTGAGCAGAGACTTGATTAACAAGAAAGTTCTAAACCTACAAAGAACTGGGAGTGTTCACATTGATCCCTGATTCAAGTATGTCACATGAATCTCCACCAAATAGAGGCATCCCTTAGACTGCTCAGAGCAGTCCTGCTTTTGTGGGCCTCATTTTGGGCAAGGCCTTTATTTTTGTTTGCTCATTCTCTAACCAGAAAATTGAAGGTTAAGTGTTGATTCCACTGTGGGCTTATTTCTTCCATAAATCAAATTTTATCTCTATGCTTTATAATTTTGGTTAGAAAATAAGGTTATTACCATCTTTTTCCTAACTACTTCAAGAGGATTTTGTGACATATGTGGCTGTTGAACTGTTTTTGGATAGGTTAATAAAACGAAGATAGTAATATTAGAGTTGATAAATTAGCGGTTTTGCTGTCAGAAACTTTCTATTAATTGAACTTATGAAGTTGTCCTATGTGACCTAAGGTGATGTTTACGGTACTGATTCTGAGAGTAATGCAAGAACCCTAAAGCATTTACTGATACATTATGGTAAGATAGAATTATATAGTGTTTAATGACATATTAACTCCATTGTATTATATTTTTGAAAGTTGGTTATTTGTATATAGTGTTGTCTTTAAACCAGAAGGTTTAATCAGAACACCTACTTTTCTTACTAGGACTAAAATTATTATATGTTTATGAGGAGGAATGTAAGTGCTATGGATTCTGAGTTAAAAGTGTATGTATTTTTTACACTTTTTTAAAAAAATGAAAATGAAAGGCATCACTGCCCTCTGGTAGTTGAAGCTTTGTAATACGTTTTTTTCTCTTACATTTTCTGCGTCTTGTTTATAAATTGAAAAATCACTACCTAGAACTTGTCTGGTGTTTTGATATTTTAAATTCAGTTTTTAATAATTCTGCCTTTATTGTATCCACATTTTTTAAAATTAAAAGCTTGCTGTCATCTACCTTACATCATTGAAAACTTTGTGGAAAAAAAAAAAACTATACCCATCTAAAACTTCTCCATAGTATTTGAGAAACCATATTTTTTTAATTTAGTCTTTAGTTAGACCATATTTAGTCTTGCTTGAAAATTACAGTTTAGAAAGTACCTTTATCATCTGAGTTCCAATAATGTTTAGCTTTTAAAATTGTTTTTGAATTAATCATTATAAAAACAGCATAGAAAATATTTTACTTTGTAAAACTAAATTTTTTCCTAAAGTATATATATAATGGTTTATACCTGGTGAAATCTAAATGATTTTTGTTACGAAAAACTGTACACATACGTACACATATGTGCATACACACATATTCAGTCTCAGTGCCTCCATAAGTAAGGCACACTGCGTTGGTTTAAGCAAGGCTTTCATGTGGCTTTAGTAATGGACATAGTAACATAGTTTTTGATTTCTTATTAATGTAACATGGAAAGTTTGTTATTAACTTAAAAATGGCAAGAACTTGTTTTGAAAATGTCTTTTAATATTTATACATTTTGTGCCTATGAGTTAATTAAAACATCCAAATGTTTTTATAAGCTAAATCTTATTATATTTCTTAAGTTTTGCATTTTAGTAGTGGTGGTATTGAATTTAAGATATGGGAACATCTTTAATGGTTTTACCTTGTCATTTTCAGAGTTTAGTATTTCTTATTGCTGCAACTTTTTAAAAAGGTAGTACAGCACTATGATTCTTTTAATAAATAAGCTACTAGAATTAGAGTTATGCAGTTTGAGAAATTGTTGCCTCTTTAAAGAAAGAGCAGATGTTTTCTTCTGCTTGACATTAGAATGTCTTTAACGGTGAACTTTTTTTTACTCTCAGACCACTACCTAGACACCCAAGTCTGGGTCTCAAGGGCTATTAGAACATTCACCGTAGGAGCCAGCAATCTTTTTAAGCCCAGTCGTACCACAAGATCAGGTTGTAATGATGACTGCAATATCATTCAAACCTGAGGACAACTTTGGAATTCTAGAGCCTGCCAGGAGTAGGAGCTTTGCTCTGGTCCTTGTGCTCTGACTGCTTACCTGGATACATACTAGGATAGTTGGGGTCTGAATAGATGCTTTCAAGAAACAACATTCTGACCATTACACACATTGCAGTTTTAGTACCTAAGTGGTCCCCTTGTGTTCTGAATTATTGTGTACTTTTAATTACCTAACTGTATATCAAGAAACACGTCTAAGAAGAATCAGCTTCTGTATAAAACCATAAAGAAAAAGAGGGATTCACTTGCTTCTCATTTCTAACATATGTCTCCCAATTATGTGTGTGTTATATTATTTTAATCAAAAGAAGTGGAATTTATAGTGATTTTAATTATTGATTGTTGGAACCAATATTGGAAAACATAGGAAGCAGAAGTTATCAAGTAAAAACAATTATCAGTAAAAGACCAGAAACTTATTTGAAACTTATTTCTTTAATTTAAAACTTCTAAAGAATTATCTGGTAAACCCAAGATGGGTCTACTTAAAACATATATATATATATGATATATATATATATATACAGGGTTGTTGTTCAGATTCAGCACATTATGTCCTGTCACTGTACCAAGATGCGTAAAACTTGATATAAATTGAAAGCTTGTTTATTAATTTTTCCATTTATAGTTCCTATGGAAGATCCACTTAGGGAGATGGCTGAGTACATGGATTCCAGTCGAGATGAGGTCTGGGAGAAGACCTCCTACAACAAACAAGTTACATTTTTGGTATACCGAGAAGGAGATCAATTGAATTTCTTTCGTGTAGTAGATAGGGGAGATGGCACTTTAACACCATTATCTGAATCTTTAAGGTAAATAGGTTTTCATTTGCATGTCTCACTTAGAAAAAGAAAACATCCTATGATACATTCCATATACCTTTCTGTTTGCCTTGTATTGCCAAATAATCTTATTCACAACACTGACTAAATTTCATGCATTTTCTCCCACCCTTCCCCCCCAGCCCCAGGTATGTAATTCTGAAATTGTCCTTTGAATGATGAATACTTAGAGAGTAATTTCTGAAATTTCTTTATGGAATAGGATTTTTTCATACAAAAGTTTTATTTCTGTAACTTTATGAAACTCTAAGTTGCCTACTAGGTTATTAAGTCTTGTTATAATATATAATAGTGTGTTATACAACATTGCTATAATAGAAAGGATTAAACTTAAGTTGCTATCTTTTTAAATAATTTAACTCAGCTGCTTAAAAGTGGACAAATCTGGTCTTGTTTTCATACTCTATAAAAGGGATAGAAGTTGTTATATTACATATATTACTTATAAAGTCAGAAGAAAACAACCTAAAGGTACTCAGCTAGGCAACAATTAGGGAATTGGACAAGGAAACCTGTAAGTTTCTGTGCACTGTCTTACTATGATTCTTTTTGCCTTTCAATTAAGTTACTAAATATTTACTGAACTTTTGTAGCCAGTCTCTACACTAAGCATTGGTCTACAAAGATGATTATTCCTCTCTCATTGAGCATGCAATCTGCTATAAATAGTATCTGTAACATACTGTTGGCAGTTGTTATAAAAAGATATCAACATCTCTGGAAAACCAAATGAGAGGGCTTTTATTTTGCCTGAAAGGTGGGGAGTTAGGGACAACCTCTGAGAAGAAGCAACCATAAAAGGAGTAGGAGTTTGCCTAGCAGACAAAGGAAGGAAAGCTATTACAGGTAACTAAATTTAATCCCACAAAATAAAAAGCTAATGGCAGAACCATTCGTAGAAAAGATAACTTTAGCTGGGTGCTCTGCTCAGGGTCTTACAAGCTGCAGTCATAATGTTGGCAAAGGTATACTCTTATCTGGAGGCTTGGTTGGGGAAGAGAATGAACTTTCAGGCTCATTTACAGTGTTGGCATGATTCATTTCCTGGTGGTTATATGACTGAATGCCCTGGTGTTTTGCTGGCTATATTGTCTAGAAGCTGCCCACAGCTCTTTTTGTATTAACTCAGAGTCAACTGATTTAGGGCTCAAATTACATCTGCAAAAAATTCTTTTACTTTTGCTCTATTCTGTTGGCTAGAAGCAAATCATAGGTTATGCTCATACTTGGGTAGGAGAGCATATAGACTGTGAGTAACAGGGATTGGGACTCATAGAGATTCCTTTAGGGTTCTGCCCACCACAGAGTGATATTTGGAAGAAAGATTAGACTTATTCTTTGTGGCCACAGAGAGCAGACTGCGACAGATGGGTGTTGACTGTTGACTGTAATGTGTCTAGATCTGTGTTAGCACTACAAACTTGACATAAACACATGGGCTAGAAGTCAAGAAGAGGGAGCAGTGAGAGCAGCAGCCTTAATCCAGTGTCTCACACTTGGACCATGTAAAGAATTGCTTTATACCAGTCTCTCTATGCTAGTTCACTGTTGTTTTGGGTTTTCTTTCCTTAAGACTATCTTCTTTTTGCTCTCCTTTCCTAAAGGAGAGAATCTAAACTCCTTAGCTTAGCTCATAAGGCCCTTTATCACCTGTCAGCATTAATTTTTCAGGTCTCTCATTATGCCATGTTTTTGCACCTCTATTTCTCTTTGCTAGAAATATCATTTCCTCCTTTTACTCCAGTTTTTCCTCAGCCAACTTCTGTTGTGTTTAAGACCTAGCCCAAGTGTTGCTGTGGATTTCAGTTAAAATCGTATTAATGTTCTTCTCAAGGTAATTATTATTTTTTATAATTTTCTTTTTATTCACCTGCCAAAATTAGATGAGATAGAGTGGATGAGAAAGGGAAGCAGAAAACTTTCTGAATCATACCTTGGAGGACATTTATCTTTCCTGTTCTACAACAGAGGACAGCAAACTTTTTTGTAAAGGGCCAGAGACTAATTATTTTAGGATATTCAGGCTAAGAGGTAAAATGAAGTGTAGGTACTTATATAACAAGAGAAAAAATTTTCCATAAGATTTTTACTGACAGAATTCAAAATATAAGAATAATAATTGAGTACTTTTATGTGTGTGTGTGGTTTAGGTCTACTAATAAGAATATAATTCTTTCTGTGAGGGTGACGTTTTACTTAATTGGGTTAGAAAGCTAGTGTTGCTTATCCGATTATAAAATTAGTTGTAGACATTCATCTGTTAATATTGATCTGTAATGAGATTTTATGTATTTTATCTTTGAAAATTATTTTTCACACAGATAGGTAACTACCAAATATTGATGAGTTCATGAGCATATGATTTTAATTGAGCATATTCATCACTTGAAATGCATTTATAGAATTCTAGTACTGTCTTCTCTTGCTATTTACCTTTAGCATGTCATTACATTGTAGATTAAATACTTCCAATTGAAAATAGAACTCCTGAATTCCACATTTAAAGAGATTTTGAAATATTGAAATTTTCATTAACTTGCAATGAAGTATGAAAATGCTGCTGGTAGTATACTTTGAGTTCAGAAAACATGTCTGCTCTAAACTTGTGTGGTAATGGAGATCTCACTTAAGTTTTTAACTTTTGAAAGCATGACATTACATGTGATTCACCGTAATGCTAGTTCTCAAAATGACATTACTGCAGTATATGTTTCTCATATGCATACTGTTTAACTTTCTAATTTTAGGTTGAATTTATTAAGAAACATTCTCAAGTCCACAGAAAAAGCAAATCTCTAAAGACATTCATTGTTTGATACTAGCAGTTGAGGATGGTTCTTTTCATTCAGAAATATTCAGTGCCAGCCATGAGCTAAAAGAAAAATCACAAAACTACTACCATTGACACTACTGGTTCAGTAATAATACATGATAGATTCAAATATTTGTGGCAGAATACCTGCTGATGAGTAACCATAGATTTTAAACACCTTACATTTTTATTAGCTTTGTAAATTTGTTCAACTAAATTTTTTTTTTTTACTTTTATTCCATCAATTGTAGCAGATTTCACTTCAAGTTGTATTGAAGTAGTATTTTAGCAACTTCTTTGACAATTTTCTTCACTGCAGTTTAATGCAGACTCTTCAAAGGTATTAGTTATTCAGTCACTTCAAACTTGGTATTGGTGCCCTGAATAAACAAAAATATCTAGACAGTATCAGTAACTTACGTTGACTCATCAAAAGCCAAGGAAAACAACTATAAATGATTTGTCTTATTTTTTAATTGACTATTGATGTTTCTTCCAATGTTGTCAGCTCTTCAAGAAGTTGTTCTTGCTGAAGGAATAGTCTTTAAACAAGTTTAATTTCTTCAACTGCTGTGATCATACATGGTTTAATTAATGCACTATTGATAAACAGATTTCCTTGCTTGGCTAGTAAATAAACCTCTTGGAAACTTATTTTGGTTGTAATATCATTTTCATTTTTTATTTCTGGGAAGAAATTCTGCTATGATCTATTTCATTTTAAATTTTCTCATTTTTCTGACCATTGCTTTCCTACAAGTTGAGAATACTGTGATGAATCCTCAGTCTGATAATGTGCAAATATGTTGTTTTTCTTTAGCATAGCTACAGTGTCATTGCATAAGAAACACAATGCTTTGCCGTTTGATGGATTTAAAAAATGATTCGTGCTCTATTGTGCCTTAAAACTGCACCATTTGAAGTCCACTCTTCTCCTCTTGGCTTTGACATGTTGGATATATATACCGGTAATTTAAAAAAAGTCACTGTACAGTGATATACATGGCACTCAAAATGCTGTTGAATTATGACTGTGTCACTGATTTGTAGTGTGACAAGCCACAGTGCAAAGAAATGAAAGCCACATACAATTTCTGTGTGGCTACTTAACTCTGCCACTGTAGTGCAAAATCAGCCATATGCAGTATGTGATCAAATGAATGTGGCTATGTTCCAATGAAACTTTATTTATGGATGCGAATTTGAATTTCATATAATTTTCATGTTATGAAATATTATTTTGACTTTTTTCAACTATTTAAAAATATAAAAGCCATTCTTAGCTCGTGAGGTGCACGAAAATACATGGCGGACTGAATTTGGCCTGTTGCCTATAGTTTTCTAACTCCTGCTCTAAGAAGAAACAGAATTCAGTACTTATTTGGTTCATTTCAATACACAACCTATTATCAGTCACTTTTAGTCTCAGATCTTTTTAGTTAATCATGCCATCTTCCTGCTTTTTTAAGTGGAAAGAAGTAGAAGGAGGTATTTGCAAGTCCTAATTAAATGGTAACTTGTCTGTGAAAGTCACATGAGGGCTTGGCTTCATGATGAACAATATTCATGTTGAAATACATTTGCCCATCTCTTATTCTTTAATCACATTATTAGATTAAAAGATTTAGAAAAAGTTAAATATAAGCATTCAAGAAAATATTAAGAGAATTTTCATGCTTATATGAGTTCCCTATGCACATGTATTAAAAATTTGATTTTCCTCTTTTATAAAGAAAATATTTAGAAATTCAAGAAAATATTTAGAATATTTAAATATAAAGAAGGATATTTTTGGATTAGATTTATAAATTACTATGTTATCCTAGTCTATTTACATTTTTCTAAATGGAAATTGTGATTGGCTTCTGACTGATGTCATGAATCTTTGCTTGTTAGAAAAAAAAGCAGAATAATGTGATTCTTTTAAAATATAGGTACATTTAAAAGTTTCTTTAATCTTCCAAAATGCATCTAATGAACTATTTATCATGATTTTACTTTTTTTAATATACCACACATGCGGAAACAGTAAAGGAAAGTTGAGCCAAAAACCTCTTTCAACATTCAGTATGGGTACCTAAAGTTAAATTACCACAAGTATAGTAGAGAATTAAAGTTAAAATACTGCAAGGTAACCAATAGTAGAGTGTGCTTAAGTCATTCCTTCCAACTCCATGGGCGAACTAGCAAAAATCTTCTCAACCCTCCTTTTCAGGTATAGTTAAACTTGAGAGTCTTCACATACTGTAAGTTCTGTCTCTTTTTTAGGAACACAAGCATGGTTCAGTAAAGTCTGTTGTTTGGTGCCTGGGAAAGCAACAGGAAGTAGAATAAAGAATAGACTTTGGAACCAGACAGTTGGGGGATTTGAATCTTAAGTCTACCATTTATTAGCTCTCTGGTCTGGAACAGAATCACTTAATCTCTAAACTGCAGTTTCTTTATTTATAAAATGGGATAAATATCAGCTTGTATAGTTTTCGTGAGGATTAGAAATAATATGTGGAAAATACCTGGCAGAGTAGGCATTTAGTAAATAGTAGCAATGTTAATTTAGTATTGTGCCCCCTTGTGTCAACTTTCATACTGTAGTAGGAATCTACAATAGGTAGAAGTAAAGTGATGGTCACAAGGCAAACACTAGGGACTGAACTGGTTATGGAGATCAGTTCTAGCCATTCTTCCTTCTGACAAGTATGCCTGCTGTCCATGTAATTAACCCACAATTTTAAAATGTCATCCTCAGTTTCACCATATAAAGTTTAGGAATGGGGTCATCTACTTTCTACTTTGCCTTTGTGGGGTGGTAGTATGTACTTCAGAAATGTTATGGAATATGCCTTATTAAGGCTGTCCTACATTTCCATTTCTTAAGAACCATGTAAAATTGGAAATCTTATTAACCCTCATATTCTTTAGCATAGGTACATTAGTTTTTTTATAAGTAAATCGGGCACAGTGACCAACATTCTTTTTCTGCTCTATTTAAAATTTTAGTCATTCAAATATGCTGAGCTTGTTTTTTTCAAACTTTACCATTTTAATTTTTTTCATTATTGAAAAAGCTGAATGAAATTTCAGTAATGTTTGTGTTTAATATTTGTTGAATATGGGCCAAACACTCTGCCAGGTGCTAAGACTGGGAAGATGCAAAAGCCTAATAACTGCTTTCAACTTGTAAATGGTGGAGTAAGAGGGAAAGATAAGTATGTAAGTATAAATATAAAGATAGTGTGCTAAATACCATTATATTATGCGAAGAGAAGGGGCTCCAGCTAATAATTATGTTAATGAATAAATATCATGATGATTAATCAGTAATTGAAATGTTTTACGTGTTTAATAATATGTGTTATGACTTGCCTGGGATGTCTTTTTTTCATTTAAAACTCTATGCTATTCTAGGTGGTTATATTTCTAAATACACTGAGAAAAATCTTAAGTTATCTATATTTTTTGTTGTCTTTAGAGCAGAAAATGTTCTAATGACATCTGTGTATGTGTTCCTTTTTTTAGTGAGAATTCTCTCAGCATTAATAAATATCTAGACTTCTCTTATGTGTTAATTTCTTTTTTATTCTGGTTAGTTGAAATTTGATCAGCCTGTGGTCTAGGTTGCACAATTATTAGTTTTGGCTAATAAAATGAAATCAGATCATTCTTATGGAAATGGATTTTGCTTCTATGGGAATGATAGAGCAGATGCCAAAAGATCTTCACTTATGGTATACTGACTTGAGAAAAGCATAGCTGTATTAGAATTTTCAGTAATGCTAGATGATGATATTTATCACTATTTATTTTTTTCTCCTAAGAAATATATTTTTGAAATACATTTGCCTTAAATTTCATTGACAAGATGGGTTTGTTGTTTTATCATTAGCAGCATCTATAGTTTCTATTGCACATAGAATATTTTTAGTCATTGGGCAGGTATCAGGTACATTTCAATAGTAATTATTTTCTTTGCAGTGGTGGTTCTGTATATAATTTGTATACTGATGAGGATGAAGAAATTGAGCCTTCTCCTTCTGGGCAACAGATAATTGAAAATTCAATAACTATGAATAAGATGAAGCTGCTGAAGGCTAAGATGGAGAACATGAATCTCAGCAAAAAGGTGAAGCTATTGGCATTTGGCCAGGCCTTTCTCTAGTTTATCTGTGCAGGAGTCAGATTGAGGACTGCTAGTAATTGTGAAAAATATATTTATAAAATGTCATTCATCCCAAGTTTCTGGCCTCAGTTATTTATTGAGATATTAAAAGTGATGAATTGGTTTTTAGGCCAGCAACACATCTAATGGGATTATTCTGCACTTAAAATAATTCATGATATTTAAAAATTTTGTGGTTCTAGAGCTAAGAAGGATAATAAAAGATAGCCTAATCTTAGTCTTACAGTTACTTTTTAAAATACTCTGTTCATATTTACTTATTATGGATATTTTCTCTGGGCATTGATAAGAAGTATGCCTATATTCAGCTTTACTGGATATTGTCAGTTTTCCAAAGTGATTCTGAAGTAATTGAACCAATTTACATCTGTCCTGTAGTTAATGAGAGTTGCAGTTTTCATGCATTCTTACCAGTATTTGGTATGGTCCTTCATTTTTATTTTTGTCATTCTGGTTGACGTGTAGAGCCATCATTGTGTTTTTAATTTGCATTTCTCTGACTAACGAAGTTGAGCACCCTTTATATATTTATTGGGTATTTTATACTTTTTGTAAAATGCCTTTTCAAATCTTACTCATTTTTCTTTGGGTTGTCTGTTTTTTTGCTTATTGATTTTTTTATATCTAAATTTACTCTGGATATGAGTCCTTTGTCATGTATCTACATATGTATATACACATATATATGTACATGTATATCACCACTCTGTTATTTTGCTTTTCACTTGATTAATAGCTTATCCCTTTTTTATTGAAATATAATATATAATAAAATTCACAAGTCTTTAATGTACAGCTTGATGAATTTTTATGTTTATATATATTTATGCCCATATAACCCAAATTAAAAGAGACCCGTCTTTCTTTTCAGTTTTCCTTATAACCTTTTCTAGTCAATACCCACCTTTCTCCAGTCCCAGAAATAACTACTATTCTTATATTTGTCACAATAAATTAGTTTTGCCTCCTCGAACTTTGTATAAATGAACTCATTAGAATATCTCTCTTTTTTTGAGGGAGGGGTCTGGTTTCCTTTGCTCAGGATAATACTTTTGTAATTAATCATCTTGTTGCATGTCTGTCTTTTTTTACTGCTATGTACTATTTCATTATAAGACTGTACTTCAATTTGTTTTTCTTTTGACAGACATTTGGATTGTTTCTAGTTTTTAGCTTTCATCAATAAAACTGCTCTCAATACTCTTATATATGACTTTGGTGGACATATGCACTCTCTTCTTTGAGACATATACCTAGGAATGGTCTTGTAGAGATACAAAAGGTATATATGTAGCTTTAGTTGTTGTGCCAAACAATTTTGCAAAGTGTCCGAACTAATTTACACTCCCATCAGCAACATGAGAGTTCCAGTTTGTGCCCCATCCTCACCAATACTTGACATTGTCAGTCTTTTTCATTTCAACCATTCTTATAAAGAATTTCTCTGATAAGGAATAATATTAAGTTTTTCATATGGTTATTGGCCATTAAATATGGCTTTTGGGTTTTATTTTTAAATTTTAATTAATTTTTATTATGCTGACATTGGTTAATGAAATTCAGTAAGTTTCAGGTGTACAATTCAACAGTAAGGCATAGATATACATTCCATTGTGTGTTCACTACACAGTTAGATTTCTTTCTGTCACCACACATTTGACCCCTCCCCCTCTCCTCTTCCCCCTCCCCTCTTGTAACCACAAGTCTCTTGTCCATGTCCATGAATCTCTGCTTCCTTGTCCTGTTCATTTGTTGCTTTTAGGTTTATATCCTACATATAAGTGATATTATGTGTTTTTCAACTTTTTCTGTCTGGCATATTTTGCTTAGCATGATTATCTCAGGGTCTATCCACGTTGTTGCAAATGGCAGTATTTTGTCTCTTCTTATGGTTGAGTCATATTCCATTGTATGTATGTACCACAGCTTCTTTATCCAGTCATCTGTTGTAGAAAATTTTGGTTGCTTCCATGTCCTGGCCACCATAAATAATGCTACTATAAACATCATTGTGCAAATATCTTTTCACTATGGGTTTGCAAGTTTTGGGGATAAATACCCAGTAGAGGGGTTACTGGATCATATGGTAGATCAATTCTTAGTTTTTTGAGGAACCTCCATACTATTTTCCATAGTTGCTTTACCAATTTGCAGTCCCACCAATAGTGTGTGAGGGTTCCTTTTTCTCCGCATCCTCTCCAGCATTTCTTATAACTTGTCCTGTTGATTATAGCCATTCTAACAGGTGTGAGATGGTATCTCATTGTGCTTTTGATTTGCATTTCCCTAATAACTAGCAATGTTGAGCATCCTTTCATGTGTTTGTCGGCCATTTGTATGTCTTCTGGGAGAAGAGTTTGTTCAGGTCCTCTGCCCATTTTTTAATTGGATTGTTTGTTTTTTTATTGTTGTTGAGTTGTATGAGTTCTTTGTATATTTTGGATATTAGGCCTTTATCAGAGGCGTTGCTTGCAAATGTACTTTCCCATTTGGATGGTTGTCTCTTTACCTTGTTGTTGTTTCTTTTGCTGTGAAGAAGCTTTTTAGTTTCATGTAGTCCCATTCATTTAGTTTTGCTTTGATTTCCCTTGCCTTTGAGGTCAAATTCATAAAATCCTCTTTAAGTCTAAGGTCCATGAGTTTAGTTCCTGTGTTTTCTTCTATGCAGTTTATTGGTTTGGGTCTTATATTTGGGTCTTTAATCCATTTTGAGTTAATTTGGGTTTGTGGTGGTGATAGACAACAGTCTCTTTTCATCCTTTTGCAAGTGGCATTCCAGTTTTCCTAGTACCATTTACTGAAGAGGCTTTCCTTTTTCTATTGTATGTTTTTGACTATTTTGTTGAAAATTATTTGCCCATATAAACATGGGTTTATTACTGGATTCTCGATTCTGTTCCACTGGTCTGTGTGTCCTTTTTTCTGCCAATACTATGCCATTTTGATTATTGTTGCTTTGTAGTATAATTTAAGTTGGGCAGAGTGATGCCTCCAGCCTCATTCTTTTTTCTCAGGATGGCTTTGGCAATTAGAGGTTTTTTGTGCTTCCCTTCAAATCTGATGATTTTTGCTCTATTTCTTTTAAAAATGCCAATAGGATTTTGATGAAGATTACACTAAATCTGTATGATGCTTTAGATAATAAGGTCATTTTAACTATGTCTATTCTTCTAATCCAATAACACGGAATATCTTTCCATTTCTGTGTATCTTCTTAGATTTCTTTTAATAGGTTCCTATAGTTTTCATTATATAGGTCCTTCACATGTTTCATTAGAGTAATTCCTAGGTATTTTATTCTTTTGTTGCAATTGGAAAAGGAATTATTTTTTCCGCTTATTTTTCTGACACTTTATTTTTAGAGTATAGGAACACTAGGGATTTTTAACATTAATTTTGTATCCAGAAACTTTACCGTATTTGCTCATTGTTATTAGAAGTGTTCTTGTGGAGTCTTTTGGTTTTCTATCTAGAGAATCATGTCATCCAAATAGTGACAGTTTGACTTCATTTCCTATTTGGATGCCTTTTTTATCTTTCTCTTGCCTGATCGCACTTGCTAGGACCTCCAATGTTACATTGAATAACAGTGGCGATAGTGGACAGCCTTGCCTTGTTCCCAATCTTAAAGGGAAGGTTTTTAGTTTTTCACCATTAAGTATAATGTTGGCTGAGGGTTTGTCATATATGGCCTTTATTATGTTAAGTTACTTTCCTTCACCGATTTTGTTAAGTGTTTCGATCATAATTGGATGCTATATCTTGTTGAAGGCTTTTTCTGAATCTGTTGATATGATCGTATTCTTACTTTATAATTTGTTTATATGATGTATCACATTAATTGATTTGTGTAAGTTGAACCATCCCTGTGCCCCTGGGATGAATCCCAATTGATCATGGTGTATAATCTTTTTAATATGTTGCTGTATTCGGTTTGCTAGTCAAGGTCTTATTTAGGATTTTTGCATCTGTGTTCATGAGAGACGTCGGTCTGTAGTTTTCTTTTTATGTGTTATCTTTACCAGGCTTCGGTATCAGGGTAATATTGGCCTCATAAAATGAGTTAGGAAGTATTTTCTCATTTTTGATTTTTTGGAAGAGTTTGTGGAGAATAGGTATTAAATCTTCTTTGAATGTTTGGCAGAATTCACTGGTGAAGCCATATGGTCCTGGACTTTTCCTTTTTGGTAGGTTTTTTATGATTGTTTCAATTTCCATACTGCTAATCAGTCTATTTAGATTTTCCAGTTCTTCTTGATTCAGTCTAGGAAGGTTGTATCTTTCTAAGAACTTGTCCATTTCTTCTAGGTTGTTAAATTTGTTATTATACACCTTTTCATAGTTTTCTTGTATGATTCTTATATTTCTTTTGTGTCTCCTGCAATTTCTTCTCTTTCATCCCTGATTTTGTTTGTATCCTTTTTCTTTTTTCTTTTGTGTGTGTCTACCCAGGAGTTTGTCAATTTTATTAACCTTCTCAAGGACCAGCTCTTTGTTGCATTTATTTTTTCTGTTTTTTTTTTCTGTCTGTTTGTTTTCAATTTCATTTAATTCTGCTCTAATTTTGATGATATCTTCTGCTGACTTTAGGCTTCATTTGTTCTTTTCCTAGTTTTTTAAGATGAAGCATTAGGTTGTTTATTTGGTCTCATTCTTGTTTTTGGAGATAAGCCTGTAATGATATGAACATTCTCCTCTTATGACCGCTCTTGCCATGTCTCAAAAGTTTTGATATGTCGTACTATCATTATCATTCATTTCTATGTATCTCTTGATCTCTCTTTTTATTTCTTTCCTGACCTAATTATTCTTCAGTAGCATGTTGTTTAATCTTCATGTATTTGTGGTTCTTCTTGCTTTCTTTTTGCAGTTGATCTCTAGTTTCAAAGCATTATGATCAGAGAATATGGTTGGTATGATTTTAACCCTCTTATATTTGTTGAGGCTATCTCCGTGTCCCAGTATGTGGTTAATCCTTGAGAATGTTCCATGTGCACTAAAGAAGAATGTATAAGCAGCTGTTTGGGAATGAAAGGCTCTGTAAATGTCAGTTATGTCCAGCTGGTCTAATGTGTCCTTAAGGTTGTTACTTCTTTATTGAGTTTCTGTTTGCATGATCTGTCCATATCCAACAGTGGGGTATTTATGTCCCCTACTACGATAGTGTTTTGGTCTGTTTCTCCCTTTAGTTCTGTTAATATTTGCTTTATATATTTCAGAGCTTCCTGTTTGGGAGCATAGATATTAATAATTGTTATGTCTTCTTGGTGCATGCTTCCCTTTATCATTACGAAGTGTCCCTCAGTATTTTTTCTTTACATTTTTTTATTTTGAAGTCTGTTTCATCTTAAAAACAGCAAGAGAAAAGCAGTTAGTTTACCTACAAGGGAGCACCCAGAAGACTGGCAGCTGATTTCTCAAAAGAAGCTATGCAGGACAGAAGGGCTTGGCACAAAATATTCAACAGGATGAAGACTCAGGATCTACTCCTGCTTTTCTCTGAATGCCATTTGCTTGAAATATCATTTCCCACACTTTCACTTTGAGTCTATATTTGTCTTTGGAACTGGAGGCAGCATATGGTTGGGTTTTGTTTTTTGATCCAATCTGCAATTCTGCCTTTTTATTGGTGAGTTCAGTCCATTTACATTTAGGATGATTATTGAAATATGAGGTCTTCTTATAGCCATTTTATCTTTTGCTTTCTGGTAACTCGTTGTTTCCATTTCTTCCTTGTCCTTTTGTCTCTTTTTGGGGGGATGGGAGGATTGTGAATTTTCCCTCTGGTCCTTCTTGTTTTATGTTATATACTTCAGTTCTGAATCTTTGGCATGTGGTTACCATTATGAATATGTAAAGAATAGTTGTATATATATAGTAGTCCATTTTCTTCTGTATGTGCCGTATCTCATTCCCCTTTGCTAATTTGGATCTTTGAATCTTCTCCCCTTTTCTGTTATTGTGGTCTCAATGTGTCCCTATATGTGCTGAATGTTCATTACTATCTTACAATAATAAATCTCTTCTTATTGTTTAAGTTTATAATGCCCTGTTCTTAATAAGGATTGCACTACTCTGCTTCTGTCTGCCTGCTAGTTGCCACACTCATAGTTATGTACTTTTTTTGTCATTTTGTTTTAGGTGAGCTTACCCTCTTCACTATTTCCTGGAATGCAGGCCTTGTAGTGGAGAATTCCCTCAGTTTTTCTATGTCTGGAAAGGTCTTTATTTATTTTTCATTTTTAAAGGAGAGCTTTGCTTGATACATCATTCTTGGCTGGTAGTTCTCTTGTAGGCAGTGTATGTAGGGGTCCTGTTTTCTTATTCCTTCAGCCACTTTATCTTTTGGTTATAGCACTTAATTCTTTTCCATTTGGGGTTCTTGTTGATAGGAATGTAATTATTACCATTCTTAATTCCTGTTTTTGATACATGTTCTTTCTTAAAGAAGTCCCTCCAACATTTCCTGTAATACTGGCTTGGTACTGATAAATTCCCTTAGCTTATTTTTGTCTGGGAAGCTCTTTATCTGTCTTTTGACTCTAAATGATAGCTTTACTGGATAAAGTCTTCTTGGTTGTAGATCCTGAGTCTTCATCATGTTGAATATTTTGTGCCAAGTTCTTCTGTCCTGCATAGTTTCTTTTGGGAAATCAGCTGCCAGTCTTATGGGTGCTCCCTTGTAGATAAAGTAACTGCTTTTCTCTTGCTGCTTTTAAGATTCTTTCTTTGTATTTAACCTTTGGCATTTGAATTATGATGTGTCTTGGTGTGGGCCTCTTTGGATTCTTGGTTTTGGGGACTCTCTGAGCTTCCTGGGGTTTTATGCCTATTTCCTTCACCAGGTTAGAGAAATTTTCCATCATTATTTCTTCAAATATATATTCAATTTCTTGTTCTCTCTCTTCAGTTAACCTATGACACAGATATTTTTACTTTTAATAATGTCCCATGGGCTCTTTAAATTATTATTATGGACTTGGCTTCTTTTTTCTTGCCATTCTGATCGAGTGTCCTTGGGTTTCCTATCCTCTATATCGGTCATTTGATCCTCTTCTTTACTTACTTTATTTATTCCATTGAATATACTTCTCATCTCAGATAATGTGTTCTTCATTTCTGACTGGTTCCCTTTTATAATTTCCATTTCCATTTTTATGTTTTTTATCCCTTTGTTGAAGTTCTCAATGACTTCATGTACACTTCCCATAAGTTCACTGAGCAACTTTATAACCAGTGTTTTGAACTCTGCATCTGTTAGATTACTTGACTTCATTATTTCTGGATCTCTGATCTGTTCTCTTATATGGTTTCTGCTTCTTTGTCTTCTCATGGCTGCCTTTTTGTGTCTGTTTCTATGTACTAAGCGAAGCTTCTAAGTCTCCCAGTCTTATTAGTGTGGATTTGTGTAGTAGTGGCACCAGGCCAAATTTAGCCCAAGCCCCTACCCGTCTGGGGCCACCTGTTAAGATCAGCAAGCAATCCACAGATACTGTGCTTATAGTTGCCTCAAAAGGCCACACCAGAAACCAAAGCCAGCTGCCTCCAGTGTATCTAGGTGCTGCTCAGCAAGGAGCACTTGACTAACCAAGGATACACCTGGATGTGGCTTGGGTAGGGCCATGAGTTTGGGGATGCAAAGTTTCAGGGAATACTGTGGGCGGATCAACCTCTGCTATCCAGTTTGATGACGTCTCTGCTATGTCGGCACTGTGTCCGCACAATGGAGGGTGTGGAGCTCAACAGAGGAACAATGGATATCGCTGGTACTTCTATACAGAGTGAGTCTCGCCTTGTCCCTCACTCAAACAACTCAGTGTACCCTTGTAAGTCTCTGCCCAGCCAAACTGGCACTGGTGCTCAGAACAAGCAGGTCCATCACTGCGGAAGTCTGCTTGCAGACACGGCCTCTTTCAGAGGCATCTGCATCTGCCGCTGCCACAGCCTTCATCCTATTCAGTTGCTTGGGACCATAGCAGCCTCAAGTCCTCACCCCCTATTTACTTTCTGCTGTTGCAGGGTGAGTTCTTAGATTTCTTCCTAGTTGTATGGCTTGTTGTTTCTAGATCCCAAGCAATTTTTCCTTGTTGTTTGCTCCTTGTTTCTGTCATAACTTTGATTTGGTTGCCAGAGTGATGAAGAGTATCATCTACGCCTTTTTTTTTTTTTGCCTTGGTAATAATCAACTTTTTCTTATCTGCCTTTCTCACTTCTCTGCTTTCTGCCCTGATCCCTGGGCACTGCCACTGTGTGAAGCTCACAACTCTTTCAGGCAAGGCTGTTCACAGAACCACATCTTCTTCATTCAGTTGTCTGTTGATGGGCACTTAGGTTGCTTCCATATCTTGGCTATTGTAAATAGCACTGTAGTGAACATACGGGTGCATATATCTTTTCAAATTAAGTGTTTTGGTTTCCTTCAGGCAAATACCCAGAAGTGAGACTGTTGGATCATAAGGTAGTTCTATTTTTAATTTTTTGAGGAACCTCCAAACTATTTTCCAAAGGCTGTAGCAATTTGCAATCCCACGAACAGCACACAAGTGTTCCCTTTTCTCTACCCTTGTCAACACTTTGTTTTTTGATTTGTTGATGATAGCCATTCTGACAGGTGCGAGGTGATATCTCATTGTTTTAATTTTCATTTCTCTGATAATTAGTGACCTTGAGCATCTTTTCATATGTTTGTTGGCCATCTGTATATCCTCTTTGGAGAAATGCCTATTCAGGTCCTCTGCTGATTTTTTTAATTGGATTGTTTGTTTTTTTGATGTTGAGTTGTATGAGCTTTTTTTAAAAAAATAAATAAATTTTGGATATTAACCCTTTATCAGATATATCATAGGCAAATATTGTCTCCCATTCAGTATGTTATCTTTTGTTTTGTTGATGGTTTCCTTTGCTGTGCAAAACCTTTTTAGTTTGATGTAGTCCCATTTATTTTTCTTTTGTTTCCCATGTCTGCGAAGATATATCAGGAAAAAAAAACATTGCTAAGAGCAATGTTAGAGAGTTTACTGCCTATATTTTCTAGGGGCTTTATGATTTTGGGTCTTATTTTAAGTCTTTAATCCATTTTGAGTTTAGTCTTGTTTCATTTTTTTTGCATGTATCTATTCAGTTTCCCATCACCATTTGTTGCATAGAATGTCTTTACCCCATTGTATATTCTTGCCCCCTTTTTCATAGATTAGATGGCCATATAGACATAGGTTTATTTCTAGGCTCTCTATTCTGTTCTATCGATCTGTGTGTCTGATTTTATGCCAATACCATGATGTTTTGATGACTATAGCCTTGTAGTATAGTTTCATACCAGGCAGCATGAAACCTCCAACTTTGTTCTTCTTTTTCAAGATTGCCGTGGCTATTTTGGGTCTTTTATGGTTCAATATAAATTTTAGGATTATTTTTTAAATTCTGTTAGAAATGCCATTATTTTGAGAGAGATTACATTGAATCTATAGATTGCTTTGGGTAGTAGGGACATTTTAACAATGTTAGTTCTTCCTATCTATGAACATGGTATATGCTTCCATTTGTTTGTATCTTTTTCAGTTTATTTCCTCAATGTCTTGTAATTTTCTAAGTACAGGACTTTTACTTCCTTGGTTAAATTTATTTCTAGGTATTTTTCGACGCAATTGTAACTGAGATTGTTTTCTCAATTTCTCTTTCTGTTAGTTCATTACTGGTATATAAAAATGTGACCAATTTCCGAATGTTAATGTTGTATCCTGCCACTTTATTGAATTCATTTGTCAGTTTGAACAGTTTTTGTGTGTAATCTTTAGGGTTCTCTCTATATAGTATGTCATATGCAAATAATAACAGTTTTACTTTTTCCTCTCCAGTTCAAATGCGTTTTATTTCTCTCTCTCTTCTCTAATTGCTTTGGCTAAGACTTCCAATTCTATGTTGAATAAAAGTGGTGAATGTTGGTATCCTTGTTTTTTTCCCTGATCTTAAGGAAAACACTTCTAGCTTTTCACCACATTAAATATAATGTTAGCTCTGGGTTGTCATATATGGCCTTTTTTTATGTTCAAATATATTTCCTTTATTCCCATTTTGCTGAGAGTTTTTATTATAAATGGATGCCGGATTTTGTTAGACACTTTTTCTGCATCTGTTGATATGATCATAGGATTTTTTGTTTGTTATTGTGGCGTGTCATGTTAATTGATTTGCGGATATTGAACCAACCTTGTATCCCAGGAATAAAGCCAACTTGATCATGGTGTAGGATATTTTTAATGTATTGCTGAATTTGGTTTGTTGATATTTTGTTGAGGATTTTTGCATCATGTTCATCAGGGATATCAGCCTATAAGTTTCTTTTTTGTAATGTCTTTGGTTTTGGAATCAGGGTAATGGTGACCTCAAAAAATGAGGTTGGGAGTTTTCCCTCCTCTGAAATTTTTTGGAATAGTTTGAGAATATTAACTGTTAATTCTTCTTTGAGTGTTTGGTTTAAATTCACCTGCGAAGCCTTCCAGTCCAAGACTTTTGTTTGATGGGAGTTTTTTGATTACCGATTCTATTTCATTAGTAGTAATTGTTCAGTTCAGATTTTCTGTTTCTTCTTGACTCAGTCTTTGAAGATTATTATGTTTCTAGGGATGTATCCTTTTCTTCCAGTTTGTCAATTATCTTGGCATGTAATTGTTCATAGTGTTTTCTTATAATCCTTTGTATTTCTGTGGAGTCAGTTGTCACTTCTCTTCCATTTCTGATTTTATTTAATTGGGTCCTCTCTTTTTCTTGATGAGTCCGGTTAAGGTTTATCAATTGTGTTTCTCTTTTCAAAGAACTAGCTCTTGGTTTCATTGATATTTTGTATTGTTTTTCTAGACTCTATTTTGTTTATTTTCACTCTGATCTTTATTATTTTTTTCCTTCTACTCACTTTGGGCTTGTTCACTGTTCTTTTTTTGTTCCTTTAGGTGTAAGGTTAGATTATTTGAGATTTTTGTTTCTTGAGGTAAGCCTGTATTGCGATGAAGTTCCCTCTTAGGACTGCTTTTGCTGTGCCCCATAGATTTGGGGTGGTTGTGTTTTCATTTTCATTTGTCTCAAGGTTTCTTTTGATTTCTTTCTTGATCTCATTGTTAACCCATTCATTGTTTAGTAGCATGTTATTTAGTCTCCATGTGTTTGTGTATTTTTCAGTTTTTTCTTATAATTGATTTTTAGTGTCATACTATTGTGTTCAGAAAAGATGCTCATGTGATTGCAGTCTTTTTAATTTATTGAGACTTGTTTTGTGGCCTAACATGTTGTCTGTCTTGGACAATGTCCATTTGCACTTGAGTAGAATGTAAATTATGCTGCTTTGGGGTGAAATGCTCAAAAAATATCAGTTAAATCCATCTGATCTAGTGTGACATTTAAGGCCACTGTTTGTTGATTTTCTGTCTGGAAGATCTGTCCACTGGTGTCAATGGGGTGTTAAAATCCCCATTATGACTGCATTACTGTTGAACTCTCACTTCTGTTGCTCAGTATTTGCTTTATATGTTTGAATGCTTTTATTTTGGGTTCATAAATGTATACTAGGTTTATATTCTCTTGTGTTTATCCCTTTATCATTATGTAATGTCTTTCTTTGTCTTTTATTATAGTCTTTATTTTAAAGTCTATTTTGTCTGATATAAGTATTGCTATCCCAGCTCCTTTTTAATTTCCATTTGCATGAAATAGCTTTTTTTATTCCTTTACTTTTAGTCTGTGAGTGTCTTTTGACTTAAAATGGGTCTCTTGTAGGCAGCATATGTATGGGTCTCATTTTCTTATCCATTCAGCTACCAGTCAGTTTTTCAATTGGAGTATTTAATCTGTTTACATTTAAAGTGATTATTGATAAGTACATAGTTATTGCCATTTTATTATTTTTATATGTATTTTCTGTTCTTCTTATAGAAGTCCCTTTAATATTTCTTGTAATATTGGCTTGGTGGTGATGCATTCCTTTGCTTTTCTCTGTATGGGAAGCTCTTTTTTTTTAAATATTTTTTTAATTTTTCAATTACAGCTGGCATACAATTGCACAACAGGTGATTAGACTTTTTTTTGTAACTTATGAAGTGATCACCCCATTAAATCTAGTACCCATCTGATACCATAGTTAGTTATTACAATATTATTGGCTATATTCCTTATGGTGCAGTTTACATCCCCATGACTATTTTGAAATGATCAATTTGTACTTTTTAATCCGTCTCTTTATCTTCAACTCCTTTTTAACTGCAAACCATCAAAATGTTCTCTGTTTCTATGAGTTTGTTGTAAGTGAAATTATATGGCATTTGTCTTTCTCTGTCTGACTTCTCTACTCAGCACAGTACCCTCTAGGTCCACCCGTGTTGTTGCAGATGGCAAGATTTCATTCTTTTTTTATGGCAGAGTAATAGTTCATTGTGTATATGTACCACCTTTTTATCCACTCATTTACTGATGGACACCCAGGTGGCCTCCATATCTTGGCTATTGTAAATAATGTTGCATGAACATATGAGTCACATGTCCCTTCAATGTAGTGTTTTGTGTGTCTTTGGATAAATACACAGACATGAGATTCCTAGGTCCTTCTTTGTCTCTTGTTATAGTATTTGTTTCAAAGTCTGTTTTGTCTGGTATAAGTATTGCTACCCAAGCTTTTTTTTTTTTTTTTAATTTCCATTTTTGCAATGTGTCTTTTCCTATCTCTTTACTTTCATTCTTTTCATGTCTTTTGATCTGAAATGTGTCTCTGGTAGGCACCATATGTAAGGGTCTTGTTTTCTTATCCATTCAGCCACTGTATCTTTTGATTGGAGCATTTAATCCATTTACATTTACAGTGTTTATTGGTAGGTACATAGTTATTGCCACTTTATTATTCATATTTATGTTCTTTTTTCTTCTTCATAAAGAAGTCCCTTTAACATTTCTTTTAATACTGGCTTGGTGGTGATGAACTCCTTTAACTTTTCCCTGTCTGGGAAGCTCTTTATTGCACCTTCGATTTTGATAGCCTTGCTGGGTAGAGTAGTCTTGGTTGTAGGTATCCTTACTTTCCATGACTTTGATATTTCATGCCAATCCCTCTGGCCTACAAAGTTTCTGTTGAGAAATCAGCTGACAGTCTTATGGAAGCTCCCATGTCAGTAACTAGTTGCCTTTCTCTTGCTGCTTTAAGGATTCTCTTTTTGTCTTCAATGTTTGGATTTTAACTGGTATGTGCCTGTTTGGGTTCATCTTGTTTGGGACTCTGTGCTTGTATGTCTATTTCCTTTGCTAGATTAGGGAAGTTTTCAGTGATCATTTCTTCAAACAGGTTCTCAATCTTTAGCTCTCGCTCTTCTCTTTCAGTTACCTATATGATGCAAATGTTGTGGTGCTTGATCTTGTCCCAGAAGTCCCTTAAACTATCCTTATTTAAAAAAAAAAATTTTTTTTTTTTGCTGTTTTGATCAGGTGTTTGTATTTGCTACCTTGCATTTCAAATCACTGACTCAATTATTTGCTTCATCTAATCTGCTGTTGATTTCTTCTAGTGAATGCTTCATTTTAGTTATTGTATTCTTCATTTCTGACTAGTTCTTTTTTATAGTTTCTGTTCTTTTTTATATCTCTTTGTTGAAGTTCAGA
Organism: Pteropus alecto; assembly: GCF_000325575.1. NCBI lineage: Eukaryota > Metazoa > Chordata > Mammalia > Chiroptera > Pteropodidae > Pteropus > Pteropus alecto. The sequence continues at coordinate 2,402,742 of NW_006439718.1, forward strand.
TTGAGATCATCTATTCTTTC
>NW_006439718.1:2402794-2492448 GCF_000325575.1 Pteropus alecto
GTGCTTTGAACTCTGTATCTGGTAGGTTGCTTGCCTCTAATCTGTTTAGTTCTTTTTCAGGAGTTTTCTCCTGTTCTTTCATTCGGGACACTTTTTTTTTGTTTCCTCCCCTTGGCTGCCTCTCTGTGTTTGTTTGTACGTATTAGGTAGATCTGCTACATTCCCCAGTCTTTGCCAGGTGGCTTTATGTAGTAGGTTTTTGTGGCCCAGTGGTGCATTTTACGTGGTCACCTGTGCCAGCTGCTATAGGAGTGTCCCTTGTGTGAGTTGTGTGTGCCTTTTTGTTGTAGTTGAGCCTTGATTGCTGTTGGCACATCAACGGATGTTATTGACTCTAAGGCTGACTGGCTGTATTGGCCATGCCCACAGCATAAGAACTGCTGTGTAGGGCTGAACCCATGGAGCGGGATTCTCCTCAGTGGGCTCATGTGTCTACTGAGGTCTCCTTTGGGTAGCCATTCACAAAAGTCTTAGATCACATTGAAGCCAGCCACTGCCCATAAGGCCCACAGACCCCTGAGGTTTGTTCAAGAAATATTGTAGTTTGGGCCAGAGCTGGTTGCCTGCTACCAAAAGTGACTCAAGAGTCACTCCAGGTGAGGCCTGTTGATTGCTGCTGAAGAAGCCTCCTACTGAGAGTTTGGGGTGGACTGGTTGCCTAGCCACGAAAATGCTCCCAGCAGTGTATGAATTGGGTAGGGCTGAGTCTCATGGAGTCAGCAGGGTGGAACGAGTGGATTTCACCAGGCTAATACAGATTCATATTTGACTGTGTTGGGGAAGGGCTCAACACAGGCAAGGTGGCACATTCCCGTAGGCTGCATAAGAGGAGAGCTCAACAAAGCGACAATGGCTGCTGAACATCTCTGGCACCTCTTGAGCTGCTATTCTTTTGCCAGAGGCCAGGGTGATTTCATGTGAGCAGGTAGTCTGTGCACAGGCCCTTTAAAGGGATGTCCAGGTTTCTAGCAGTCTTTCATCTCACCCGATAGGAATCCCTGCTGATTTTCGCAGCCACATTTTGTGGGGACTCCTCTTCCCAGCACTGCAACCCTGGGCTGGAAAGCCCTGGTGTGGGACTGGGGCCCCTCGTTCTTCCGGGAGACACCTCTGAAGTCAAGATATCTCTCCCAGTGTTGGGCCAGCCCGTTTTGCATCTCCGCCCCTCTTACAAATCTTGATGTGGCCTCTTCTTTACATCCGTAGTTATGGGAATTCTGTTCAGCTAATCTTCGGATGGGTCTCTAGATTGATTGTTCTATTAGGATCTTAGAATTAACCGTTCGGCGTCAAGTTTTACTATACACCGAGTCTTTCAATATGAAGAGTCAAGTTTTATTTTGAGATGATTTATTATCATTTACCTTTTAATGTTTTATTTTTTTAGGGACTTCCTTTGTACATATATTAGATCCTTTTCTTATATACAGTCACTTGATTCTTTGTATCATGTGTATCCTGTTGGCTTTTTTCAGTACTTTTATTAAATGTTCGGTAGAATCTAATCTCCCTTGGTCACCTTGTAATTTAGTCTTCATTTCCATGACGATTTAGTGATCTTCAGATTATTTTCTGGGTTTGGTCAGCCTCATTTCATTTCTTCCTTTTTTCCTTGTCCATTGTGCCTTGAGCTTTTAGATTTCTGAATGTGATGTGACTTTTTAAAAAATACCTGCAAATACTAACTTAAGGATATTAATTCAGTTTTGAGTTCTGTGATACAGTTTTCCTTTGCTTCATTATTTTGGTGAGGAGCAGAATTTTCATTAACTGAAATGTCCTGATTCTCATTTTCTGTTTTATTTTATAGTAGCTGTATATGCATTGAGTCTACTTTTTTTTCTGTTTACCCTCCAATTTTTGCGTATTTTTTATTTACTCTAATAAATATTAACAATTGTGTATATACAAAATTGAGGATTTTGTGTGGCAAAAGAAGTTACTTATTTCAAGAGTACCTTCTCTTGGTATAGTGAAATGCAGTTTTTTAAATCAATGTCACTTTTATTGGAAGGTGAGGTTGGTGTATTTTCTGATTTTGTTATTCCCTTTTGTGTCTATAGGATTCTTACTTTCACTTTCTTGCTACCTTCTTTACCTTCACTATCAAGTTCTCAATGGGAGCCTTGTCCTTTCAACTTTCCCCTTGTTAATTCTTTTCTGCAATACCTACCTAACCAACCACTTACTCATCTTACTAGGAAAAATGTTTGGGATCTAAAATAGATCAGCAATGTCGTATCTAATATGAACAATGAGTTTTCTTTTCATTCTTCTGATAATTAATCAGAAATGAGGAAAATAGTTATTTTTCTTTAAAATTCTCAGAAAATTATACTCGAAAATAGCAAAATTCTTCTGTCATCAGCTTAAGGTATCAATTATTTTAAACATTTTAAATTGAGGTAATCAAAATGCCAGTATATTACAGTAAATCACATTCTGTTCCTTCATTAATTTTTGTTTATGTGCAGAGAAAATGACTATGTAAAGGAATTTTATATATTCACTCTTTTCTTTTAGCCTAAGAAAGCTGTCAAGGTAAAACCTCGCCCACCAATAGCTCCTCGACCTTCTAGTAGTTCCACGACAGCTGCTCGGCACAGATTATTAAGAGTTCTCCCCCACATTGGGCAGTCTTGTTTACCTTCTCCTGGGAATGCATATCTACCTGAAACATCCAGCAATGCAATTTCAAGTTTGGCAACTCTGCCACCTGCTGATAGACCCATATCATCTATCGCTAGTGATTTTCTTAAGGAAGATGATAACTGGGAGAGTAACACACTGTCTCATTCCAGTGGTAGCATCAAACTACCACCTCAGATAACCCATGTGGAGTTCGAAAATGACAAAGAGTTTGTTAATTCTATTCTCCATTTTGGATCATCCCTGCCTAGGCAGACAAAACACTTTTCAGGAAATTTGTCATCTAATAATGAGGATGACACTGTTTTATTTCCAACTTCTGAAGAGTGTGTAACTGAAAAATCACTTCTACCTGAAGTGGGTTTGTTTACTTCATTTACAGAAGGAAATACTAATGAACAGAGCAGTGGCTTAGAAGGCACATGGAAGGTAAATCCAGAGGTCTCACTCACTAATAGTGATAAAGGATTGGAAGCTACAGAACAGCATCTGAAACATGTTGCAAGAGTGTTGAATGGTGAATCAGTAGAGACTACAGTTCTCAACCACCGTGAATTAAGTCCTCAAAAGAATAGACTCTTGTCACCTCTTCACTGTTCTACACCAATGTCGCTCCATAATTCTCTGGTGAAACCGCAGAGGCAGTCCACATGTTTTGAGTCTGGGAATCTCCAGTCTTCTGCTTCACAGAATGTGCTCCGGTCATTGGATATTCGAAATATAACTGATTCTTCTTTTTCTAGGACTACTCGCTTTCGAGCTGTTAAAGTTGATTCACCTGGGAAAAGATCTGATATTATTTCTAAAGTTGAGGCTCGGGACATCACAGAAATGGCTAACAAGGCTTCCAAAGAGCCTGTTGGTTATGTAAATAATATAGGTTTTCTTGCCTCGCTGGCCCGGAGCGCAAGCAGAGATGGGTTACAGAGCACACGTGGGGCAGGCAGGCTTCGGACCTCTGGAATTGGGCTGTCTACAAATCTCCAGCATTTTCAGGAAGAAAGCCCTAGGAAAAGTTCTCCTCAGTTAGACTCTACAGAATTTTTTCTAGTAAGTATCTGCCTTTCAATATGTTCTACTAGTTATCCTTTTAGTGATTCAACATATTTAAGTTCATTTTTTGTTTACATAAATAAGGAGGCCTAAGGTTTACTTCTTTTCATAGCTTCTCTTAAAATGTTTATCTAGTTTGTAGAAAATCTTTGACAGTTGAATTTTAAATAATGTTTTAGTCCTAAATTGAGAACCGTAATTTGAAAATAATTTAGTGTAAACAATTTATCATACACAGTAGTCCCCCATTATCTATGGGACAGATGTTCCAAGATCCCCAGTGGATACCTGAAACCACAATAATACCAATCTTTATACTGTGTTTTTGCTATACATACATACTTGTTATAAAGTTTAATTTATAAATTAGGCACAGTAAGATACCAATAATAACTAATAATAAAATAGAACAATTATAACAATATACTGTTATAAAAGTTATGTGATGTGGTTTTCTCTCAAACTATCTTATGGTACTATACCCACCCTTCTTGTGATGATGTGAGATGGTACAATGCCTACGTGATGAGATGAAGTGAGTTGGATATTCTGGACAAAGGGATGATTCACATCCTGGGAGGGATGGAGTGAGATTTCATCATGCTACTCAGAATGGCACGCAATTTAAAATTTATGAATTGTTTATTTCTGAAATTTCTCCTTTAATATTTTTGGACCTTGGTTGACTGTGGGTAACTTAAACTACGGAAAGCAAAACCACAGATAAGGGGGTAATACTGTATTTTTGAATGATAAATATTTTTATTAATGTTTTTCTCAAATAAGAATTTATTTTTGAGCTATCAAATTATACTCTCTTAAAGATAAATAATAAGTACAATGTTGCTGGATGTGAGAATCAGGTTCCAAGTTAATTTAATTAAAATTAAATAATTTTAAAGAAAAGCCTAATAGCATTTTTGTAATAAAGTACACTATTTTGTGTTTGCTGATCTTTGCTTCTGTTCTCTATGAACTCACCTCTATAGATGTTTGTGTTTTAATTGTAGTCTGCCCGTGGTATTGGAATGAATGGAAATAATACAGCAACAGGGAAAAGAGTAGGTAAGCTACAGATAATTTTGAAAACAATATAAGACTAATAATCATATCATTGTACATACTGTTGAATTTCAAAGAGAAATGAGAAGAACATTCTCTATGGTATATACAGAATAAACTCCCTAAACTGTGTTCTACTTAAGAAAATGATTAAGAGAACTGACTATAGGACATATTTGAAGAATAAAACAAAAACGAAATTTATGTGTCTCTTGTCTGGGAAGTGATATGGTCTATGTGAAAAGACACAGTGAATGAAGAATTAACATGTCGTTCCCAACCTTCTCTGTCACTGGCCACTCTAGAGTTATGCTGGGCTGCTGGATGGGTTTTGATAAAATACCCTAGAAAGGTTATTCTTAGCATCATAATCCAATATTAAGGATAGTAGTGAGTTCCTTTTGATGAAGTGGTTATTTCTGGATAAAAGAAAGGGACTATCTCCCAATAACACCTTACATAAAAGTTTACTGGCCAGTCATTATTTCCAAGGCAGCCTATTACTATCATCATCTTTTATGTTTTAATACCCAGACTAGGGATGGGGAAACTCATTACAAAGATGGATCACCTTTGTAGTCCAAGGTTCTAAAGGATATTTTATATATTATTGTTGTCTTGTGAGTTTTGTGTCTTTAAAGAGATACTTAGAGTTTGCTTTCCACTACTATTTAAGGCCCAAGGTTCTAAAGTCTTAATATATCTACTTTTTTTGTTCAATTTTTTTTATTGTGGTAAAATAATACATAACAAAATGTACTGTTCTAATCATTTTCAAGTGTACAATTCAGTGGCATTAAGTACATTCACATTGTTGGACAACAGTCACTACCACCCATCTCCAGAACTTGTTTTATCTTGAAAACTGAAACACTATACCCATTAAACATTAACTACTCATTTCCCCCTCTCCCCAACCCATTCTGCTTTCTATCTCTATAATTTTAACTAACTACCTTATATAAATGGAATCATACAGTATTTGTCGTTTTGTGCCAGGCTTACTTCAATTAGCATAATGTCAAGTTTCATCTATGTTGTAGCATATGTCAGAATCTCCGTACTTTTTAAAGCTGAATAATATTTCATTATATGTATATGTATATGTGTTTATGTGTGTACGTATACACATACATACATACATCCGTGCATCTGTGAATAGAGACTTGTGGTGTTCCACATTTTAGCTACTGTGGACAAAACCGTTACAAACATGGATATATAAATATCCCTTTGAGACCCTGCTCAATTCTTTTGAGTATATATGAAGAAGTGGAATGGCTGGATCATATGCAATTCTATTTTTAATTTTTTGAGGAACCTCCATACTGTTTTCCATAGCTGTAACATATCACATTCTCACCAATACTTGTTATTTTCTGGGTTTTTGTGGGTTTTTTTGTTTTGTTTTGTTTTTTTTGTAGTGGACATCCTAACAGGCATGAGGTGGTTTCTCTTTGTGGTTTTGATTTGCATGTCCCTGATGATTAATGATATTGAGTATCTTTTTATATACTTAGCCATTTGTATATCTTCTTTGGAGAAATGTCCATTCAAATCCTTTGCCCATTTTTTAATTGAGTTGTTTGGGAGTTTTTTGTTATTATGTTTTAGGTGTTCTCTATATATTCTGGATATTAATCCCTGACATATGATTTGCAAATATTTTCTCCCATTTTGTAGGTTGCATTTTTACTCTGTTGATAGTGTCATTTGGTGTCCAATAGCTTTTAATTTTCATGAAGTACAATTTATCTATTTTTTTCTTTTGTTGCTGTGCCTTTAGTGTGCCTAGTATGTCATTGCCAAATCTAACATCATGAAGCTTTTCCCCTATATTTTCTTCAAGGAGTTTTATAGTTTTAGGTTTTACGTTTAGTCTTTGATTTTAAATTATCTTGTGTATATGGTGTAATGTAAGGATCTAATTTCATTCTTTTCCACGTGTATATCCAGTTTTCCCAGTATCATTTGTTTAAAAGGCTGTCTTTTCCCCCACTGAGTGGTTTTGGCACCCTTATCACAATCATTTGACCATATAAGTGAGGATTTATTTCTTCATTCTCTAATTGTGTTCCATTTATCTACATGTATGTCTTTATGCCAGTACCACATTGTTTTGATTACTGTAATATATCTACCTTTAATGTTATAATTATTTTTCCTAGATACATATTCAAATCTGTCCTGTCCTAACCTACAGCTCAGCCTCCTGAAAATTTGTTTCACGTATTTATACTCTTCTTAACTCACATTCAGCCTTCAGTACGTTCTTCACTTCTCTTCTCACAGCTCCTCTGAAATTGCTGTTGCTGAGGTCACCAAAGATCTCCACAATTTCAAATCTAGTGGATGTCTCTCCTTTCTTTCTCAGTATCTCTCCTTTTCTCATCTCTCCTCCTCCTCCTTTTTCTTCCTCCTTTTCCTCCTCTTCTTCTTCCCTTTCTCCTCCTTCTCCTGTCTCCTTCTCTCCCTATCTCTCTCTCTCTCTCTCAATGGTATAACATTGTGGTAGATTTTTGTTTCGTTTGTTTTTAACTTCAGTTTTCTTTTGACTCATTTTACCTGCCCTCTACTTGTCCTTGGGTATACACTCTATTGATTCATTTCATTTCGGTCAAGTCATCTGCTGCTCTTTGCAGTAATGATTCTCCAACTAGAGCCGCATAACTTGCTGCCATTTTCCTTCAGTTACAACTGTGTTATTCTAAATTAACTTAGAAGAGTCTATGAAAGTTTTGGCATATCTTGTTTAATTGACCTATAAGTTCCTCCATTGGTCCTCTTTGCCTTTCATTATAGGGTCTCTCTTGGAAATTTTATCCACCTTCATAGTTTTAGTCATAATTTTTAGGCAGATGATTACCAAACTTGCATCTTGAACACTATTACTTCGTTGGCTGTCTTTTCTGTTGTGTGAATTTTTATAGATCATTATGTTACATCCAATATTAGACCTGAAAATGCCAAAAAAGAGCGTTAATCCAAATGTCTTTAATCTTCTGAAAAGCAACTCTTCACATCAGCATTATTTTATTGACTTTTTCTTTATTCATACGTTCAACACATGTTTGAGAGAAGGCTTTAGAGAGGAGTTGGTGATTGGTGCTCTCTTCCTATCGGATAAATAGAGTTTTACTAGGTTGATAAGGTGGAGTAGAATATTTTATAAAAAGAGATTGTACAAATGTGACTGGTGCCTCATTCAGGGGTGGGTATGATGTGGTAAATGACAGAAAATGACTCTGGCAAGTTAGGAAGGTATCATATCGAATATATAAGATTTGAATGCCAGTCCAAGGAATTTTACTTTTTCCTGTTTGTTGTAGGGAACCTATATATTAGTGATGGTTCCTGGCCTGGAGTAGATGACTAATGAATGTGTTTTTTTTTGTTGTTGTTGTTTTTTGTTTTTTTTTGTTTTTTTTCTGGTGGGTGGAAAGATATATAGGAAACATTCTCATAGGAGAAGACTGCAGTTATATTTCTCTGCCACCTCATTCCTGTCACTAATATGTCCTTTGTCTTGGCACATTCACAAGAGTTCTTGAGTGAAAAAGTTTGGGAAACATTGAGTTAAGCACCCCAAGGAAAGACAAAAATGAAAATATGACTACATTGAACTAAATTGTCATCAACAGATTTTTCTACTACTATTTAGGGAAGAATATTCTAAGCCTGAATTTCAAAGGTAATTGCCATTAGATGAGCTTCCAAAATATATCTGGTAGTATATGCCTTTCCTCTGTGTCCTGAGGAATGCTTATCTTACATTTATTTTTTAAGAAATGGAAAGTAACCCATTACCTTTGTGAAATGTTCTTGAAGAAGAAAGCACTTATTAACTGAATTGGTGTCCAACATCATTAGGAGTCATTCAGTTAGTAGTTTCACACTTTGTTTCCTGTTTTGGACAAGATTTGGGAATGTATTTTATATTGGTAATAAAGCAAACTCAGCATCCGAAAGGTGTATCAACAATTGTAATTCCACATTTTTGAGCCCTTGAAGAGTTTTCAGAGACTTTTAACTGTCAGATAAACATTAAGCCCACGCCTCCCAAATCTTTCTCAGTAGTTGAGAATAGGTACCAGTACAATTGACACTCAGTGTTTTTTCTATTCCTTCCCCTTGTTTTTATTTCTTTTGTTTGCCTCTTGCTTCTTGGCCTTTGAGTGTCACCAAGCACTGTGTACTTGTATTGTTATTGTAACAACTGTGAATAATGAGCCTCTCTACTTATGAGGGATTTGTTGGAATTTTGCTCAACTCTAAAAGCATTTCACTTAGTAATTAAATTGATTTAATTCCTTCTTATAACAAATGTACTCTTATTTTCAAGGTAAAAAAAAAAGTTGTTATGATAGTACAGAATTTATAGTGCACCATATTAATCATTATTGGTATGATATTTTATATAATTATAACACTTAAAATTTTCAGAATGCTTTTTAAATGTGAGGACTGAGCTAACCTTAAAACACTTAGGAATTTAGGAAGAAACATACATGTTCTGTTATCTTAAACATGAACAAATTGAAGTTTTAAAAGAATAAATAACTTGCTCGTGGTTTGATTAATTTCTATGGTGTAATCAGGACTATAAGACCACTTTCGAGACACACTGGTGCTCCTTCTTGGTGTAAAAGAACATGGTAATTATATTACATATTATGTCATTCTCAGAGGCCTCTTAAATATGATTTTGAACCTTTACTTTGTCAACGTTTGATGTACTTAATTTTTACTGATTGCTCTTAAAAATAATCAGAAAAGTATTGGTGTGACAAAAAGTCTTAAGAATATGAGTCCCAGTCAGTTGATACTTACCACATATTAAAAATATGACAGTTCTACTGCATCTTCACTTGCAGATTCTGTAAGTAATTTTAGATATAAAAATAAATTAATTTATTTATAGAAGTTTACTTGTGTGTTTTGCTGAATAGTATTTTACATTTAGAACTTTATGACTGTATTAATCAAAGTGTTCTTTCTCTAAATAGGAGAATGTACTCATCACCTCCCACCTGTGAAAGCCCCTATTCAAACAAAGAAGAAAACAACAAAGCATTGTTTTCTTTGTGGAAAGAAAACTGGATTGGCTACTAGCTATGAATGTAGGTAGGTTGGCAAGCTGGAAAAGCTGAGATTCTTTCTTTGTGATGACCCAGCTTGGGGATACAATTTAAAATATTCTTTAAATATTTTATATTCAAATATAATGTCGTGAAGATGAGGTTCAAATAGCAGCCCTCACTTGAACTCCTAATTAGCTGAAGTAAATAGTAAGTAGATAGCTTATGAATTTCCAAACTCATGAGATCCTCCCCTGCCCTTTAAATTAAGAGACTTAAACCAATGGGAGAATACTCTTTCTTTGTCTTATGGTAGATGTACTTGGTTTTTGTTTGAATATAGAACCCCTCCAAGATTCTATTTTAAATTGAACAAAAGACTGAATTTAAAGTTAATATAGTATAAATTTTAACAATCACATGGTACATCTTTATTTCAAAACAGATGAATAATATATTTACAAAAACTATGTAATTTTTCCACCTATAATGATTTCTTTCATTAGCATTGATTAATTTGCTCCAAGGATGGTGTTTACCCTTAGGTTAAGGCCAGGCACTAAAAATAACTGCTGCTTTTTAGAGTGTATTCTATTCAAATGGAAACAGCTTACCTCGTTGCTGGAAATATTTTTTAAATCCTGTCATGGCTTAGGTAGGTTTTATGTAATTTAATTTTCTTTGTGAGACAATTTCTCAGAAATTCATAGTTCTTCCAGGTTAAATGGTGGACATATTTATCACATTTTGCAATTTTACTACTATATAAAAACATAAAGATGAAACTCCATTTTATTTCATAATGGATTTTCTATTATAAACTCTTATATTTCCGGACAATTAACTTGTTCTTTTGGGGGGTGCTTGTGCTTGTCTATGAGTGGAAGGGAAATGCCAATGCTGAGATTGCTAAAGAGAAACTAAGGGCACCTGTTTGACTACCCGAAGTCAGGCTCTGATCTCCTGATGAGCCTCCAATAGAAATGTGACTATTCATATAAACTTTTTTTGTGCTTTAGATGTGGAAACAACTTCTGTGCTTCTCATCGCTATGCAGAAACTCACAGCTGCACCTATGATTACAAGAGTGCAGGGAGGAGATACTTACAGGAGGCAAATCCTGTGGTTAACACACCAAAACTTCCAAAAATCTAACTCTTGCTCTGCATCTAACTGTTCTGCATGAAGAATTGTATTACAGTGACAGAAGAAATATTGTTTAGACTGCATTAATTTTATTCAACTCCAAAAGATTTGCCAAATAACAAAAGCATAGAATGCGTATATACTGTTGGAGAATGAGAATGCTACTGTATTTGACATCTCTATTCTTTGGTGAATCAAAAGTTTTAAAAGTAGTTTAAATGATTTAGCTTTATTATTGCATGTCTGATGTTAAGTATTTTATATATTTGATACTGCAATTTTACTAGACAAGTCTTCAAAAGATGCACTTTAGGAGGTTAACATTGTATAACCAGCTTCCACTTTGTACAGAAATGAGCTGTCATGTAATGGCTATAATCTAATGTACTACTTTTTTTTTTTTTTCCAGTGGGGGGTGGGGTAGATGGGGATTTTTAAAAGAAAAATCCCATGTGTGAAAGTTTATTGAGTTTACTAGGAAATTCCTTTTTATTTCAAACTACTTTTTATAAAAAAGAACATTTGGTTTTCCAATATGGTTTTAAGACAGATTTCTTTCATATTCACTTTGACATTCAGATATGCATCCATTCTATAAAACACATCATGTTAATCATAGCATATATTTCTCAAAATACTACTTTTTGAATGGTAGTTTTAAAAAAAGATGTCCCACTTGTTGCTAATAAATACAGAACCCAACTTTTCACTTTTTGAAAAATGGCTACATTTAAAACAAAATCTCTCAGCTTGGTTTGTTTTTCTTATATGTTGAGTGCTATTACCAGGAGAAATTCAAATAAATATTCAATTTCATTCTGAGTTTGATTTTTGATTTTTTTAAATAAATTCTCTTTTATAAATACTTTTAAACAAAACCATTCAATTAAATAAATCGGTAATTTATTCTACTTGGAAAAAAATAGCTATAAGTATAAAGGTATTCTTTTAGGGGATAAAGGTCCTGAACCCCAGTTATAACTAATATACCATTCAAGATTTAGGGAGGCACTTTATGGAAGCTTAGTTGAATCTAATTCTGAACTCTGATAAACAGCTGGCAGGCAACTCAAGGATCTGCAGTGGTACCAAAGGGCTACTTTAGGTGCTTCACAGGGCCTCTTTCTCCATGCAATGTTGAATGAACTGGAGAGTTCTCTTAACCTTTTCTCTACTTCCTATAAGAGACTGAATGTTGAATGGAGAAAGATGCCTTCATCTTCCTTTGGAACAAGAAGGAAATGTATTTATAAGAGTAAAAAGGTAAGAAATTAGTTGAGCAATGCTGCAATTAGGGGTTGACATCATACTTTTTATGGGGGGGCGGGGAGATGGCTGTATAAGCTAATGAAAAGTATTTTCTTTGTTGAGTAGGTCAGCTTTTCCTCCCTTATCAAGACATGTGCTTTAGACACTTAAAATCTAAGAACTCTATGACATGGACAGGCTGCTGAAAAATGGACCAAAACATATTTATTCTATAAGTAAATATGAATACTTATGGCATGTATGATATATGCTTAGTGCACTCTGCTTTTTATGTTTTTTATTTTTTTAAATTAATTTTTTATATTTAATTTTTTTCAGTTATAGTTGACATACAATATTCTATTAGTTTCATGTGTACAACACAGTGATTAGACATTTATGTAACTTATGAAGTGATCACCCTGATAAATCCAGTACCCATCTGACACCATACATAGTTATTACAATACTGCTGACCATATTCCCAATGACAATTTTGTAACTATCAATTTGTACCTCTTAACCCCTCCTCCCTTCACCCATCCCCCCGTCCCCCAATCTGACAACTATCAAAATGCTTTCTGTATCAGCTTGTTTCTGTTATTTGTTTATCTTAGTGCACTATGCTTTTTAAACCAAGAAATGTCTTATTTTAGGTTTACCAAAGATTTTAGTCAAAGTTGAGTCTTTACTAATTTCTAAGTCACTGAGAGATTAAACCAGTTTAATTCAAGAAATCGTATCATTTTGGGGAGGTATTTCTTTATGCTTTTAATTCTTATAGTGAAGCAATCACAATTTTATAAACCTCAGATCTGTCTGCATTCACAGTAATTAGCAGAGTGCTTTGAATATAGGTGCTGGTTAACTATTAGTTAAATTAATTATATTATAGCTTAACCATGAAAAAAAAAAGACATTAAATTATTGTATATAGCTAAACTAATTTTATATGGTAAAATTTATTTTCTGGATTTTTCTTAAACAGTAAGCATTTGGTTTTGGTAACACTAAGTAAAATTTTTAACTTAGCAATGTGAAATATTTTCAAGTTAAGTTTAGTGCATTTTAGTCATTCTAACATGAGAATTTCAAATACCAGATGTTTTCAATTTTATCAGTGTTGTAATCTGTGGAGGGATTTAATTATAAAAACAGGTCAGTAACACACTTTAAACATATAAAATTTCATTAACCAATGTCACTCCAATAAATTAAAAACAAATAATTTTAAAAGATAGGAATTAATTTTCTGATATATGTTTAATATGTTTTTAAGACATCATGATATATAATCCAATCTTGTACCTATCAGTATTTTCCAAAGTATGACCCCATACCACTCCTGAAATACACAATGACTAAGTGGTACAAGGATAAACATTTTTTAATAATTATACATTTTTAATGTGTATCAGAAAAATATAACTATGTAGCTTATGTCAAAAATAAATTGATGTAGGTTAAAAAAATCGATTGAGGTGACCTCAGAAACATGGCGGAGTGAGAGGTGTCCCCAGATCTATCCCCTTGAAACAACAATAAGCTGAACAACTAAAACTCAACAGAAAACACCCAACCTGCACAACAGCACATCTGAGCGTGGGATCTGCGCATAAGAGCTACTATAGGTTAGAAACTCAGGAGTCGGGTGGTAAACTGGGAGAAATAAAGAAGCTGCCTCTCACAGCCCTCAGAGCTCCCTGGAGGAGGAAGAGAGGGGAGAAGGTGCAGCGAGTTCCCTGAACAGCCCTGCCTGGAAGAGCTGTGAGCTCCACATGGCCGGCAGCAGTGCCCAGGCATCAGAGCAGAAAGCAGAGAAATAGGGACGGCAGAGAAGCGAGGACAGCAGAGGAACAACAGTTGATTATTACCAGCCACTGTTGCAAAACGTGAGGCTGAGCTGCAGCCCTCATCCCCCAACCCAGAGCACCGCCCCCTCCCCCATATCCTCTGAGACCGAACACCGAGGAGACCCAGGGGAATCTGAGCAAACGCTACCATAACTGTCGCTATCATTGAAAGGGACTGAGACAGGGTAGCAAGCGCAATTGAATAACTATAAGAGAAAAAAAGGCATTATTAAGGCTTTATGTAAAGCGAGGATCCAAGAGGCTGACATGCCACCTACTGGAAACCAAAAGAAAAACGCCTTCTTTGCAACAGGCTAAAGAGAGACCTTTATATAATAAATCATCTTTCTGGAAAAAAAAAATACACTTCTATTAATGCCCAGGTGGAGAAAGAGTCCATTAAACACAATGAACAACCAAGATGACAAGGGAGCGCAGGAAGAAAGAGGAAAATCTCCAGAAAATAAGCTGAAAGACATAGAAATATGCGACTTAAATGACAGAGAATTCAGGATGGTACTTCTGAAAAAATTCAGTGAGATCCAAAAGAACTTATATCAACAATTTCAGGAATGAAGAAATAACTAGATGAGCAGAATGAGTTCTTTAGCAAAGAGACTGGAACCCTCCAAAAGAACCAAATAGAACTTCTGGAGATGAAGAACACACTGCAAGAGATGAAAAATGAAATAGCAAGCATGGAAAATAGAGTTGACCAAATGGAGGAAAGGATCAGTGGCATCGAAGACAGAAATCTAGAAATAAATCAGAAGGAAAAAGAGAGAAACCAAAGAATGAAAAATAATGAAAGAGAAATACAGGAGAGAAAATAATGGGCATTCTCAAAAGGAAGGAAAAGGAGTAGGGATTAGAAAGCATTTTCAGACAAATAGTTGATGAGAATTTCCCAAATCTAAGGAATGAGCTGGAGCTTGGAATTCAAGAGGTCAACAGAACACCCAATTATGTCAATCCAAAAAAGGCTTTCATCAAGACACATTGTATTAAAATTATCAAAAATCAAACACACAGAATTCTCAGGGAAGCCAAAGAAAAGAAGACGGTAACCCATAAAGGAAAATTATCGTCAGACTTCTCAGCACAAACCTTATAAGCCAGAAAGGAGTAGAATCCAATATTCAAACTATTAAATGAAAGGAACTGCCAGCCAAGAATAATGTATCCAGCAAAGCTTTCCTTTAGATATGAAGGAGAAATAAAGACCTTTCCAGACATACAAAAATTGAGGGAATTCTCCACTACGAGGACTGCATTAGAGGCAATACTGAAAGAGGTCATCTCGCTAAAACAAAATGACAAAAATATATATATATAACTAGGAGTAAGGCGGCTAGCAGGCATATAGAAGTAGAGGAGTGCAACCCTTACTAAGAAAAGGGCATTATAAGCTTAAACAATAAGAGATTTGCTATAGAAAGTAATGAAAGTTCATCATACGTAAGGACATGTTGAAACGACAATGCCTGAAAAGGGGAGGATTCAAGATCCAATTTGCAAAGGGGCATAGAGATAAAGCACACACAAAAGAAAATGGACTACTGTATACATATCACTATTCTCTACATATCCGTAATGGTAACCACACACCAAAGATTCAGAACTGAAGTATATAATATAAAACAAGAAGGACCAGAGGGAAAACAAACAAAACTCAATCACAATTAAAACACACACACGCACACGCACACGTGCACACACAAGGGCAAGGAAGCAATGGAAATACCAAGCTAACACAAATCAAAAGATGAAATGTTTATAGGAAAACTTATATTTCAATAATCACCCTAAATGTAAATAGACTGAACTCAACAATAAAAAGGTACAGAGTTGCAGATGGGATCAAGAAAACAAAATGCAACCATTTGTTGTCTCCAGGAGACACATCTCAGTTCCAAAGACAAATATAGACTCAAAGTGAAAGGGTGGAAAATGATATTTCAAGCAAATGGCATTCAGAGAAAAGCGGGAGTAGCAGTACTAAGATTGGAACAAATAGACTTCAAAATTAAAAAGGTAAAGAAAAATACTGAGGGACACTTCATAATGATAAAAGGAATCATGCACCAAGAAAACATAATACTTGTTAATATCTATGCTCCCAATCAGGGAGCCCCGAAATATATAAAGCAATTACTAACAGAACTAAAGGGAGAAACAGACCGAAACATTTTCATACTATGGGACCTAAATACCCAACTGTTGGATATGGATAGAGCATCCAAAGAGAAACTCAATAAGGAAGTAACAACCTTAAGGACACATTAGACCGACTGGACATAATTGATATTTACAGAGCCTTTCATTCCCAAACAGGTGCTCATATATTTTTCCCTAGTGCACATGGAAAATTCTCAAGGATGAACCACATACTGGGACACAGAGATAGCCTCAACGAATATAAGAGGGTTAAAATCATACCAACCATATCCTCTGATCATAATGCTTTGAAGCTGGAGATCATCTGTAAAAAAAATAAAGCAGGAAGAACCACAAATATATGGAGAATAAACAACATGCTACTGAAGAATAACTGGGTCAGAGAAGAAAAAGAGATCAACAGATAGATAGAAACGAATAATAATGATAGTACAACATATCAAAGCTTTTGGGACACGGCAAAAGTGATCATAAGAGGAAAGTTCATATCATTATAAATTCATATCAAAAATAAAAACAAGCCCAAATAACCTAATTCTTCATCTTAAAAAACTAGAAAAGGAAGAATAAATGAAGCATAAAGTCAGCAGAAAGAAAGAAATGATCAAAATTAGCAGAGAATTAAATGAAATTGAAAACAAAAAAATAGAAAAGATAAATGCAACAAGGAGCTGGTTCTTTTAGGTTAATAAAATTAACAAACCCTTGGCTAGACTCACTAAAGAAAAAAGAGAAAGGACGTAAAATCAGGGATAAAGAGAAGAAATTATAGGAGACGCAACAGAAATACAAAGGATCATACAAGAATACTATGAAAAAGCAAATTTAATAACCTAGAAGAAATGGACAATACTTGGAAAGATATAACTTTCCTAGACTGAATGAAGAAGATCTGGAAAATCTAAATAGACTGATCAACAGTATGGAAATTGAAACAAACATCAAAAACCTCCCAAAAAGGAAAAGTCCAGGATCATATGGCTTCACTGGTGAATTCTACTAAATTTTCAAAGAAGATTTAATACCTATTCTCCACAAACTCTCAAAAAAATCGAACAGGAGGCAATACTTCCTAACTAATTTTCTGAGGGCCAATATTACCCTGCTACCAAAACCTGGTAAAGATAACCACAAAAAAAGAAAACTACAGACCAATGTCTCCCAAGAACACAGAAGTTAAAATCTTAAATGAGATACTAGCAAACTGAATACAGCAACATATTAAAAAGATTATATACCACGATCGAGTGGGCTTCATACCAGAGGCACAGGGATGGTTCAACATACACAAATTGATTAATGTGATTCATCACATAAACAAGTTATAAAACAATCATGATCATATTAATAGACGCAGAAAAGCCTTTGACCAAATACAGCATCCATTTATGATCAAAACACTTAACAAAATCAGTATAGAAAGAAAGTACTTTAACATAATAAAGGCCATATACGACAAACCCTCAGCAAACATTATACTTGATGGTGAAAACTAAAAACCTTCCCTCTGAGATCAGGAATGAGACAAGGTTGTCCACTATTGCCATTGTTATTCATTATAACATTGGAGGTCCTAGCGGGTGCAATCAGGCAAGAGTAAGATATAAATGGCATCCAAATAAGAAATGAAAAAGTCACACTGTCACTATTTGTGGATGACATTCTCAATATAGAAAGTCCTAAAAACTCCACAACAACACTATTAGAAAAAATAAGCAAATACAGAAAAATTTTTGGATACAAAATAAATATTCAAAAATCCATAGCGTTCCTATACTCTAATAATGAATTGTCAGAAAAATAAGTGGAAAAAAAATTCCTATTCCAGTTGCAACAAAAAGAATAAAATACCTGAGAATTACTCTAATGAAACATGTGAAGGACCTATATAATGAAAACTGTAAGACCCTATTAAAAGAAATCTAAGAAGATACACAGAAATGGAAAGATATTCCGTGTTATTGGATTGGAAGAATCGACACAATTAAAATGACCTTGTTACCTAAAGCATTATACAGATTTAATGCACTCCCCATCAAAATCCCATCGGCATTTTTTAAAGAAATAGAACAAAAAATCATCAGATTTTTATGGAAGCACAAAACAATCCTGAGATAGAAGAATGAGGCTGGAAACATCACTCTGCCTGACTTCAAACTATAATACAAAGCGACAGTAATCAAAATGGCATGGTACTGGCAGAAAAACAGACACACAGACCAGTGGAACAGAATCGAGAATCCAGAAGTAAACCCGTGTTTGTATGGGCCCCTCACACACTATTGGTGGGACTGCAAACTGGTACGGACAGTATGGAAAATAGTATGGAACTAGTATGAAGGTTCCTCAAAAAACTAAGAATTGATCTACCATAGGATCCAGCAATCCCTCTACTAGGTATTTACCACAAAGACTTGCAAACCCATATCCGAAAAGATATTTGCATACTGATGTTCATAAGCAGCATTATTCATGGTGGCCAGGACATGAAAGCAACCGGTGTCCTACAACAGATGATTGGATAAAGTGGTAAATATACAATGGAATATTACTCAGCCATTTGCGACAACATGGATGGACCTTGAAATAATCACACTCAGCGAAATAAGCCGGACAGAAAAAGTTGAAAATCACATGATATCACTTATATGTGGGATATAAATCTAAAAGCAACAAATGAACACAACAAACAGAGAGACTCATGGGCATGGAGAATAGACTAGTGGTTACCAGAGGGTAGGGAAAAGGAGGAGGGAGGAGGTAAATGGGGTATAATGGGTCAAATATGTGGTGACAGAGAGAAATCTAACTATAGGATGTGAACACACAATGCAAATATATATATGCCTTATATTAATATGTATAGCTGAAACTTATTGGATTTTATTAACCAATGTCACCATTAAAAAAATTATCAAAACAAAGATTAAATAAATAAATGATTAAAAAGAAAAAAAAAGTTGATTGAAAATTAATAGCAAGTGTACATATAACAAAAATCCTAAAAGTAGATGTGAATGAACGCAATTTAGGAAATAAAGATATGATGCTCTCATTTGTCTTTGAAAATTATGTTAAACTTTAAAAATGGAAAATGGAAGTAAATTACATGGTTTTAGAAGAACTATCTAAGGCTAAAAATAAAAGTACACATTTTACTATACACCTTCTCCCAATATCTTAATAATTTTTATTTTAGTTTTTCTGGTAGTTATCATAACACTAGTCAATATATGTAGACATTATTTTTTGACATCCCCCATCATTGTAGGTGAGGAATTTAACATGATTTCCTCAATACTCTACTTCATAATATTTGTTAGTATAGTAGTCTGCTATGGCCACTATAACAAAACACCACAGGCTGGGTGGCTTAAACAACAGAAATTAAATTTTGCACAGTTCTGAAGGCAAGAAGTTCCAGATCAAGGTCCAGCAAAGTGACTTTCTGTTGAGATCTCTCTTCCTGGCTTTCAGAGAACTACCTTCTCGTTCTGTCTCACGTGGCCATCCCTTGCTGTGTGAGCACACAACTCTGTGGTGTCTCTTCTTATAAGGACACTAGTTCTATGAGAACAGGGCCCTACACTTATGATCTCATCTAATCCTTTTTTTATATAAATTTAGGTTTTTTAATTTTCTATTACAGTTGACCTTCAATATTATTTTATATTAGTTTCAGGTATACAACATAGTGGTTAGACATTTATATAATGTAAATGTGACCCCACTGCCCACATTAATCTAGTGCCCACTTGGCACTACATATAATTATTACTTCCTAATTGCAAATACAACCACAGTTGGGAGGTTAGGACTTCAACATAAATTTAATCTATAATAGTCAGTTATTTTTTGTTACAGTAGTTATTTCAAATCCACCCATTCCTCTGCACTTACTCTAGGTTACAATAGCTTTCACCTGAGCTATTGCAATAGCTTCTTAACTGGACTCCTTATATTATTTATGTGCCCTTCATAACCCATTTTCTACACTTAAACTGTGGTGAACTGGCAGAACCCAAAACAAAACAAAACAAAAAAACTGAGAACATCAATGTTTGAAATATATCAGTGACTTCTTGTATTCTTAAAGACCCAAATCTTTGAAGATGATGGAGTAGGTAACCACTGTGCTTGCCTCCTCTCATACCCACATCAAAATTACAACTAAACTACACAATAACCATCAATAGGAGTCACCTGAAGTCTAGTTGAACTGAAGTCCTACAACTGGGGCGGGGACATGAAATGAGCTGGTCCCACCCCCAAGTGTGGCAGTGGAGAATCAGCAGAAATATCTCACTGCGGGAGTCTCCCCAGAAGAGTGAGGGGTTCCAGCCCCACACTGGGCTCCTCAGCCTAGGGATCCAGTGCAGTGAAGAGAAGTCCCCACAACTTGTGGCTATGAAAACCAGCGGAGATTGTAGCTGAGTGAGATGGAGGGCTAAGGGAATTGCAGACTTTCCTCTTAAGTGGACCATGCACAGACTTACCACTGATGGACTCACTTGCTCTGAGCTCCAGCTCTGGGGCAGCAGTGCAAAAGGTGCCAGGGACAAATGGGGAGAAACTGAGTTGTCTGGCTTCAGGGTGAAGGCTGGAGGAAAAGCTTTTTCCCAGACAAAGTACTGGCAGAGGGCATTGTTTCTTTGTTAAGCCCTCCCCAGCCTTGCTTACATACCCAGATGGGCACCATATCTGAGTCTTCATCAATGTAGCTAACACTCGTCACCCTGCCCAAGTGATTCCCTGAGATCCTGCCCCTCCCAATGTGTGGGCCCACCCAAGCTGCTTCCAGTGGATTTTCCATACAAACGGCCTGTTTGGCTGATTCTGCAGTCTTTCCTAAAAATCTCTCAAAGGTTCACAAAACCTAAACAAGCAGCATCTGGCTTCGGCGAGCCCTGTACCTCTTGCTGGGCAGCCCCAAACCCAGCGCTAGTGTCAGCCAGCCTCAGTTTGCAGCTTGGCCTCGAGAGGCACTTCCAAGCATAGCTTGGGTGGTTTGTCTGTGGATTGTCTGGTGGCTTATGCCAGGTGTCCTGGGGCAGGGCATGGGCTGCAGCAAAATTTGGCCTGCAGCAGGGCCTCTTCCAGGAGGCTCCGGCCTGCACACCCAGTGGCTGGCTTTGGTCTGAGCCAGAGTACCATCTGAGGTCACATCTGAGGATGGCACACCCAAAGGGCAGATAGGGCAGGCACCAGAGCCCTGCTAAAGTGAATCTTGCTCTGCAGGGTCAACACCTGCACTGATCACAGACTGTCATCACAACCAAAGGATTGTGATGGGCAATCCTCCCATTGACAAGCAAAGAGCAACCAAGGCTGAACTACAACAGGAGGGCACACACAATCCATACAAGGGACACACCTGGAGCACCCAGCTCAAGTGATTAGGGAAGACTGTGCCACTGGGACCCACAGGACACCTACTACATAAGGCCACTCTAGTATGACCGGGAGACATAGCAGCCCCACCTAATACATAGAAACAAACACAAGTATGCAGCCAAAATGGGAAGACAAAAAAACATGTCCCAAAGGGAAAACAGAACAAACTCCAGAAAAAGAACTAAAAAGAATGGAGACAAGCAATCTACCAGATGCAGAGTTCAAAACACTGATTATAAGGATGCTCAATGAACTTAGGAGAAGAGTAGATTAACTCATTGAGAATTTTAATAAAGAGATAGAAAACAAAATAGAACCAGTTAAGTGAGGAATACAATAACTGAAATGAATGCCTTCAGAGGAATTGACAGATTAGATGAAGCAGAGGATCAAATCAGCGATTTAGAAGATAAGGTAGCAAAAAACACCCAATCAGAACAGCAACAAGAAAAAAAAATCATTTAAGGGGCCTCTAGGACAATATTACATGTTTCAACATTCGCATCATAGGGATGCCAGAAGGAGAAGATGGAGAGCAAAGAATTGAAAACCTATTTCAAGAAATAACGACTGAAAACTTCAGTAACCTGGTGAAGGAAATAGACATACAAGCCCCAGGAAGCACAGAGAGTTCCAAACGAGATGAACCCAAAGAGGCAGACACCAAGACACACATCATAATTCAAATGCCAAAGGTTAAAGACAAAGAGAGAATCTTAAGAGCAGCAAGAGAAAAGAAGTTGGTTACCCACAAGGGAGCTCTCATAAGACTGTCTGCCAGTTTCTTGACAGAAACGTTGCAGGCCAGAAGGGATTAGCAATAAACGGTCAAAATGATGAAGCGCAAGAACCTACGACTAAGATTACTCTACTCAGCAAAGCTATTATTTAGAATAGAAGGACAGATAAAGAGCTTCCCAGACTAGAAAAATCTAAAGGAGTTCATCATCACCAAGCCAATATTACAGGAAATGTTAGAAGGAATTCTTTAACAAGAAGAGGAAAAAAGAAAAGATAAAAAATATGAATAATAAAATATCGATAACTATATATCTAGTAGCAATTACTTTAAATGTATATGGATTAAATGCTCCAATCAAAAGATAGGGTGGCTGAATGGAAAAGAAAACAAGCCCCTTACATATGAGGCCTACGAGAGACTCATCTCAGATCAAAAGACACGCACACACTGAAAGTAAAGGGATGAAAAAAATGTTTCATGAAAATGGAAACAAAAAGCTGAAGTAGAAATACTTATACCACACAAAATAGATTTTAAATCAAAGGCTATAACAACAGACAAAATAAGATCCAGTTATCCCACTTCTGGGTATTTATCTGAAAAATTTTAAATGCCACTCTGAAGGGATATGTTTATTGCAGCATTATTTACAGTAGCCAAGATATGAAGGAAACATGGGTGTCCATCAATGGATGAATGGATAAAGAAGAGATGATATATATATTACCCATGATTTCTGGGATTTGCCCACATCAACTTGCTTTCAGTTTTCCAAGCCTGTTTTCCCCTTGTTAACACCCACTCTATCTCCAGACGCCAACTCCATCATTACTTCCTGAAGGTAATGACAGTACCCTTCCTCATCATGCCATATATTTTTTCTTCATGGACTCTACTAGTATTTTGACATTTGTGTGATCCTTTGAAATGCACAAGATAGCAAATCCATTTAATCCCTCAATAAATATTTGCTGAACAAATGAAACTTTAAGAATGTACTGTCTTTTTAGTGACCTATCAACTTTAAGTGATATAGCCTTTTCTGCCATGTTCTTAGGTTGATTTAAAATTTAAAAGCAATAAGTAAGTTAAAATATTACATTTATAGAAATGTTATTATTGAAGATCCAAATAGTATATTTTGTTTTACATATTCTAAGTCACTTAATATAGTGATAAAATGGATTTTCTTTTAATTCCTGCATTTGCTCAAAATTATTCTATATTTTGTTTTTTAATTCATTTTTTATACAGCTGATGTTTTCTTTTGCTTCCAATTGCTTCTTTTTCTTAATGTCATAAAGAAATTGTACTTGCATTTTACCATCAGATTAATATTGTCCGAGTTCTTAATCATATAGTTTGTTTATTGGCAATCATTCTTCTGGAAGACATTCTCTACATAATCATTTGCCTTTTGTTCTAATTTAGAATGCTTTAATTATCTTACAATTTATTTTGAAATACTTTCAAATTTACAGAAAAATTAAACCTTTCACTCAGATTCCTTAGCTATTGATTTTCATCATATTTATACCCTCTCTCTGTGGGTATATATAGCAACTATCATTAGTCTTTTTCTGAACCATTTGATATTGAAATGCAGACATGATGCCCCTCCAGCTATATATACTCCAGTGTGTTTTTTCCCTGTGTAAGGACACTCTCCAATGCAACTTCCATGCAACCCTCCAAAAAATGAAATCAATATTGAATGATACAATATTATCATCCAGTCTACAGACCTCATTCAAATTTCACTAACCTCCACAACAATATTTCTTTTTCCTCTCTGGTTTAGGATCCTGGAGCAACCTTGGAGGGCCTTGGAAATAGAAACTTTAAGTCCTGCCTGACATGTATAAAATTGTCCTACATATGCCCTCAGACTTGATTGGTGCTTTGGCTGGATTTAGAAGTCTTTTCCTCAAAAGTTTAAAGGCATTGAACTACTGACTTCTGTGTACACTGTTGCTGATGGAATACTAATGCCAATCTAATAATTATATCTTTGTCAATTAGTAAGGTGGGTTTTGTTTGTTTGATTGTTTCTAGAGACTTAAAAGCATTTTCTCTGGCTTTGGACATCTAAAATTTCATTGATTTTTATCCATTTTTCTTAATATTAGGTGTATCTATTCTGAAGTCTCAACATTTTCAACAACTCAGGATTTTTTAAAAAATTCCCTGTGTCCTCTTAGAGCTAACAGCTGGCCCCAGCACTGCATCTGGCTGTTAGGGCAATAACGGGACTTCAAGTGCTCTTCAGAGGCTCAGATCCTCATCACCCTTCATGTTCTCCTATGGGGGTGGGCCACTGGGACGAAGGTCACAGAAGAGACAAATAACGCCCAAGGGAATATGGGTCTTTTTTTTTTATTTTTTATTTTTTATTTTTTTGCCATAAAGCAGAGGTCCAGGAGGCCTGGGCACCACCTACTGGAAAGCAAAAGAAAAACTTCCTAACCTGCTAAAGAGAGGTCACTCTAAATAATATTTTTAAGTACATTCTCATTAATGCCTAGGTAGAGAAATAATCCATCAAACATCATGAACAACCAAGGTGACAAGTCAGCTCAGAAAGAAAATAAAAATCTTTCCAGAAAATATACTTAAAAATATAGAAATGTGATTTAAATGATGAAGAATTCAAGATTGCACTTCTGAAAAACTCAAAGAGATGCAAAAAAAATTCTGATCAGCAGTTCAATGAGCTCAGAAACAAAATCAATGAACAACAGGATACTTTACCAAGGAGACTGAAACTCTAAAAATAACCAAATAGAACTTTTGGAGCTCAATAAAACAGATGAAGAGTGAAGTAGCAAGCTTAGGAAATAGAGGTGAACAGAGGGAGGAAAGAATTAGTGATTCTGAAGACAGAAATCTGGAAATGACACAGATGGAAGAAGAGAGAGACTTGCAAGTGAAATAAAATGAAAGAACTGTACAAGAACTATCTGATGCCATCAAGAAAAGCAACATAAGAATAATGGGTAAACCAAAAGGAGAAGAGAGGGGGAAGAGAACAGAGAGCCTGTTTAGTCAACGTAAATTTCTCAAACCTATGGAAATAACTGAATCCTGGAACATAAGAAGCAAACAGAATACCTAATTATCTCAATCCAAGAAGGCCTTCTCCAAGACACATTATATTAAAACTGTCAAAAACTAATGATGAAGAAAGAATTCTGAAGGCAGCAAGGGAAAAAAAGATGGTAAGCTATAAAGGAAAACTCGTTAAATTATCATCGAACTTTTCAGCAGAGTGGAATCAAATATTCAAACTATTGAAAGAGGAATTACCAGCCAAGAATAATATATCTAGCAAAGTTCACCTTTAGATATGAAGGAAAAATAAAGATCTTTTTAGACATACGGAAGCTAAGGGAATTTTCCACCACTAAGCCTGCATTACAGGAAATACTGAAGGAAGTCATTCTACCTAAAACAAAAGGACAAAAAATACAAAACTATGAGTGAGATGACTAACAGACAGACAGAAACAGGAAAGTACAACCCTTATTAAGAACAAGGTATGATAAACTTAAATATTACATAATGGTTAAAGGTCAAAAAAAATTTTTAAAGAGAATACAACAGCTACTACAATCTAGAAATGAACTCACAGCATAAATAGAGATAATTTGAGACAAAAATATCTCAAAAGGAGAGGGAGTAAAGATCTCAATCTGCAAAGGAGAATGGAGATAAGACACAAGCAGAAGAAAATGGACCAATGTATATACGAAACTTTCCTTTACATAAACTTAATGGTAACCACACACACACACACAAATCCAGAACTGAGACACATAACAGAAAACAAGAGGGAATAAAGGGAAAAAATCATTGAACACTACCAAATTAGAATAACAGACAGAAACACGAGGACAAAGAAACAATGAAGACACCCAGGTACCAAAAAACAAAAGATAAAATGACTATATGAAAACCAAATATTTTAATAATTGCCCTAAATGTAAATGGACTGAACTAACCAATAAAAAGGCACAGAGTAGCAGATTGGATGAAAAAATAAAACCAAACCATATGCTGCCTTCAAGAGACATGGCTCAGTTTCAAGAAAAATATAGACTTAATGTGAAAGGCTGGTAAACAATACTCCAAGCAAATGACATCCAGAGAATAGCAGGTGTAGATTTACTTATTTCTGACAAAACAAACTTCAAGGTAAGAAAGGTAACAAGAAACAGAGATGGACACTTAATAATAAAGAGGGCAATACATCAAGAAGACATAACACTTATCAATATATAATGTTCCAATTGGGTGCACCAAAAAGCACCTAACAGAACTAAAGAGAGAAACTGACAAAAACATAATTGTAGTAGGGGACCTAAATACCACGTTGGATAGATCATCTGAACTGAAAAATTAATATGGAAATATCAATCTTAAATGACACAAAAGACCAATTGGACACAATCAACATTTAGAGAGCCTATTATCTGTATGTATAAACAGCAGATTATACATTCTTCTCTAGTGCACATGGAACATTCTTGAGGATAGACTGTATGTTGGAACACAAAACTAGCCTCAACAAATTTAAGAAGATTGAAATCATACTAAGCATATTCTTTGACCATAATGCTTTGAAACTAGAGATCAACAGCAAAAAGAAAACTGGGGAAACCCACAAATATGTGGAAATTAAACATGCTACTAATGAATGACTGGATCATAGAAGGAAAAAAGAGAAATTAAGAGTTACATAAACATATAACAATGAAAATATGAGATGTCAAAACTTTTGGGAAACAGCAAAAGCGGTAATAAGAGGAAAGTTCCTATCATTACAGGCCTATCTCCAGAAATAAAAGTGAGCCCAATTAAAAAACTAGTAAAAGAACAACAAATGAAGCCCAAAGTCAGCAGAAGGAAGGAAATAATCAAAATTAGAGCAAAATTAAATTGTAATTGAAAAAATTAGAAAAAATTAATGCAAAAAAGAGCTGGATCTCTGAAAAGAATAATATATGTGCAGCCGAAGTGAGCACTGAAAAGTTTAATAAATGTGAGAAACTTCTGGCTAGATGCACTAAGGAAAAAAGAGAAGGATGCAAAATCAGAAATGGAAAAGAAGTTATGACAGATACTACTGAAATACAAAGTATCATACAAGAATACTATGAAAGCTTGTATGCCACCAAATTCAATAACCTAGAAGAAATGGGCAAGTTCTTACCCTCCTAGACTGAAGGACTGGAAAATCTAAAAAAACCAATCAACAGTAAAGAAATTGAAACAATCATCAAAAACCTCCCAAAAAGTAAAAGCCCAGGACCAGATGGCTTCACTGGTAAATTCTACCAAATCATCAAAGATGATTTAATACCTGTTCTTTTCAAACTTTTCCAAAAGTTTGAATAAGAGGCACTACTTCCTCATTTTATGAGACCAGCATTACCCTGAGACCAAAACTTGGTGAAGGTAACATTTGGAAAAGAAAACTGTAGACCAATATCTCTGATGAATACAAATGCAAAAGTCTTAACCAAAATACTAGAAAATTGAATACATTAAAAAAGATTATTCATCATGATCAAGTGGCCTTCATTTCAGGGGCACTAGGATGTTTTAACACATGCAAATTGATAAATGTGATATACCACATAAGCAAAACAAAGGATGACAATTAATACGATCGTATCAATACATGCAGAAAAAGCCCTTGACAAGACAAAGCATTCATTTATGATGAAACACTTAACAAAATGGATATAGAAGGAAAGTACCTTAACATAATAAAGGCTACATATGACAAGCCTTCAGCTAACATCATACTTAATGGTGAGAAATTAAAAGCCTTCCCTCTAAAATCAGACAAGAACAGACAAGGCTATTCGCTATTACCACTATTACTCAATATAATGTTGAAAGTCCTAGCTAGAGCAATCAAGCAAGAGAAAGAAATAAAAGTCATCCAAATTGGGATGAAGAAATCAAATTGTCACTTTTTTGTAGATGACAGAATTCTCTCTATAAAAAACCCTAAAGACTCCACTAAAAAATCTATTAAAAACAAACAAATACAAATGAAATTTCAGGATACGAAATTAACGTACAAAAATCTATAGCATTCTTCTACACTAATAACAAATTTTTAGAAAAGTAAATAATTATAAAAAATTCCTTTTGCAATTGCAGCAACAACAAAATAATAAAATACGTAGGAATAAACCTAATGAAGCATCTGAAGGACTTATACACTGAAAACTATAAGAAATAGGAGAAGACAGAAAGAAATGGAAAGATATTCCATGTTCTTGGATTGGAAGAATCAACATAGTTAAAATGACCTCATTACTCAAAGCAATATACAGATTTAATACAATCCCCATCAAAATCCCAATAACATTTTTTAAAGAAATAGAACAAAAAATCATTAGATTTGTATGGAAGCACAGAAGACCCCGAATAATCAAAGCCATCCTGAAAAAAAAAGAACAAGTTTAGAGATATTACTCTGCCTGACTTCAAATTATACTATAAAGCAACAATTATCAAAACAGCATGGTCTTGGCAAAAAAAAAGATGCACAGGACCATGGAACAGAATTGAGAGTCCAAAGATAAACCCCCATATGTATGGGCAAATAATTTTTGACAAAGGAGCCAAAAACATAAAATGGAGAAAGAAAAGCCTCTTCAATAATTGGTGCTGAGAAGATTGGAAAGCCACATACTAAAGAATGAATCTAGACTGCTATCTGTCACAATACATTAAAATTAACTCAAAATGGACTAAGAACTTTAATATAAGACCTGAAACAATAAATAGCACAAAAGAAAGCATAGATACTAAAACCCATGGACCTTGGATTTAGAGAGGATTTTATCAATTTGATGTCAAAGTCAAGGGAAGTAAAATAAAAAATAAATGATGGGACTATATCAAACTAAAAAGTATTCTGCACAGCAAAAGAAACCATCAACAAAACAAAGAAACAACCAACTGCATGAGAGAAGTTATTTGCAAACAATGTCTCCGATAAGGAGCTAATATCCAAAATATACAAAGAACTCATATAACTCAACAACAACAAAAACAATCCAATTAAAAATGGGCAGAGGACCTGAACAGACACTTCTCCCAAGAAGATATATAAACGGCTAACCGACGTATGAAAAGATGCTCAACTTCACCGGCTATTAGGGAAATGCAAATCAAAACCACAATGAGATACCACCTCACACCTGTTAGAATGGCTCTCATCAACAGGACAAGTAATAAGTGTTGGAAAGGATGCAGAGAGAAAGGAACCTTCATGCACTGCTGATGGGAATGTAAACTGGTATAGCCACTATGGAAAACAGTATGCAGATTCCTCAAAAAATTAAAAATAGAATGACCATGACCCAACAATCCCTCTTCTGGGTATTTACCCAAAAAAATCTGAAAAAACTTATTTATAAGGTATATGAACCCTGATGTTCATAGCAGCATTTTTCACAGTGACCAAGACATGGAAACAGCCAAAGTGTCCTTCAATAGATGATTGGATAAAGAAGATGTGGTACATATATACAATGGATATTACTCAGCCATAAGAAGAGATGAAATACTGCCATTTGTGATAACATGGATCGATCTTCAGGTTATCATCCTAAGTGAAATAAGTCAGAAAAAGTTCAGAACTATATGATTTCACTTAAATGTGGAATATAAATCTGAAAGTGACAAGATAAACAGACACTCATGGACACAGACAACAATTTAGTGGTTACCAGAGGGAAGCGGGGAAGGGAGGAAGATAGGTAAAGGTAAAGGGGATCGAATATATAGTGATGGAAGGAAATTTAACTTTGGGTGGTGAACATACAATGCAATATACAGATGATATATTATGGATTTGTATACTCGAAATCTAATAATTTTATTAACCAATGTCACCCCAATAAACAATTAAAAATTTGATCTCTCCTCTTCATTGCCTCTGTTCTCTTGCTGTGGAAATTCTGTTAGATGTTTGATCTCCTAGACAGATCTTCCACCTGTGTTTTTTCCCCTCATTTTTAACCATTTAAAATATTTAAAAAACATACAGAAAAGTGAATATATACTAAATGTATACAACTTAATGACTTATCACAAAGCAAATCTCTGTGTAACCGTTGATCAAGTTAAGAACTATGAAACATTGCCAGCACTCTAGAATCCATTCCTCCCTCCTACCCTTTTCCAATCACTACTCCATCCTCTATAAAGGTAATCATCATCCCATCTTTCTGTGATGATCTTTTAAAAATTTCTTTATGGTTTTACCCCTTAAGCAGGTATGCCTGCAGTTTTGTCTTACAGAAATAAAAACCTTTACCTTTTGGAAATGTAGAGTATGTATTGTTCTATGTCTGGCTTTTTTCATTCAGTGTTGATTGTGAGACTAACTTGTGTTGCATGTATTCGTACTTAATTTTTATTGTAGTATTGCATTCTTTTCTGTGACTGTGCCACAATTTATCCCTTTATCCACTGTTGATGGACATTTGGGTTGTTTTTAGCTTTGGGTATTACATATAACACTGCTATAAATATTTGTGCATGTGCCTCTTGGAACACATGTATACACATTTCATTTGAATCTACCTAAGAGTAGAATTGCTGGATCATAGGATGATTATCGTGTTTGTTTTATCTATTAGCTAATACTAATTAATTTTCAAAAGTGTCTTTTTTTTTTATACTACCTTATCTCTACCCATATCAGTTTGAGAGTCTTCCTCTGTTTCACAACTTTACCAGTACTTACTATCTCTATTTTAGTAATTCCAGTGACTGGCTTTTGTTTACAACTTTTCATATATTTTTCTGCTCTTCTCAACCTCACTCTCACCAGCTCCAAGACATTTTTTCTTTGGCAGCTATAGGGATTGTGGGGGAAAGGATGGTGGAGTAGGATCCAGCTGTGGGGAGGAAAGGGTCTCCCTTGGATGATATTGAGCTTTGACTTCTATCTCCCTGGCCCTGCAAGGCCATCAGAGCCAAAGTTCACATTTGCCTAGTTTAGCATATGCATTTAATACAGACAGGATTTCAGTGCTCTGCTTATTTCCCCCTTTGGATGCTTGCCGTCACTTAGATTTTACCCAGTGATTCTTGAGAATCTTGCTTGTTTTATTATTCTTTAAGAATACATACTTTTAAAATTTTTATCCAGTAGTTTCAGTTTGAGGGTGGGCTTAAATAACCTAGTCATCTTTATTTCTGGAAACTAATTTTTGTTTTAAGTGAATTTTTTCAATTCATTTTCTTCAATTATTTGTCAAACTTAATCTTTTTCTTTTGTGCTGTTGATTTTTTTCAAATGTTTGATGATTTTTTTGCATGGCTAAGGAATAAGAATGTGACTGATTAGTGAGAGTAGGGGCTAAGGATAATAGTGGAACTACTGCTTAATTTATGTGTACTTGGTTGTCATGCTTTATCAGGTAATCCTCTTTGTGAACTCGTTCATTCAAATATTTTTGAGTGCCTCCCATGTGCAAGGCATTTTAATTAGTTGTTTGGAATATAGGCGAACTAGACAGGTGGAGTTTACATTGCAATATAGACTAATTTAAACAACTAACCATGTTATTATTATAATTTTGAT
This sequence comes from Pteropus alecto, assembly GCF_000325575.1. Lineage (NCBI taxonomy): Eukaryota > Metazoa > Chordata > Mammalia > Chiroptera > Pteropodidae > Pteropus > Pteropus alecto. The sequence goes on from NW_006439718.1 coordinate 2,434,817, forward strand.
AAATATTATAAAGGAAAAATATATGGAGCTCTACAGATATGTAACAGGAGCACCTGATCTAGCCCAGTATTCTTTAATTTGAAATCTCTCAAAGAGTAACATGTAATAAACAGCTAACAAAGAGAGAAATAATGAGGGGAGGCCTAGGAAAATATATATGTATATATTTTCATATATATACATATATATGAATATATGAAAAAAGACTTTTTTTTTCTAGTTGGGCTTTATCTCTTTATTCAGGAAGAGCTGTCCCCGCTTAGAGACTTTAACCTACATTTCATTGACCAGAACTGTATTAGAAGAGTAGCTGGAAATAAAGGTTTTAGCCTCTCCATTATAGCAGTTTCAAGCAAGGAAGAAAGGTTAAAATGAAGATTTAGGTTAGCTATCTACAGTGTCTGGTACAAAAGAATGATTAGTTCTTAAAGGGAATGACAATTTAAGATTTGTTGGGGTGGAACAAAAATATAAAGGACAAAATCCTAATGAAGAAATCATGGACACTAAATTGACCCCAAAGCTAATATCCAACCTGTTCAAGAAGAGAATCAAATGTTTTATTATATACATAGAATAGGAAAAAAAAGAATGAGGTTGAGATTTTAGTCTATATATTTTTTGTTATAATCATATACTTAATGTTAAGGATATTCAGTCTTATTTTACCAAAACCAGTGTTTACCAATAGAAATACTTATAGTAATGTTTAAAACAAAGACATTAGGTAAGAAAAGTTGATAAAGCTGATAAAGGATGGAATGAATGCTAATAGATTTGTCATACAAAGGAAAAGTTACAGATAGGATCAAAAAATATAGTCTAATACCTTGCTTAGTATAAGAAACACCTTAAGTAGAAGATATAGACAAATATTAGATCAGTATTTTACTTTTAGCTCACATTTCTTTTTATTGCTTGACATTTAATTGTGTGGATATATTTCATTGCTGTGTCATGTGAGAGGGCCTAGAAGCAACAACATCTTGTAGCAATGAGCACCCATAGCCCAGATCTTCCGATACTTGAAGAAAAGGACAATATCATATTTCCTTGGAGAAATGGCTGATTCTAAGATTGGGACAGGAAATATACAAGACTTATTGTAGGGCCAGAAAGCAAGTGCTCAAACAAAAAAACAAAACAAACAAAAACAACCACACTAAAAACCTACAGTAATAATGGAGTGTGTTAGAGAGACAGCAGCCAACTAAGAGCTCCCGATGACCAAACCTGGAACAATTTGAGCAATAAAATAAAGTACTAGGTTATAACTCAAAGTGCAAAATAAATATCCATGAGTCTGTATTTATATGAATAAATGATTAAATAAATTGTAAAATGTCAGGAAAAAGATATCTTCCATGAAAAATTCTGTAAATAGTCATCCTTCAAGAAGGAGGGCATAACTCCTCATCCTTTAATGTGGTTTGTGCTTAGTGATATTCTTTCAATGAATACAGTATGGAAAAGGGTAGAAAGAAAGAGTAACTTTACAGTGGAGGAAACTGACAAACACTACCTCAGCCAGTTGATCAAGGTCAACATCAACAATGATATGTCATGATGTAGTAAGAATGGCACTTTACCTCTGTGATCTTCCTCTCAAAAATCCACATCCCCGTTATAACCATAAGAAAAACATTAGTCAATTCCCAATTGAGGGACATTCTACAAAACACCTTACTTGAACTCCTCAAAATTGTCAAGATCATCAAAAACTGCCACAGCTAAGAGCAGCCTAAGGAGATGTGATGACTAAATGCATCCTGGATGGGATCCTGAAACAGAAAAGGAATAAAACTTAGGTAAAAACTAAAGAAATTTGAGTAGAGCATGGACTTTAATATACTAATATATTAATTGGAAAAATGGGTGTGGGATATATGGGAATTCTACACTATCTTTGCAAAACTTCTGTATATCTAAAACTATTCTAAAAATAGTTTATTAAAAACACCTAAAAAAATTATATGCAAAAAGAAGTGGAATAGACCAGGTAATAGGGCCTTAATATCTATTGTAGACATAACAGGACAAGCCAATGGTGAAAAACAAGATGGATTTAACATTTTCGTTGAAAATAAAATGGGACACATAGTAGGGAATATATGTTTGGTCAAGATCAAGTACTGATTCCTTTATAAAAAGTTCACTTTGGGGATAAAAAAAATCTATGTGAAATAAAAGTGGAAATTTTGAGTACTACATTCTTAGAACTACTGTGTTGTAAAATGCTGTCATTAAAATGTATAACGATAATTGAAGACTAAAAAATTATTTATACTTAAATTTTAAAATCCTAGAATACATTATATTATCCACCAACATTTATAAATGGTACTTATTAAAATGTGATTTATCAGAAATTAGTGCTATATTCTTTATTCTAGAAAGAACTTAAGGCAGAATGTCTTTGTTACTAAGAAAGAGAAAAATACAAACTATAACTAATCTAAAACTTGAGAAAAGAACTCAGAAAACCAAAGGAAAAGAGAAAATGGAAATCGGGAAAATAAAAATGAATACTGGAAATTGAATAAAATTGCACTTATCTTGAAATAGTTCAACCAAATTCATATCATCATTACCTTAAGAAAATAAAGCAACGCACCAAAATTGAAATGAAAAGGGAAGTTTAATTCAGAGGAATCTAAAATTTAGGGAAAGTTAGTAAAATGAGTGGAGCTCCAGATTTTCTTTGAAAAAGTTTTATTTAAATACAGTATTTAGTCATTTGATAAATATTAATTGAATATCTATTAGGTGTCAGGCACTATTCTAAGTGTTGCAATTGTAGAATTGAACTAAACATTCTTGCTTTAATTGTATGCTTACATTCTAGAGGAGAGAAATAGTAAAAATAAATATGCCAGATGAAGTATTGGTGTGTTGGGATGCTGTATTCCTTTACTAGCGTTACCATAACAAAATTCTATAAACTGAATGGTTTATGAACAGAAATTTATTTTCTCGAACAACAGAAAGTTCATTTTCTTAGGCTAGAAGTCTGAGATCAAGTTGATGGCAGGGCTGGTTTCTTCTGAGGCCTCTCTCCTTGGTTTACAGATGGCTCCGTTTCCCTGTATCTTCACCTGGGCTTCCCTCCATGAGCGTCTGTGTCCTAATCTCCTTTTCTTATAAGGATATCAGTTATAATGGACTAGAGCCCAGCTTAATGACTTTTTTTTTTTTTTAACCTAAATTATCTCTTTAAAGGACCTATCTCCAATATAGTCACATTCTAAGGTACTGGAGCTTAGGACTTCAACATATAAATTTCAGACCATAACACATGCCATATATTATGCTGTGATAAAAATTAGCCCCCAAAACCCAGTAGTTTAACAAAGTTTATTTTTCACCAATGCAAAATCCAGTGAGCCAGGCAACTTCTCAGGGCAGCTGCCTGATAAGGTCACTCAGTGATACAGGCTGTTTCCATTGTGTGGCTTTGCCAGTGCAACATGTGGTCTGCAAGATTGTTGCAGTAGGGAGGTTCCACATTGGCTCTTAAATGCTTTTGCCTTTAGTGTATGTGCATGCAGCCCATTTGTTGAGTGAGTCATAAGGCTCTGCCTAATTGCAAGAATTACGGGGCGGGAAATGGATAGCTAATGAACTGTAAATGTCTCTGTCAAGGATGGTAGCAAGTGCTAAGAACAAAAACCAAGCAGAGTAGGGTGACATAGATAAGACTGTTGATTTAGAAAGAGTGGTCAAAATAGGCATTTATGAGAAAGTTACATTTAAGTAAAGTCACCAAAAAAATGAGGAAATGGGGGAACATGTTCTACGGCAGAGGAAACAAAGAAATATCAAGGGAGCCAGGTGGCTGGAGCAAAGCTAATGAAGGGGATGGTAGAAATAAGGGGCAGCATCATGGAAGAATATAGACAAGAACTTTGGATTTTATTCTTAATTGAGAAATATTGGGGGTTTACATAATGAGATTTAAGTTTTGAAAAATTACCGAACCAAATTCCATGTGCCCGATGCTTCAAAAAACCAGACCTCAGAGTTTGGAGTAAGGAAAGGTTTATTCATAGAGAAGGAGCCAACTGAGAAAATGAGAAAATGGTGCCTCAAATCCATCTTCTTTGCTGGACCAGATTAAGGATTTTTAAGGAGCTAAGGGGAAGAGATATGCAGAATTGCTGGTGGGGCAAGTTTTAATTGGAGGACCTTAGAACTTAACCATTTATGGTGAAGTGGTGTCTACACTGGATCTTCCTGAACAATGGACTCTTGGCTTCTGAAGGGGTTCCAGTGTTCAAGTTCCAGTGATGTCTTGGTTCTTTTGGTTCCATGTGTGTGGGTTGAGACTTTGGTTCTGGGTGGGTGCAGCTGGAGGTCAAAGATCTCTCCTCTGTGCATGCCTTGGCTGCATGAGTTGCGATTTTGGTCTGTTGTCTCTGAAAAGCAACTCAGTATTTCATTAAACAAGATAGAACCTTTTTAAAGTAATTAAATACCATCATTATCTATTTCTTTAAAAAATTTTTATATTAAATTTATTGGGGTGACGGTTAAAAAAATTATATAGATTTCAAATGTACAATTCAATAATACATGTTATGTATATTGCATTGTGTGTTCACCACCCAAAGCTAAATTTCCTTCTGTGACTTTATATTTGACCCCCTTTACACTACTTTCCCCTCCCCTTTTCCCTCCGGTAACCACTAAACTGTTACTGTGTCTATGCATTTTTGTTTATTTGTCTTGTTTGTTGCTTTCAGTTTTATATCTCACCTATAAGTGAAATCATATGGTTCCCAACTTTTTCTGTCTGACTTATTTCACTTAGAATGATAAGCACAAGATGCATCCATGTTGTCACAAATGGCAGTATTTCATCTTTTCTTATGGCTCAGTAATATCCCATTGCATATATGTATCTTATCTTCTTTATTCAATCATCTATTGAAGGACACTTTGGTTGTTTCCATGTCTTGGCCACCATGAATAATACTGCAGTGAACATTAGGGTGTATACATCTTTATGAATAAATGTTTTTAATTTGGGGGGTTAGATACTCAGAAGAGGTATCGCTGGCATATGGTAGTTCTATTCTTAATTTTTTGAGGAACCTCTATACTGTTTTCCATAGTAGCTATACCAATTGACATTCCCACCAACAGTGTATGAGGGTAGGATAGGACCATTTCCAGCTGGTTCTGCAATTAAAAAATCATTCTGGCAACTGTGGAAGAAAAGACTACAGGAGGCAAGAATGGAAATCAGGAGACAGATACAGCAATCATCCATGTGAGTAATCATGGACTGCGGCTGGGACTGAGGCTGGGATGTAACACTCTCTTGGATAATTTTCATCTTTCACCTCCTCAAACCACCAGCACCTCTCTTTGTCTCTTCACTCTCAGCTTCTTGTTTTACTAAACTGTGAACAATCAGAAAAGACTTCCATATGTGTCTAACAACAAATCTACCAAGCTCTCTGTATTTGTGCCTGCTCAATCCCTCATGGATGACCCCTCCAACCTTCTCAAGATTTCCTTTGTACAGCTGTCACTCTCTGTGTCATCAATATTTTCTCGTTACTGGACCATTTCTGTTAGAATATAAATATTTAAACAGGAAACCTAACTCCTCAATCTCTCTCTTGCTCTCGTCCCATTCCCTTGCTTCTCTTTATAGCAAAAAGAAATATATCTACTTGCTGTCACCATTTATCTCTACAATCAGACTTATATCCCTACCAGTTTATCTTAATTGCTTTGTTCTCAAACTCTCAATGATCTCTACATTGCCAAATTGAAAGGTCAGGTTTCATTTACTCAATCTCTCAGTAGCAAATGACACACTTAGACATTGCCTTCTCTCTGAAATATTTTCTTCACTTAGCCTTTAGGACTTCTCTGTTTTGTTTTTCCTCTTACCCCTGGCAGCTCCTACTAAGTTTCCTTTGCTAGTCTTCTTATCTTGAAAGTGCCAAATGACTAGCCTTTGGATTTTTTTTTTTTGCAATTATGCAATTAATGTCCTAGGTCAGTGACTTTCAGTGATTTTCAAACTGTAAGTCACAACCATTACTTGATTTGGGAGCAGAAATTTAAAAAAATAGAACGTAATAAAGTAGAAGAGAAAGGAAATAATGCATTACCCGCAAGGAGGGTAAATTTGTTTCTTAAAACTTTTTTTCCTCTGGCTTTATTGAAATATAATAAAATAGTTGCTCGTATTTACATTGTATGATTCGATGAGTTTTTTTTTAATTATAGTTGGCATACAATAATATATTAGTTTCGGTGTACAGCATAGTGATTAGAGATCTATATAACTCACAAAGTGATGACCCCACTAAATCTAGTGCCTCTGTTCCCCCTCAGATATTTATTACAACATTATTAACTGTCTTTCTCATGCTACAGTCTACATCTCCATGTCTATTTTTCAACTATCCATTTGTACCTCTTAATCCCTTTGCCTTTTTTTGTCTCCCTCAACCCCCTCCCATCTAGTAGCCCTCTAAATAGTCTCTGTATCTATGAGTTCATTTCTGCTTTTGTTGTTGTTTATTTTGTTCTTTAGATTCTACATGTACGTGATATATGTCTTTCTCTATCTGACTCATTTCATTCAGCACAATACCCTCTAAGTCTGTCAAGGCAGTATCTTTTACCATCCCTTTCCTTTTAGTCTGTGTGTGTCTTTTAATCTGAAGTGAGTCTCTTATAGGCAACATGTAGAGGTCCTGATTTCTTATCCATTCAGCCACTCTATCTTTTGGTTGGAGCACTTAATTCTTTTCTATTTGAGGTACTTGTTGATAGGAATGTAGTTATTACCATTCTTTATTCATGATTTTGATATATGTTTTTTCTTCTTAAAGAAGTCCCTTTAACAATTCATGTAACACTGGCTTGGTGTTGATAAATTCCTTTAGCTTATTTTTGTCTGGGAAGCTGTTTATCTGTCCTTCGAATCTAAATGATAGATTCGCTAGATAAAGTATTCCTGATTGTAGATCCTGGGTTTTCATCACGTCACATATTTTTGCCACGCCCTTCTGTCCTGCATAGTTCCTTTGAGAAATCAGCTGCCAGTCTTATGGGTGCTCCCTTGTAGATAATTAAATGCTTAGCTCTTGCTGCTTTTAAGATTCTCTCTTTGTATTTAACGTTTGGTATTTTAATTATGATATGTGTTGGTGTGGGCCTCTTTGGGTTCCGGGGGAATTTTTCCATCATTATTTCTTCAAATAGCTCTTCAACTTCTTGTTTTCCTTCAGGTACCCCTATGACATGGATAGTTTTACATTTAATGGTGTTTCATAGGCTCCTTAAATTATTATTATAGTTTTGGTTACTTTTTTCTTGACGTTCTGATTGAGCGTCCTTGGTTTCCCCATCCTCTATATTGGTGGTTCTATTCTCTTCTTTATCTGCTCTGTTTATTCCCTCTAATACACTCATCATCTCAGATAATGTATTCTTCATTTCTGACTGTTTCCCTTTTATCATTTCCATTTCCATTTTTATGTTTTTTATCTCTTTGATAAAGTTCTCACTGAATTCATCTACACTTCCCTTAAAATCATTAAGCATCTTTATAACCAGCGTTTTGAACTCTGCATCTGTTATATTGCTTTACTCTATTATTTCTGGATCTCTGTTCTGTTCTCTCATGTGATTTCTGCTTGTCTTCCCATTTTGGCTGCCTTTCTTCGTCTGTTTCTATGTACTAGGCAAAGCTCCTAAGGCTCCTGGTCTTATTAGAATTTGTGTAGTAGGGGTCCAGTGACACAGAACTGAGGGGTTCAGCTACAGGCCATTTAGCCCCATCCTGTGCCCCTCCAGGGCCACCTGTTAAGATTCAGCAAGCAATCCACAGATGCTGTGCTTATAGTTGCCTCAAGAAGCCACACCAGAAACCGAGGCCAGCTACCACCAGTGTGAGTCTTGGCACTGCTCAGTAAGGAGAATTGGACTTGGGGAGGACACAGCTGGATGTGGCTTGGGTGGGGCCACGAGCTGGGGGAGGCAGAGTTTCAGGGAATTCTCTGGGTGTAGTGACCTCTGTTATCCAGTTTGATGATGTCTCAGCTATGACAGGGTGCGTCGGCACACTGGGAGAAGGGGAGGGCTCAACAGAGGAACTATGGATACTGCTGGCACTTCTGCCTGAGAGAGAGCCTCACCTCTGGCCCTCACTCTATTACTCAGGGTCCTTCTGTAAGTCCCTGGTGCCCCTTGAGCAGCCCACCCGGTGCTGATACTCAGAGCAAGCCGGTCTATCATTGCGAAAGTCTGCTGGTGGACATGGCCCCTTTAAGAGGCATCTGTAGCTGCTGGCTGCCTCTGCCACAGCCTCTGTCTCACTCAGCTGCTTGGGCTCCAGCAGCCTTGCATCTTCACCCCCTCCTACCTTCTACCATTGCATGTTGATTTGTTATTTCTCTTCCTAGTCGTAGTGCTTCTGTTCTTCTAGATCCCAGGTGACTCTGCTTGCTGTTTGCTCCGTGTTTCTGTCACAACTTTGATTTGGCCACAAGAGATATGGACAAAGCCTCTATCATCTATGCCATTTTTTCCCATTTCCTCTGTTTCCTGAAAGTTTAAGTTACGTACATGTATTTGGTCAGTATGTAAAAGGTATTTTGTATCCTGGGTCAAAAAGTATGAAGTTATTGCTCTATGTGATCTCATTCAATCCTGTGGCTTTAAATACCATAGGCAAATCAATTTATATCTCTATATCTCTCCTTAGAATTCCAGTGTCCTCTATCCCATAGCTAATGGTATATCTACATTTTGATGTCCAATAGGCATGGAAAATTTAACATGTCTGTAATCAAATTCTTGATTATCCTCTCCCTGCCCCTAACTTCACATATCCCTTTTTCTTCATCTAAACAATTTCATTCTTTTGGGAATAAAGGCCAAAAATATTATAGTCATCTTTCACTCTGTTCTTTCACATCCACCTCCAATCAATCTGCAAATTCTGTTGGATCTACTTTTGAAATATACTTAACACTATATAAGAAAAATTGTCACCAGTGTAGCACAGATAGGCCAAAATCAAGATTTAGATAGGTACAGTGCAAACACATCTTTATGATTATTAATAAAAAGGAAAAGGCACCTAGACTTGGAATCAAGAAACATAAATTCAAGGCTGGCTCTACCATATTGTAGCTTTGTATCACCTTAGTAGGCTATTGTTCATTTCTTTCTTTGCAAGTCTCCCATTACTCCTTATATTCATCATTCTAGTGGAACATTGGGTTAGGTGAAATGCCATTACAGAGTCATAAACATTTGCAGTGTATCTTATCATATATACCAATGCATTTTGTTGTTTGCAGCGAAATCCTAAGAAACTAGAAATGGTTAGATAGGTTTAACCATTTGATGGACAGTGAGTTTTGACTGGCTCTTGGGTAACAACACTGGTCACTTGGTTCAAGCTTCTTTCTTTTCTACAAACTCTTGGAGAGGGCAGGTAATTTCCCTATTTGGGCTGAGGTAATGGAAAGGTAGTATTTTAGGAGACCCCCATCACCACAAACAGGATTTGGAATTCACCTGCTGCCATAAGGCCAGTAGTCTCCTTGAAGTAAACACCTGGTCACCTATGAGCAATTTCCTTACTAGTGGCTGTTCATTCTAAGTGCAAAGACTTCCCAGTTCTGCTTAGTTTCCTTGCTGGTAATCCTATCCTCAACTCCAATCCAGGCAGCAAGAATCCAGGCCCAGGACCTGGACACATTCCAGTTGTTAGCTCCTTTCCTCTTAGGACTCTGACCTCCTACACTACTACCTTCTTGCCAAAGGCCTTACGTAACATTTATTGAGCACTGTATTGGTTACTTTAGGGTGTTGTGCCAGTATTATTTCATCTTCATTTATTTCATCTTCATAACTACTATATTCAGTAGATATTATCTTTCTTTAAAATAAATGAGAAAGAGGCTCTGAAAAGTTAATTAAATTTCCTTGAGAGTAATGGCTGAGCCAGGAGTCTACCTTGCATTGCCTCCATGAGTTCTGCCTAGCTCACAGATCACTCTGGATCTCTGAAGGTTCTTTGCCACTTCCTACAGAAGGATGTCAGAATTCCACATACACAAATCAACTTTTTTTTTTTTTCTTTCTTTCCAGGCACCGTTTAGGCTTAAGATACACCAATGGAAGATAATTTTCCTTCCTTCATGGAACATCTACTGCCCAAAGCAGCAGAAAAAGTCAACCAGGTTGTGTCACCTGGCCTTGTAACTTATTTTCCATAGGAAAAGTTGAGCATGGAGAAAATTCATCACTGTATTTTGTATTCTTTATAATGTTGCATTCTAGGTGTGTTATAGAAATGAAGAGAAAGTTTGACTTCGTCCTATTGATCTAGAGGATATTTTGAGCCCACTGTTTTGACGCTGTCAATCTGCTCTTAGACAGCCAAGTATGCAAAGTGATCAGAATTGTATGGAGAAACTTGATTCTCTAACAGATCACTTCTGGACAACAGAAAATTCTGGAATATTTGAGGGTATCTAACTCACAATTCACTCATGAATTTACTAAGAAACAATACAAACTATTCGTCTTTCATGCAATTGATAACGAATTTTATGAGAGAAATAGGCAATGGCTGAACCTTCTGCGAAGTTTGATCTGGGAAAACCAGACTTGGTAGAAATAGTCACCAAAAACAAAGTGACAGAAAGTTTGATGTGGACAAAATCTGAATGCTGAATCAAATGTTTACTTAGATATGTTTGTATTTTCACATACAAACAGTAATTTCCATAAAAATTAAAATATAATAGAATTTAAAATAGAAGTTTCAAGTTCCATAAGCCTTCCTCACAGTTTTCATTATCGTGGTGAGGTGGCAGGCTGTGGGCATGGCTATTCATTTCAGATAAGGAAGCAAAAGGAAATAAAAGTGTTCGTTAAGGCAAAGAAAACTATTATTGCTTATTCCCTTGCACTCCTTTGTTTACCAGTTTTGGGTAAGGAAGCGTTTTCTATTTTTTTCTCTAAGTTCAATAATATACTGCTGGAACAAAATCCTTTTTTCCAAAACACATGTAACATATGAAGTCAGGCCCTGGGGTCACTAAAGGACGAAGCCAGCTGGTGGGAGTCTTCCCTTTTCCCTCGTCGGAGCTGGGTAGATCCCGCAGGTTCCTGCCTCCGCACCCCGAGGGATGAGAGCGTAGAAGACCCACGCCGCTGCGGCCACCGCCTGCGCCCGCCCCTAGCGCGCCGTCGTCGCCGGGCAACGCCTCCGCCCAGGCGAGCACGTGATGCGCGCGTCACATGACGGGTCAGTCGGCGTCCTCCAACGGAGGGGTGTAAACAGGTCCTCAGCGCTTGAGCTGCGGCCCTACTGCGTTCGCGTCTCCGGCATGCTCCAGGCGGGCCCGGGCGGTCTGGCCGCGAGCTCAGCTCCTACCTGAGGTAACTCCCTCGGCCTCGGGACGGCTGGACCTCACAACGTGCGCAGCCGCTGTCGCCCTTCGCTGACGAGGCCGGCAGAGCCCAGGGCCCGGGCAGGGGGTGTGGCTGTCGGCTGTGAGGTCCGCGACAGGTGGGTTGGGCGGGGGCGGCCGCCGATGCCTGGGTTCTCTGCCAGCCTTGGCCGGCCGGGCCGTTTAGCTGGCCGAAAGGCGGCAGCAGCCGCGAGCTGTGGTTGCTTCCGCCCCGGCGCTTGAGGCTTCCCTGTGGGGGTCGGACTGAGCTTGGGTCGCAGGATCCATCGGGCGCTGAGGGCCCTGGCGGGCTGCGAACTGGGAATCCCATTTGAAGTCCTACCCCTGACGGGTCGTGAGACCTTGTGCAAATCAGTCTTCGCCTTTGGCCTGGGTTTCCACATCTGTAAAATGAAACTGCACTAGGACCTTACACTTTCTGACGTGTGCGGTCTCGAGGGAGACCTGTGTGCCTTGGAAGCTGCCAGAGGGAAAGCATAGGTAGATATTTTCTTTTAATTGCTAAGTTTTTGTTCGTCCTTGAATCTTTCACTTGACAATATTTGGTTTCTTGTTCACCCGGGTGAAGTTTTTAATAGAAAACTTAGAGAAAGTCATAATAGTTTGTTAGTTTTTTTTTTTTTTTTTAAGGCTTTTTAAAACAATGCAATGGAACCTTCTCAAAACCTTATCTGGAAGCCCATTTTGTAAAAAAGATGAAAATAAACCTTTATCTGCCTCACTGTCCCATACCCTCCCCATAATCCCTAAGGGCCCCCAGAGGTCACAGGTTGAGAAGCACTGGTATAGAGTTGAGGAAATGTTTTGTGTTTTTGTTAATTTGATGGAGTTTGGGAGATGAATCCTTGGCATATGTACATTTTTATTTTTCCTTTGATTTTGTTACACTGTATGTCCTATGGTTAGACAATTAGTATATTTCCCATATATACTAGGAAAAAGGCCCCCAAATTTTCAGTACTTTCTCTTTCCATCTTTTCTTGCACCCTAGTCCCAGGGGAAGTAAGTGTATGCTTCTCATAGCAAGACCCCATGCCTCATTGCTGGTTTAGTTGCTCAGGCACAACATGGGAGTGGAAAACTTTTTGCAAGACTTATTTGAGAACAACTGAATGGATTAATTAGGACATTTCTACTGAAAAATGTGAAAGTTGGAAGAGTATGTAAACTAACATTGTTAGAGTCATGCAATATTGTGAATGTATTCCAAATTTTGAATCCCTGGGGCAAGAGAATTTTGGCTTTTGAGAGGACCAGCTTTAGGAGAACTGAGGTCCTATTTCATAATAATGAATGAACATTATAAACAATATGAAGTGGTGTGTAGGCAAAAAAATTATCAAGAAGTTTTTTTTTACATTAAGAGAAATGCATAGTTCCCTAATTTGTATTTGAAGACTAGAGTTGATAAGAGACTTACTGAAACTTGGAAATTTGATATTGAAAGAGAGAAACAATACCTTTTTACATTTTGTCCATTTGGTGCTTCTGTAAGGTGAGCCAGAGTTGGAGGTCGAGTGGACTATGAGTGGAACCCAAGGTGACCTAGTGAAATATGCTTTCTCTTTTTAAAGCAAACTCACCTCCTTGATTTTTGTTTTAGGTTTAGGTGAGTCACTTCCCTTCTTCGGGTCTCACTTTCTGCTACAGAGTGAGGAAATCGAGTTGATTACTGCTCCACCTTTTGGCTTCAGTTAGGGTTTTCAGGTAAAATATAGGACACCCAATTAAGTATGAATTTCAAATAAATAGTGAATAAGTTCTTATTATAAATATTGCATAGCGGACATGGTTCCATAGTGTAGCGGTTAGCACGTCTGCTTTACACACAGAAGGTCTTGGGTTCATGCCCCAGTAGAGTCACAGCCCATGGTCTATGGCCATGCCACCCTGAACAAGCCCGATGTCTGATCTTGGAAGCTAGGCAGGGTTGGGTCTGGTTAGTACTTGGATGGGAGACCACCTAGGAAGACCAGGTGCTGTAGGCATAAATACTAATAATAAATAATAATAAAAAATATTGCATAGGGTATGCTTTACTAAGAAATTCATTATTTATCTGAAATTCAAGTTTAACTGGGTCTATTTATTTGCTAAATCTGGCAACCCCTAGCTCTAGCTTTTTTGATTCCTTTAATTAGCTCCAGGAAGAAATTATAGATGCATAAACAAAAGTGAATTTATTCTGCCAGTCAAGACCCCATATTTGTTAACAGTAGTATCTAGTTCTTCAGAAATAGCTCTGTTTTCCTTGTGGATTTGGTGTCTTTCTCTCCCTGCACCCCCTTCTCCCTCTCTTCTATCTCCCTCTTTCTCTCTCCCCTTCTCCCCCGCAACCCTGTGTAGCAGTTCCTTTTCTGCCATAATCACATAAACATTGTTTACTTTTGCATATTTTTTAACTTTATTTAAATGGCATCATGCCATGTGAATTTTTTTCTGTTACTTTTTTCACTTATAACTAGGTTATGAAGTCTAATTGATGTTATTTTCTAAGGTTACATCCATGTTTTTTTCCAAGCATAAGAATTTCCCTGCTTGTAGGGTGTGCACATCTGTGATTTTACTAAATATTGCCAAATTGCTTTTCCATGTAGTTGTGCTATTTTACTCTCCTACCAGAATGAGAGTTCCTGTTGGTATACTGTCTACATGCTCCTTAATATTTTGTATGAACAAATCTAATAATAAAGGTCACGTACCCAGAGTATATAAAGAACTTTTACAACTCAACGATGAAAAGAAACAACTCAGTTAGAAAATAGACAAAGAATTTGAATAGACATTTCTTCAGACAAGGCACGCAAATGGCCAATAAGCGCCTAAAAAGATGCTTGACCTCATTAGCCACCAGGGAAATGCAAATCAAAACCACAATTAAATACCATGTCTTACCCATTAGGATGGCTATAATCAAAAAGACATATAATAACAAGTGTTAGGGAGATGGTGGAGAAATTGGAATCTTCACCTGCTTTTGGTGGGAATGTAAAATGCTGTGCAACTGCTTTGAGAAACAGTCTAGCAGTTCTTCAGACAGCTAAACATGGGGATGCCAAATGACAGCATTTCCACTCCTAGGTATATTAAAGAATAATGAAAACATATATCTGCCCCAAAACTTGTACATAAATGTTCATAGTATTAGTAGTCATAATAACCAACAAATTGAAACAACTCAAATTCGTTGATGAATGGGTAAAATGTGGTTTATCTGTACAGTAGAATATTGTTCAGCCCTAAAAATATACAGACTCATGCTATAGCTTAGAGGAACCTTGAGAATATTATGCTAAGTAATAAAAGCCAGTCACAAAAGGCCACATATTGTATGATTGCATGTATATGAAATGTCTAGAATGCACAAGTATGTAGAGTCAGAAAGTAGATTGGTATTTGCCCAGAACTGGGGTTGTGGTGGGGGAACATGGAGGATTTGCTTGCTAATGAGTAATGGATTTCTTTTTAGAATGATGAAATGTTCTAAAATTGGTTGTAGTGATGGCACACTCTTCTGAATTTACTAAAAAACACTGAATTGTATACCTAAAAAAGACATTTGTGGAAGGAAATAAAAAATAAACAAATAAAAGATGCCTTGTTGTGAGCACCCCTATGGAGGATCCTGTTTGGTGAGGGATCAAGACTTGCCCACAGCTACATGAATGATGTTGGAAGTAAATCCCTCCTTCCCCTGTTGTACACAGAACTGAGCCTTCAGGTGATCCTGCAGCCTGGCTAACAGCTGGATTGCAACCTCATGATAGACCATAAACCAGAGGTACCAAGCTAAACTGTATCTGGATTCTTGACCCATAGTAACTGTGATATAATAAATGTTCCTTGTTTTAGACCAGAGTTTTGGGGTAATGTACAATAAATAACTAATACATGGGTGACAACATTGCATTATTTATTGCCTTTAGTTTTGGTGTTATGAAAAACTATAATTGACTTTCCTTTAATCTATCATTTTGTTAACCACAATTTATGACTATTAGGTAGTAATAAATTTCTTGAAGTATCCTCTAAAACTTTTTTTGGGGGGCGTATGTTTAGAATAACTTAAATTTGTTTTACTTTTTTAAAAATTGTAATCTTTGTGTGATGGATTATGAAAATCTTTATCAACCAGGACAGGCCATTTCTAGACCATATAGCAAGCAATACAAATACAGAGCATTTTTCATGTTGCCATGATCTTCTGGTAACCGTTTTATATTTAAAAGTCATGGTGGCATTAATATATCTTAGGCAGATTTATTATCTATGGCTTTAGCAATAGCACTCAAAAATAATTATTGAGGCAAAACTTCAGTTCCCTGGAAGGAAGTCTTTTCTTTTTGGAACCATATGAAAGGAAGTTAAAGAAGATTTTTGTTATTTTCCTTTGAATATTTCTATATTTTAGTGGAAGATTGTATGACTACAGTGTATGAATAAGAAACTCACTGTGAGTTATGAAATTTGATTTTAAAAAGGAAGACATATTTCAAAAGTTTGTAAGGATTCTCCTTTGTTTTTCTTACCTTTATAAAAATGCACAGGGTGTATATTTATTAACATACAAAGATGTCTGAAATATTATTGTATAAAAAAATCAGACCATAGTTGTTTTCTCTTATATTTTTGTCTATAAGTTTTATAGGTTTAGGTCTTATATTTAGGTCTGTGATCTATTTTTAGGGGTTGATGGGGATGTGGTATGAAGTATGGGTCTAGGTTCATTATTTTCCTTTATGGATACAAAGTTGTTTTGGTATTTGTTGAGGATTATCCTTTTGCTATTGAATTTCTTGTCCTTTCTATATCCATTGTCCAATGAATTACCTTGGCATTTTTTTGTTGGAAGTCAACTGATAACGTATATATAGGTCTGTTTCTGGACTCGCCTTTGTCGATTTGTATGTCTGTACTTACGTAATACCATACTGTCATTCTTAATGTAGCTTTATGTATGGTTTGAAATTGATTAGTATATAATCTTCCAACTTTGTCCTTTATTTTCAAAGATCCTTTGTATTTTCATAAATATTTGAAAATCAGCTTGTTAGTTTCAAAAAAAAAAAAAACCTTCTTGGGATTTCTATTGGGATTGACTTGAATCTCTAGATCAAATTCTGGAAAATTGCTATCTTAAAATTACCTTCCAATCCATGAACAAGGTACATATTTCTCTATTTCATTCTTTAATTTCTTGCAACATGTTTTTTTCTGATAGTTTTGTATATAGGTCCTATATATAATTTGTCAAGTTTATATCAGATTTTTGATGTTATTATGAATGTGGATTTAAAATCATTTTCCACTTGTTTATTGCTAATATGTAGAAATACAGTTGGTTTTTTATATTTCCTTTGTATATTGTGGCCTTTCTACATTCACTTATTACTTCTAGTAGTCTTTAGGTTAGATTTTAGGGTTTTATACATTTACGATCATTGAATAAAGACAATTTTATTCCTTCCTTTCCAATCAGTATACCTTCTCTCTCTCTCTTCCTCCTATCTCCTTCTCCCCTCTTTCTTTTCCTCTTCCTCCCCCACCTTCTTCTCTCTTTTTTTCTCTCCTTTCTTTTCCTTGTTGTACTGGCTAGGACCTCAAACCAATATTGTGATAGAAGTTGTAAGCATACATTATATTTTGTTCTCACTTTGAGGAGGTAAGTATTCAGTCTTATACCTAATACAAAAAGTACTAACTATAAAAAATTTTAAATGTTAAGTTAGATTTAATAAAAATTAAAAACTTCTGCACTTTAAAAGACACTGTTAAGAAAAAAAAATATGCTGCAAATTGACAGCAATTATCGTAATGTGTATATCTGACAAAGAACCTCTGTAAATCATTAATAAGGCAGAAAACCTGAATTATAATATTGATAAAAGATTTGGACAAAGACTTCACAAAACAAGATATTTGAATTTCCAGTGGGTGCATTAAGAATTCTCAACATACTTAGTCATTTAGGGAAATACAAATCAAAATTATAAACAACTCAGCCTACAAGAATGGTTAAAATTGAAAAGACTGACAATATCAAGTGTTGATAAGGATGTAGAGCAGTAAGAACTTAATATAAATTGCTAGTAGGAGTGTATAATAATACAGATACTTTGGAAAAGTTCAGCAGTTTCCTATTAAACATATCCTTACTATGACCCAGAAATTCCACCCCTAGTTATATAAATGACCTATGCCCCAGTGTTCAGAGATCAAAATTGGAAATTGCTCAGATGTCTATCAGCAAGTATACAGTGAAATATTACTCAGCCGTAAAAAGGGAAATACACAGCATGACATTAAAAAAATCATTTTGCCGAGCCGAAGAAACTAGACACAAATCCAAACATACTGTATAATTCCATTCACATTTGTATTAGAGCCAACAAAACTGATTTATGGTCAAGCAGATTAGTGATTGCTTGGGGTCAGAGGTAGGGGGAATTGACTGCAGCAGAGCAAAAAGGAACTTTTGATGGAAATGTGTGTCTGAATTTTGATTGGGTAGTGGTTATACTACATATACCTTTGTCAGAATTCTCCATTATTTTACTTACAATGTGCACTAATTTTATGTAAATTGTATTTCAGTACAATTGATTTAAAAAAGCTATGGTCTAATATCATTTATAGAATGAGCATATGTGTGTGTGTGTGTGTGTGTGTGTGTGTGTGTATACATACATACATATATATATTACTATATATATATATATAATAGTAATTTTATGTAAAAGATTTAAATGTATGTATACACATATGCTCAGGAAATGTCTAGAAGGCTGCTCAGCAAATTGTTACTGATTATATTTAAAAGATGGGATTTTAGATGGTTTAAAAAATGATTGGACTTACATATTATTTGAATTATTTTTTTCCATGTGCATATCTTGACAAAAGAAAAAAAAAATTTTTGGTCATGTAGAAGTTTTATTCTAAGATGTTTTTATCTTTTACATATTTAATAAACATAATAATTATAAAATGTTTAGAATTTAAATACTCATACTGTGAGTTACCACATGTAAGGAATTGTTAATCGGAGAATGAATGTGCCTTTTAAGAAGGACTCCTAGTGGCTAATTGGGTTCAGATTTATAGACAGTCTAGTAGTCATTGCTAAATGGGCCTCTCATGCTCTCTGTGCTTCAGGGAAAAGTGCACTAAGCTGCAAGCCTCCTGCACTGTGCTCCTGCCTTTTGAGCCACCCTGTATACAGAAGTTCCTGGAATCATATTTCAGCCAATAAGACTGAGACCTTCTTTGACCAATGGGAGCTGCATAGCCATATCCTCATTTGCATCTTCACTAACCAATCAGAGTGGCTCCATTCTGATCAATCAGGATTGTGCTTTTGGACCAATCAAACTGTGAGGATTTGGAGTCCTCATTTACATGAGGATGGACCAATGGGAAACCAGGTGGGGACATCTCTGTGTATAAGTTAGCTCCCCTCTGGTTTGGGGATCACACTTTTAGTTTTTATTGAAGATTGTATTTCTCCTGCTGGAGCTGCCACCCTGCAATGTAAACCAAAGGTAGTTGTTGCCGATAGCATGCCAGCAGGAGTCCCCACTTTGAGGTGTGGTGAGGTGAAGGAGACTTTTTAGTGTAAACAGCTCAATTGTGAAATAGCACAGCTGTGGAACAGGTAGGCTGTGAGGGAGCCTGGGCGAGTAGGCTCCAGTGTTAAAGCTGTGGTTTGGCTAGAGCTGTCTTGCTGACCTGGAGCTGTATCACAACTGAGCTGTTTCATATCTGAGCTGTTCCACATCTGTGCTGTTTCACAACTGAGCTGTTTACACTGAATAAAGTCTTTCTCCCCCTTCACCACACCCCAAATTTGGGGACCTTTTGGCACTGAATTGGCAACAGTGACCTCTTGACAGAACAAAATCTTACATTACCCTTGATTCCCTTGGTCCTGTCTCTCATCCCCCTCCCCACAGACATAACTGCTACCCTAAAATTTGTGTTTATCCTTGTTTTTTTTTTTTTTTTTATAGTTTGTTTGTATCTCTAAACTATGTGTTTCGGTGTACTGTTGAACTTAATAACTAGAATCATACTATGTATATAATTTATCACTTGCTTTTTTATCCCACATAATCTGAGCCTTGCCCATATTTTTTATGTGGCTGTACTTCATTGATGTGTCATTGATGTATTGTATTACATTATATGAATATTCCACAATTGGATTTTTGTACTCTTAATGAGTGATTGTGTGTCCTTTTTTTTCTGTTATGGGCAGTGGTAATGTGAACATTTTTTGCATGTCTTCTGGTGCACATGAGCAGGACTTTCTCCGAGTAAATAATTAGGAATATATCTGCTGGGTTGTAGGTAATGCATTTCTTTAACTTTTCTAGACATATTTGTCTTATATCGCTCTGAAACAAATTACCACGAACTTAGAGGCTTGAAACAACACAAATTTATCCTCATTGTTCGGTAGGTCAGAAGTACGGTAGACTTGTCTAGGTTATCTGTTATGGGTCTTACAAGGCTGAAATCAAGTTATGCAAATATATTCATAACTCATATAACTCTTCCCCTATTGTGGATATTTAATGAGCTCTGATTTTTCTTATTTATAACAATGTTGCAGTGACCATTCTAGTATGTATGTCTTTGAACATTCATGGGTGTATTAGTGTAGTATAGAGTTTTAAAAGTGGAATAGGCTGGTCAAAAGGATTTAAAATTAGGTAGTGGCAATTTTTCCATTTTTTGGTTCAACCTACGCATCTTATAATGTTTAGGTACCCTTCTTTTCCCATTTTTTCCCGTATTATCTATTACCAATCTCTTTGTTTTTCTTTATTTTAAAATTAATGTTCAAATTTTTATAGAATAATACTTGGATATTGTTTAAAAGTATTGAACATAAAGACTTATGATGACAGACACAACTTCTGTTTTCCAATTTATGATAGTTAACCTCCATAGTTCTAAACTTAATGCTTATACCACTATTATTGATTTCTCAACTTTATGTATTATGCATTGCCTTCCTGTTTTTAGGGTTTGGTCACCTTAAACTTATCTCTTACTTTTTCTTCATTCCAACTGTGATAACAGCCCTATTTTTATTGAAGTCAATAATCAGTATTTCGTCAGTGACCACTTAACTTTTCTTCAACTACAGGGCCAAGTAGCAGTTTGTGACTACATTTCCTCCTTATGTATTTTTTTAAAGTTAAATTATCTCATTTTTTCATTTATATAACTTTTCATTCACAAATTCTTAATTTTTACCAGATACTCTATCATATCATCTACAATATCTTATCTGCCAATCTCTCTACTCTTCTAGAGGTCTTTCTTCCTAGAGCCTTCTATCATCCTGCTGTAGTGTGAACCTGAATTCTCTAGGGTTGCTGATCATTCAGTGTGTGGGAGACTTTTTCTCTGGGCCATTTAGTTTCTGCAGAGAATCATTTGTTCTTTCCTGTGTATTGGTTTTTATAGTTTAGGCTCTTGCTCCTCACAGTGTACCAGCCATATTGGTATCATCTCGGTGCTTGTTTGAAATGTAGAATTTCAGGTCACATCTCACACCTGCTGCGTCAGAACAAGATGATTTGCATCCAAAATTTTGAAAGCGCTGGGCTGTGGTAACAATAGCAACAACGGAATATTTATTGTCATGTAAAACTGAAGACAAATTTGGTATAACTCCTCCATCTGTAGCTATGCCATCTAGCCTCCAAAATGACAGTGGAAGAGAGAGCAGGATGGAGGATCTCAATAACTGTTTTTAACCGTTAGGCCTGGAAGTGACTGACATTACTGCCTTATGTATTGGTCAGGAACCAGTCATGTGGCCTCTAACATAATTTGCAAGAGAAGCTGGGAAATGTAGTCTTTTAGTTTGCTCAGAGACAGGAAACTGTGTAGTGGATAAGTAGCACTGATTCTGCTTCAGTTGGCCATTCTCGTCCCTAGATTGTTTCATTCTTTTTCCATGCGTAGAGCATGGCATCCCCTGATCCATCAAGTCATTTCTTTCAGTTCAAACTGCAGGATCTCTAAGTGATGCCTGGCTGTCTCAAGTCCACATCAGACTTTCTTAAACTAAGAAGACACATTAGTAACACCCACCCCTTGCAAAGTATTATAATAACATGACATGACTAATAAACAATCCCATTTGGAAGGTAGAGCAGAGATACAGTAGTCACTCTTTTGTACTCTTCTGTAGCAGTTCGTAATCTTTATGAACAGAAGTTGTAAAGGAAGATTTTCCTTCCTGGAAGGGAAAGGTGTTTCTTAATTAGACTCTGATTTTGTTACTTGAGAGAAACTCTCACATCCTTTTTTCTCCATGGCCCCAGGGACCATCCTCTGGGAAGTTCTTTTTCCATTATCTTATTTGACCACATCCCACATCCAAAATTGATGTTGGGAGCATGCTCTACTTGGGTACTGTGAAGTTCGCCTATTTGTAGAAGGTTGGACTCCCAGAGGTGGTTTTTAGGTCTTGAACAGTAAAGCATTTTAAGTCTGTGCTTGTGGTTTTTCTGCTATTACATTTCCCCCAAAATAGCAGATTCCTTATCCATTTGCTTCCAGTCAATGCAGAATGACAGTAGCAAAACTTATTAAGACATAGTTCTCAAATCTACTTTATTTTTCTGTTTTATTGCTTCCCAGTTTCTGTTTTGTGTCAGTGGAAGCTGTAAGGTCACACTATAATCTGACGTTCTCTGAGTTTATTTCTCTATTGTAATACCTTGCTAGAAACAGCCAGTAGTAACCAACATATACTATAAAGTTTCATTTTCTAGTTTTTTTCCCCATGGAACTTTTAGCTCATCAGGTGTGTGGTTTGCCTTTTGAGTTAGAGCTATCAGTAGATTTTCTAAATATTTTCCACTATATAAAGTGGATAATCATCTTTTCATTCTTCAACATGAAGTTCCTCATTGATCACAAAGTGATAACTAAGCAAATGCAACTTGTTTAGGATTTTGTTATGGAAGCACCCCATTTCTGGCAGCAGTTTCTGGTTGGGGAGGTGGCCAAGAGAGCCATTGTTTTATCTGTAGACTTTTATTTCTATTTCGTTAGTAGTTTACTGCTACTCATAACCTGAGGCCTGAGCTCTTTGCGTCCTATAGGCAAATTAGCTTGTTTTGTATCTTTATCCATCATTTCAAACAACATATTGAAATCTTTTTTGTCCGCTTGGGTACCCTCTCTTGTTTGTGGCCTTGTGCTTATTATCCTTTTTCTCTTTTTTAAATTAAAATTTCCATTTTCAGATAACTGCAGATTCATATACATTTGTAAGAAATGATGCAAAGGGATGCATCATTTAACCATTTAACCTTTGTCCAGTTTACCCCAAAGTTAACATCTTGCAAAATTATGGTACAGTTTCAAGACCAGGACACTGTTATGGGACAATATCAAGACCAGGACATTGTTACAGTCAAGATGCATACTATTTCTGTCACCACAAGGGTCTCTCATGTTGCCCTTTTTGGCTCTACCCACTTCTCCCCCCACCCACTGTCTTAACCCCTGGCAACCATTAATCTGTTCTTTTCTATAATTTTGTGTTTTTTTTCCAAGGACATTACATAAATGGAATCATACGTTATGTGACCTTTTTGGATTGGCGTTTTTTACTCATCATAATTCTCTGGAGATTTGTCCTGGTGGTGTCCAAATAGTTCCTTTTTATTCCTTTTTTATTGCCAAAGTATTCTGTGATATGGATGTGCCATAATTTATTTGATCATTCACCTACTGAAAGAGAATAGAGTTATTGAAACATTTGCATGCAGGTGTTTGTGTGACTACATGACTTCATTTTTCTTGGGGATAAATGTTCTGGAGTGCAATTGATGGGTTGTATGATATTCACACATTTAGTTTTCTAAGAAATTGCCAGAGTGTTTTCCAGAGTGGATATATCATTTTACATTCCTCCCAATTATATAAAGATGATCCAGTTTCTCATTATCATTGCCCTCATTTTGGTTTTGGCATCATTTTTTATTTTAGTCATTCTATTGCTATGTAGTGATATCTCATTTTGATTTAAAATTACATTTGCCTAATTGTTAATGAGGTTGAGCATTTTCTCATGCTATTTGCCACCTGTATATCCTCTCAGTGAAAGTCTCATTTCTTTTCTCCATTTTCTAATTGGATTTTTTTTTTTATTGTTGAGTTTTGAGAGTTCTTTGTATACTCTAGATACTAGTCCTTTGTCAGATATGTGATTTCAAATATTTTCTCCTAGTCTGTAGGTTGTCCTTTCAACCTTTGCAGAGCAAAAATTTTTATATTTATGAAGTCTAATTTATAAACTTTTCCCCTTGGGTATTATACCTTTGGTGTGAAGTTTAAGAACTCTTTGCCTAGCTCTAAATCCTAAAGATTGTCTCCTGTGCTTTTTTTCCTCCCTAAAAGCTTTATAATTTTAGGTTATACATTTAAGTCAATGAATTAATGAGTTAATTTTTATGTAAGGTGTGAGACTTAGGTCAAGGTTTTTATTTTATTTTATTTTTCCTATTGTTCTGGCACCATTTGTTGAAAAGCTGTCTTTCCTCCATCGAATTGCTTTATCAAAAACCATTTGGGTATATCTGTATGAGTTTTCTTATGGGTTCTCTATTCTGTTCTGTTGATTTATATGTCCTTCCACCAATACCAAACTGTTTTGATTATGATATTATAGTAAGTCTTGAAATCAGTAGACTGATTCCTCCCATTCTATTCTTTTTCAAAAATGTTTTGGCTGTTGTAGGTCTTTTGTGTTTTTTGTATGCATTTAAAAATAATCTTGTCTGTGTCTACAAACAATCTTTAAGATTTTGATAGTGATCTTGTTAAATTTGTATATTAATTAGGGAAGAATACACATCTTTATTTAGTCTTCCAATCCATAAAAACACAGTATGCACCTTAATTAATTAATGTATTCTCTGATTTCTTTCACCAGCATTTTATACTTTTCAGAGTAAAACATCTTTGTTAGATTTATACCTACATAATTTTTTTTTCATGTTTGTAAATGATGCTTTATTTTTAATTTCTATGTCCTTGTTTTTATTACTAGTACATAGAAGTACACCTAATTTTATGTTTATCTTGTATGCTGCAGTTTTGCTGAATTCAGCTCACCTATTCTGGGAGTATTTTGGTAGATTCTTTGGGATTTCTATATGGACAGTCATGTCAGCTCAGTAGGTACAGTTTTTTTTTTTTCTTTCTTTCCAATTTGAATGCCTTTTGTTTGTTTGTTTGTTTGTTTGTTTGTTTCTCTCTCTTTCTTTCTCTCTTTCTCTCTCTTCTTTCTTTCTTTCTTTTTTCTTTCTTTCTTTCTTTTCACCTTATTGCTCTGGCTAGAACTTCTGGTACTATGTTAAATAAGAGTTTCCTTTTCCCCAGTCTTAGGCAGGAAGCAGTTGGTCTCTCATCATTAAGTAATGTTAGGTGTAGGGTTTTTTTGGTGGGTGCCCTTTATCAAATTAAGGGAGTCCTTTTTTTCCTCCTATTTTTCCTAGAGTTGTTATGAATGGGTGTTGAATTTTGTCAAATGCTTTTTCTACATCCATAATCATGTGATTTTATTCATTAGCCTCTTAACATTGTAGATTACATTGATTGATTTTTGAAAATTGAACAAACCTTACATCCTTGGAATAAACCTCACTTGGTCATGGTTTATAATTTTTTTATATTTCCTGAATTCCAATACTTTATTAAGGATTTTTTCTTTTGTATTTAGAGAACTTTTTGTAGCTATTGCATTCCTTTAGGGTATATCTCCTGGTAATGTAGTCTCTTCATTTTCTTTGACCTCAGAATGTCTTGATTTTCCCTTCCTGTTTGAAGGATATTTTTGTTTGATATAGGGTTCTGAGCTAATGATTCTTTTATTTCAGTCCTTGAAAGATGTTGTGTCCCTTCCTTTTGGCTTCCATGGTTTCTGATGAAATATTCTTTGTCATTTAAATGTTTTTTTCCTTATAGATAAGGTGATGTTTCTGTGTCACTGCTTTGAGGATATTTTCTTTGTTTTTGGTGTTCAGAGGTTTGACAGTCACATGTCTTGGTGAGTATTTCTTTGAGTTTATCATGTTTGGAGTTTGCTCAGAATGTGTGTGTGTGTGTGTGTGTATTTTTTGCCAAATTTGGGGATTTTTCAGCCATTATTTCAAGAACCTTTTCAGCCCAGCTTTCTCTGGTGATATGTATGTTAGATCTTTAGTTGTAGTCCCACAGGTCCCAGAGGCTCTCTGTGTTCATTTATCAGTCTTTTTTCTCTGTCATTCAGATTGGGTAGTTTCTATTGTTCTGTATTCTGGTTCACTGAGTCTTTTCTCTGTCCCCACCATTCTGATGTTGTGCCCATCTATTGTTTTTGTGTTTTGGTAGTTATATTTTTTCAGTTCTGAAATTTTCTTTTGTTTCTTCTGTACATCTTATATTTCTTCACTCAGACTTTTTATTTTTTCACTGAGACACACAGCTGTGGGGATGAAAGTCCCAGCTGCCTTCCCTGATACTGTCCTGACGGGAATGTTGAGATACATCATTACATCTTGGTGAGAGTAGGGTCTAATGTACTCTTCATCTTTGCTGGCATGACGGGTGGTAGCCACAGTTTTTTCTGTGGTGTTTGGCTGAAATAGGGTGTCTAAAAGATTTATTGTCTTTCTAGGCTGACCCTTTACTACTCCTTGGTTAGAAAAAGACTTTTCTTGGGGCTTTTTGTTTATGCACCCCTTGGTGTTTCTGAGTTACCAATTCTTCAACTATAAGTTTGTATTATGTAAAACAAAAAAGGAAGCCCAAGGAACTCAACACTGAATTGTTCCTTGAATCTTGAGGTCCTTAGCTGGTTTGCCTTCTTCTTTCTGCTTTTCAAAGTCTCATATTTGTTTTATATATAATTTCTAGAATTTTTAGTTGTACTTAGTGAGATAGATAGGGAAAAGTATAGTTACTCTGTCTTCCCACAAATTTAAGTTGCTTCTTTTTAAAAAATACTTTTACTGGCATTTTAATAATCTTGGTGGAAAAGGAACTAAACTTAAGTGTCCAAGTCACATCTTTATTACTTTATTATTCTTAATTGTTTTATTACATTTATGTGAATTAAGCAGATGAAATATTTTATTTGCTTATTGATTATTTTTACATGACACACAGTCTTATGTGGAAGAGCCTTTGGGAAATGATCGAGAACATGAAACTCTGCTTGGCTAAGGTTTCTCAAAAAGCTCCATGGCATAATTGAATTCTTTTAAGTTAAAATGACCTTTTATTTTATGCCAAGAGGCTACATACTATAAACTTTTAAGTTTATTTTGATTTGTTAAAAAATAATTTAAATATATTCGCAAGAAGGATAACTTTCAGATTCTATCAAAGCATTAAAAATTTAAAGAATTACTAGGAGTCTTAAGTTTGTTAATTCAGATATGACTATGTTAGGAATGTTCTAATATTTAACCTGGTGGCATAGTGGTTAAGGATATGGGCTTTAGAGCTTCAGTGCTTACTGTAGGACCTTGGGCCTGGGTTTCTTCATCCATATGGTGGGGATGATAACGATTACACTGTTTCATAGGGTGGTTGTGATCATGTGAGTTTTTTTAATTTGTTAAAACCGAAAACATTTTTTTTCTATTTTATCATAAAACTTAAAAAATTGTCAATTCTACTAACAGCATCTTACACAATTTAGTATAAGATTTAAAAATTAGATTTAAGAATTAGGAAACCTGAATTTCATTCCCAATTTTACTGAGTAGCTGCTTGACCTCTGGCTTCATCTCTCTCTGCCTGGCTTTACTTATTTATAAAAGTGGGTTTGGTTTGAATTGGTTGATCTCTAAGATTCCTTCTAATTCTTCTTTTCTGTTTTTTGTCTCCCACTGAATCGTAATCGAGCTAGCTATAACACACCTTACAACCTGGAGAAGAAAAAAGCTTGGAGTGGGGAGGGTGAAGTAATCTTACAGAAGCATTAAGAACTGATACATCAATAATAATTAGGTTTGTTTTCCATGATTCTCATCTACAGCAAATCTAACACCAGTAGATGGAAGGGAGACACTCTTGACTCAGCATAATAGACACATTTCTAACACTCCTGTTCAACATTGAAATGGGCCACCTTAAGTGCTGTATGCTTCCTAAGGTACAAAAGTCAAGGTCAAACTGGCAAATGATGCTTTAGAGTCAGGTCCAATTTATTTAAGTTTCAGCTAGAGATGGTGCTGGATGACTTATCTACCTTTCTCGCCTCCCATGGGTGGAAATCATGGCATGATAAAGTTGTTAAAATAATCGAGAAAGACCATATTGCAGTGTGGTAGAGTGGTCACTGACTTTAACTGAATTATAATAATGACGATTCATATAGTAAACTCTTATCTGCAATTTTTTTGGTTGAAGTGCAGACTGAGTATAATTCTGAGTTTTGAAAATGTTGCTTTTCTTAAGTTGTTTAGTTTTTGATTATCTAGGAAAAGCTGCACTATTTTCTTCATTTGAGTGATCTTTGAATGCCACTTTTCTTTTAAGCAAAGCTGGAAACTCTAGTTTGGCTTCTTAGGTCCTGTAGAGATATGCAGCTAAATTTGTCATCAACTATGTGAGTGCATTGCCAGCTTCTCTGGAGATGTTTACCAGTCTGGGCAATTTTGATAGTATTATCTTCTTGCAGTTTCTGCTGTGAAGCAGTCTTTGAAGTATATGATAGGTGGAGGAGCAAGCCTTTGGGAAAAATATATTATTATTACTTTTATTAAATTATAATGCTCTTCTTACCAATTCCTGCGGTAGAATATTGGTCAACAAATTAGCATCTAGTTCAGGATGTTTTGTGTGTGTGTATGTATATACCTTTCCTAATCTACCTCAGGTCTCTTTACTCACTGGGCGTCCTGTTCTTGCTGAGTTGGGATTAGACTATACTATACTAGTAGATAAATAAATTTATTGCAGGCTTCTCAACCTTAGCACTATTGACATTTAGGGCTGGATAATTCTTTGTTGTGGGCCTGTCCTGTGCATTGCAGGATGTTTAGCAGTATCCCTGGCCTCTTCCTGCTTGGTAGCACTCCCACAGTTATGGCAACCAACAATAGCTCTAAGACATTGCCAAAAGTTACCTGGACTGTAAAATCAGCCCAGTTGAGAACCACTGACTTATGGATGCCTCTCAACCAGGCCTCTGCCATAGTTATGGTCATCCCACTCTTCTGGTTTCTCCATGTTGCCAGTCTTGCTCACAGCCTTCTGCCCCTGACTATGCTCTGCTCAGCTAATTAGGTGGAAAGTTGCCAAGTGGAGGGTGGAATCAGCGGGGAATAGGGCAGAGCTAGAGTCAGGTGTGGCCCTGGGTAGTGGCTGAGCACTGCAACACACAGTTGGGTGTGTTTTTTCCTGTTACCTAATGATTAGACTTAAAAACAAATGTTCTTTGACATGAAAGTGAGCTGACAGTGACACTGGTGTTCCTAGCACACAACAGGTATGTGGCATTTTCATGTTGTCTGAAGCCTGCCTGGGAGTCTGAGGTTTTGAAAGAAAGCTCCAGGGATGTTTTCCCCTTAATGTTTTTATTTGAAAGAAGCAAGGGAGGGAGAAACTGCTTCTTGATGAACTTCATGTTCAATTTGAGGTTACTTCAGTAACTAGATAGAGTCAGTTTTTTTACATGTATGAAATGAGGGGGGAGAATTTATAAATATGAAGCAGCAAATATTTGACGAGTGCAGCAGGGGATGGTGCCATGCCCTCAAGAAACAGTGCTAAAGGAGTGAGGCAGGTAACTGCATATGATACATCATATCATGAAAGGAGTGGTAACTCTGTCTTAGGTCATGGGGCGGGTGGTGAAGGATGGGCAAAGAGAGATCTCAGATAAACTCAAGACTTGAAACGGGTGTTCACGGTCCTTATTTATATTCATTTTTCAAACAATCAATATTTGTTATTAATACTTTTATTCTGGGTTTTATGAATTGCTTTTTACCTAGTCAAGGTCATCCTGAATGCCCGTTTTTAAAAAATTTTTCATGTATTGCATAACATTTCCCATTTTAATAACTTTTAGTGACTGCATATTACCTTTTATGGTTATATTCTAGTTTATTTAATCATTTCTCTATTAACATATAGCTTATTTTAAAGAATTTTGCTATTGTAAATATCCTTTGATGGATATTTTTGGGCATACATTTTAATCCACAGTTCAGATGATTTAGGATAGTGTCATGAACTTGAATCACTGTATGAGGAGGTGCGGATATTTTTAAGACTCTTGATTCATGTTACTGAACTGCTTTACCGAAAGGTTCTAATTAACACTCCCACCAGCATGGTGTTGAGTGACCCCTTTAGAGCATCCTTGCCAATATTGAGTGCTATTAAAAAAGAAAAGAACTGATTTAACAGGTGGAAAACATCTCATTTTATCCTTTTTTGCCTGTTT
The DNA here is from genome assembly GCF_000325575.1 of Pteropus alecto. Lineage (NCBI taxonomy): Eukaryota > Metazoa > Chordata > Mammalia > Chiroptera > Pteropodidae > Pteropus > Pteropus alecto. The sequence goes on from NW_006439718.1 coordinate 2,464,757, forward strand.
AAATTATTAATGAAGTTGATTTTTGTTTTTCTTTTTCCTTTAAAAGTTCATTATCATTTTTAGTAAATTGACTGTGAATATCTTTTTCCCAATAATCTTTTGGAGTGTTACTTTTTTCCACCTCTGATTCCTTTGTACAGTTTCTTGTCAAAAACACTTTTCCAGTTTTTCAGTTTTGTCTTTTGCTTTATGTGTAACTTTCGATATTATTTCAAACTTACAGAAAAAAACTAAAAGTACAAAGAATTACTACATATCCTTTACTAGAATCACCAGTTGTTTATATTTTACCCCATTAGCTTTATCACACTCTCTCTATGCATATATATAAATGCATTTTTTTTCTGATTCATTTGAGTCTAAGTTGTAAGTCTTAAGAACCAGGGCCTTCTATTTTATAACCATAGTAAAAATTAATAATTGATAAGTATTGTTATCTGATTCACAGTTTATATTCAAATTTTAATAATTGTCTCTGTAATGTCCTTTTCCCTGCCCAGTATCTGGTCTAGAATCACACTGAATTTTTTTTCAATCTTCATGCATTGCTTTTATTGCCTTTGCCAAGAATTATGTGACCATATGCCGAAATTAACACAACCACTTGGAATGGTTGGAAATTACAAACTCTTGGCCTTACAGCATGGCCACATGCTGTCTCTGTTTAGATGATGTGAAAATACCAAGTTAGTATAGTCAATAAAATGAGCTGTGATGTAAATGATAGTTAATAAGTCAGTCTGCCTGAACAAAACACTGAGATGGCTGAGTTGCTGACCTTGGTGGAAAATGTAGTGGTAAATAACAGGTAAGGGGAGCTCATGTTTCTTCTTTTCTTTTAATTAAAAATATTGGGGTGACATTAGTTAATAAAATCAAATAGATTTTAAGTGTACAATTCAATAATATGTCATTTGGCTCATGTTTCTTTAGTCTCCTTTAATGTGAAATAGTTCCTCAACCTGTCTTTGTCATTCTTGACATTGATATTTTTGGAGTACAGACCAGTTATTTTCTAGAATGCCCTTCAATTTTTGCTTGTCACAAGTTTATTTATGGTTAGACTCAGGTTATACATTTTAGACAGGGATAACACAAAGTGATTTTTATTTTTCTTAATGCAACATATTAGGAGCCACCCAATGATAGTTGATTCTAATATTGGTGATAACATTTGACATTTAGTTAAATTGCTATCTGCCAGATTTCTCCACTGCCAAGATACAATTTTCCCTTTGAAATTAAAAAGTACTTATTGACAGCAAGTAAATATCCTTTTCTTCATCAAACTTTACCCGCTAGTTTTAGCATCCAATGATGATTTTACTCTCCATACTTCTGAATTTATTAATTGGCATTCTTCTATAAAGAGTCTTCCTTCTTTCTCCCACCTCCCACCCATTCATCCATTTATACACCTATCCATTCATTCATTCATTCATTCATTCATTCCATTCATAGATACAGTCTTCTTTAGTGGCCTATAATTCATTACTCTAATAAGTAGGCTATAATTCATTACTCTAATTATTTTGATACTCAGACCTTCCCACATTTGTTCCATGAGCTTTTTCAAGCTGGCTCTCATGTCTTTTTTATATTTCTCCACAATTCTTTGAGCACTTATTTGCTTTCCAGTGTAACAGAATGCTTCACCTTCATTGTGTGTGCCTCAGCCCTTGATTCAACTTTTCTCCAAGGACCCTTGTTTCTATTTAGTGGAGAACAAGATTTGGGTGCATGATGCCTTATTGCAACTAGTGCATCCTTACTTCTAGGCTCTCTTAGTGGATGGAGCTAGGATATGTTTGTGTGTATGTATATATACATGCATATGTATATCAGTATTTTTACTTATACATTTATGTATATGTGCATGTATGTGAGTGTTCATGTATGTATATATTAAAAACTGTGATTTCATATTGATACTATCAATGTTAATCCGACAGCATACGGTTACATTTTAGTGTCTCCTTATGTTGAATTTTGTCAAATTATTTTACATCTTGATTACACTCATGGTGCAAAGATATTATCCTGTGTTTATTTTTAGGAATTTTATAGTTTTGGCTTTTAGGTTTAGATCTATGATCCATCTCAAATTATTTTTTTTTATGGTATAAGGGTTGAAGTTCATCTTTTTTTCCTCTATGGATACCCAGTTGTTCCAGCACCATTTGTTAAAAAGGCTTTCCATATACATTGAATTGCTTTGATGCCTCTTTTGAGAATCAATTGTCTACATAACTGTGAGTCTGCCCCTGGATTCTCTATTCTGATCTATTTGTCTGTGCTTAGGCCAGGACCATACCTTGGTGATTACTGTAGCTTTCTAAGTCTGAAGTCAGATAGTGTAAGTCCTTTATTCTTTTTCAAGATTGTTTTGGCTGTTTTAAATCCTTTGCATTTCCGTATAAATTTTAGAATCAAATGGCTAATTTCTATAAAAACACCTGGTAAGAATTCGGAGTTCTTATTAGGGCTGAATCAACATCTTTATAGTACTGAATCTTCCAAATCAATATATATTGATTTCCTTCGCAAAACAATATATATGTCTCCATTTATTTAGATATTCAATTTCTCTTAGCAGTGTTTTGTAGTTTTCAGTATATGGAGCATGCATGTCTTTTGTTAAAATTATTCATAATCGCTCTTTTTTGATATTTAAGATAAATTTTAAAAATTTTATTTTCTTTTTGTTGCAATGTATAGGAATATGTTTGAATTTTGTACATTGACCTTGCATCCTGCAGTCTTGCTAATAAATTAATCTTGCTAAACTGACTTAGATGTCTTAGGCATTTCTTTTTAGCAATGGTGTAGCTTGTGAAAAGAAACAGTTTTACATTTTCCTTTTTAATTTTCATGCCTATAGCCCACTAAAGGGAAAAGTCACCATTTCATGAGCTTATTAGCTATTTAGGTATCTTCTTTGATGAAATATATGTTGAAATCTTTTGCCTCTTTTTAAATGGAGTTATTCGTCTTATTGAGTCATAGGAGTTCTTTATATATTCTAGATACAAGACTTTTTTTTTTTATCAAATACGATTTGTCAAAATTTTTTTCCCAGTCATCAGTTATTTTAATGATATCTTTTAAAGCACAAAAGTCTTCAAATTTGATCAAGGCTCATTCATCAGTATTTTATTTTTAAGTAACATGCACAAGGGTGATCATTGAAGCCAAAGTTATGGATTAGATAACCCAAGAAAACGGAACACAGAATGAGAAGCGGAGAGGGTAAAATGGAGCTCTGAAGAATTCTAACATTTAATATGCTCAAGGAGATACCTGCAAAAATGAAGAAGTAAGAGGAACACTAGGATGTTACGTCATTTAAGTCAAAAGAAGAGAATATTTGAAGACTTGGAAGACAGAAAATGTGTAAATTCAAATAACATGAGGGCTGGAAAATGTCCTTTAGGCTTAACAACATGAAGAGCATTGTTGACCTTACTATACTGAAGCCAGATTGGAGTGAGTTGAAATGTGTGTGGAAAGTGAGGAAATGTTGAGGGTGAGTGTAGAAGAGCTTTGTCTTGCTCTAGACAAGCAGGATAGATGGAACAGTCCCAGGAGATGAATGAATCAAGTGCCTTTTTCTCCCTTTAAAAAAAAAAAAATTTAATGGAACAAAGGAAATTTCTTATTTACCACCTAGTGACCCAGGTATGATGCCACTTTTGGAAAATATGTGGAATAGGTATTGATCCATTTAAAATCATGAGTTTCCTGCCTATTAGTTCCTGTATACTTCCTCTCTATTTGTTTCTTCAAGATATATTCACAATTAAAAAAATAAAAGTAATAAATGCACATAGCTTTTGAAAATTAAATATTTTATTTTTTATTAAGATATAATTGGTGTACAATATTATATTAGTTACAAGTATACAACATATTGACTTGATATTTATACACATTATGATATGATCACCACAATAAATCTAGTAACCATCTGTCACCATAGTTATGATTTTATTCACTATTTTCTTTATGTTGTACATTATATTCCATCACTTATTTTATAACTGAAGTTTGTACCTCTTATTCCCCTTCACCTTTTCATCCATCCCCCCACCTAGCTCCCCAGAAGTATTTTAGATTTCAGAAATTTTCAGATTTTAGAAGGGTAACCTACACATAGTATATATTATTGAATTACCCTTGGAGTAACACCTTTGATCAACACATTAATATTTATGCATAGACATATAGTATTTACAGAATTGCATAAGTAGAGACTATAAATAGCTTCCTATCAGTTCAGGGCTGGGTTTGGCCCCCAAAGTGTTCATGTAAGATCAGACTATTGTTAAATATAAGTAAAGAAAAGCTAGTTTCCCCCACCCCTGAATTTTAAAACTATGAATAGGAGATTGTGGTACCCAAGGTCTTGTAATGAAAAACACTAGTCCTTGGCTCTACTCCTCCACAACCTTGTCCTGCTCCACTGAGACAGCTGCTTATATCTCACAGTTGTTTCTTCTGATAGTTGCTTCAATGCTTTCAAATGATATGCTTAAACTATTTCTTGACTTATAAATATTATACATTATTTACTTCCTTTTATACCTCAACTCTCTTCTCCCTGTCTCCTTGATTTGGTTATATCACAATGGTGTTTACACCATTATCAGTATTGAAATATATTGTTTATTTTAGAGCCAAATGATTACATTTTCCTTTTATTATTTGTTGTAATTTAACATTATGAATTCACTTGTATAATTTATATCATACTTATCTTTATATTGTCTAAGTGCCCGTGGTGTTATCTCACTCCATCTTCCCTGTTGAGACTTCTTTTATTCTGGAGATCTTTCCGTGAAAGTGTTCCATGTATCTTCCATTCTCTACTGATACTTTCTAGGTCTGCTAGGCATCTGCAGTTCTGGGACTTTGCTTTGTGCTCTCTCCTAAGTTATAATGACTTTCCTGCATTCTGTGTTTTTCTGTTCCTGCGGTTAGCTCTTTAATTTGCTAGAGCACAAAATTTTTAGGAATTCTCTTTAAAATGGAGATGGGAAATTTATTTTCTGACTTTACTCATGCCCCATGATACCATTATTCTTCCTTTACATTTGTTTGATAGTTTTTCTGAGTATGCAATTTCCTGTTTAAAAGAATTTCGAAGGCATGTATCTGTCATCTGGATCCATTGGTGCTGTTGAGAGGTCTAATTCCATTTTGATTTATATGTTCCTTTGCAATCTAATACCTCTTTCTTCCCCCCACTGAAAAAATTTATTATTCAAATTTTTTTTTGTTCTTGGTGTTCTAGGATTTTATCATAATTCCCTCAAAGTCCATCCATCTTGTCACAAATGGTAGGATACCTTTTTTTAAATGACTGGATTTTTCCATTGCGTGTGTGTGTGTGTGTGTGTGTGTGTGTGTGTGCGCGCGCGCGCACGCGGCTGCGCGTGTGTGCACCACATTTTCTTTCTTCATTGATGGACACATAGGTTGCTTACATATCTTGGCTATTATAAATAATGCTGCAATGAACATGGGAGTACAGATATCTTCTTGAGTTAGTGTTTTTCTTTTCTTCAGTTAAATACCTAGAAATGGAATTGCTGGATCATATGGTAGTTCTATTTTTAATTTTTTGAGGAACCTCCATACTGTTTTCCATTGTGACTGCACCACTTTACATTCCCATCAACAGTAATGAGAGTCCCTTTTTCTCTACATCCTTGCCAACACTTTGTTATTTTTTGTCTTTTTGATAATAGTCATTCTGGCAAGTGTGCGATGATACCTCATTTTGATTTTGATTTGCATTTCCCTGATGATTAGTGATATTGAACATCTTTTAGTGTACCTGTCGGCTATCTGTATGTCTTCTTTGGAAAAATGTCTATTCAGATCCTTTGCCCATTTTTAAAAAGGATTTTTTTTTGCTATTGATTTGTTGTCTGAGTGTTTTTTTCCCCAGTTTTATTGAAGTATAATAGACAATTAGTTGCTTATATTTACATTGTACAATTCAGTGAGTTTTTTTTTTTTTGCAATTATAGTTGGCTTACGATAATATATTCATTTCAGTTGTATAGCATAGTGATGAGAAATCTGTAAAACTCACAAAATGATCGCTCCACTGAATCAGGTACCCTCTCCCCGCTTACATATTCTCACAGCATTGTTGACTATTTCCTTTATGTTACACTTTATATCTCCATGACTATTTTATATTTATCCGTTTGTACTTCTTAATTCCTTTACCCTTTTCACTGTCCCTCCCAAGGCCCTCTTCCATCTAGTGGCCCTCAAAATATTCTCTGTATTTATGAGTTTGTTTCCATTTTTGTTGTTGTCGTTGTTTATTTTGTTCTTTAGATTCTACATGTACATAAAATATATGATATTTGTCTTTATCTGACTTACTTCAATGCAATACCCTCTAGGTCTGTCAAGGCAGTACCTTTTTGCATCCTCTTCCTTTTAGTCTGTGTGTGCTTTTAATATGAAATGAGTCTCTTATAGGCAGCATATGGAGGGGTCTTGTTTTCTTATCAGTTCAGCCACTCTATCTTTTGGTTGTAGCACTTAATTCTTTTCCATTTGAGGTACTTGTTGATAGGAATGTAGTTATTCTTTATTCATGATTTTGATACATGTTTTTTCTTCTTAAAGAAGTCCCTCCAACAATTCATGTAACACTGGCTTGGTGTTGATAAATTCCTTTAGCTTATTTTTGTCTGGGAAGCTCTTTATCTGTCCTTTGACTCTAAATGATAGCTTTGCTAGGTAAAGTATTCTTGGTTGTAGATCTTGGATTTTTCAACACATTGAATATTTTGTGCCAAGCCTTTCTATCTTGAAAGTTTCTTTTGAGGAATCAGCTTCCAGTCTCATGGGTGCTCCCTTGTAGGTAAATAACTGCCTTTCTCTTGCTAATTTTAAGATTCTCTCTTTGTATTTAACTTTTGGCATTTGAATTATGACGTGTCTTGGTGTGGGCCTCTTTGGATTCATTTTTTTAGGGCTCTCTGAGCTTCCTGGGGTGGTATGTTCTTTTCTTTCACCAGGTTAAGGAAGTTTTCCATCATTATTTCTTCAAATATATATTCAATTTCTTATTCTCCCTCTTCAGAGACCCCTATGACATGGATATTGTTACCCTTAATTTTGTCCCATAGGCTCCTTAAATTATTATTATAGTCTTGGTTACATTTTTCTTGCTTTTCTGGTTGAGTGTCCTTGGCTCCCTATCTTTTATATCAGTGTTTCAGTTCTCTTCTTCCTCCACTGTTGATTCCCTCTACTATACTCTTCATCTCAGATAGTATATTATTCATTTCTGACTGGTTCCCTTTTATAATTTCCATTTCCATTTTTATGTTTTGATCTCTTTGTTGCAGTTCTCACTGCATTTATCTATACTTTCCTTAATTTCATCAAGCATCTTTATAACCAGGGTTTTGAACTCTGCATCTGTTAGATTGTTTGACTCCATTATTCCTGGATCACTGGTCTTTTCTCTCATATGGTTTCTATTTCTTTCTCTTCCCATTTTGGCTGTCTTTCTGTGTCTGTTTCTATGTACTAATCAAAGCTCCTAAGTCTCACGGTCTTATTAGCGTGAATTTGTGTAGTAGGTGTCCAGTGGCACAATCCTGAGAAGAGTTTAGTTGCAGGCCAAGTTTAGCTCCATCCTGTGCCCCTCCAGAGCCACTTGTTATGATTCAGCAAGCAATCCACAGATGCTGTGCTTAAAGTTACCTCAAGAAGCCACGCCAGAAACCAAGGTCAGCTGCCACCAGTGTGAGTCTTGGTGCTGCTTAGGAAGTGGCACAGGACTCACCGAGGACACACTGAATGTGGCTTGGGTGGAGTTGTGAGTTGGGGGAGGCGGAGTTTCAGGGGATCCTCTGGGTGGAGCGACCTCTGTTTTTCAGTTTGATGACATCTCAGCTATAGGGGTGCTGCCTCCACCCACTGGGAGAGGGAAGGGCTCAACAGAGGAGCAGTAGATATAGCTAGCACTTCTGCTCAGTGGAAAGCCTCACCTCTGGTCCTCACTCCAACTCAGTGTCCCCTCTAAGTCCCTGGTGACTCCTGACCAACTGACTTAGTGCTGATGCTCTGAATGGTCAGCTCTATCACCATGAAAATCCGGTTGTGGACACAGCCCCTTTTAGTGGCATCTGCAGCTGCTAGCTGCCGCTGCCACAGCCTCTGTCTCACTCAGCTGCTGTGGCCTGGCCAGCCTCGTGTCTTCATTCCCTCCTACCTCTAACCGCTGCAGGATAATTTCTTATTTCTCTCCCTATTTTTAATGCTTGTGTTCATGTAGACCCCCAGGCGACTCTGTATGCTCTTTGATCCTTGTCTCTGTAACAATGGTAGAAACATATCTATGGCAGGAACCACTATCTTTCATAGAACACAGAAAAGAATAACAAACACAGGCTATTAGTAAATATTAGTAAATGCTTTTTTTCTTTTAATCATGGTTATAAAAGAAACCTATTGCTCCAAAATACTGAAAGCCTTCTTCCACCAGAAAGATGGATTATTTCTGCTTAACAACAGATTTTCTTGTGTGAAGGAAGCCCACATGTCCAGGATCTGACCATGAGGTCAGACACTTTCACCGTTTAAACAATATTTATTGTAAAAGTTATTCAATTTCCTGCCACCAGTCACATAAACTTACCCACTGTCCCCAACCCTTTCATGAATTATGTAAATTATATCATGCAATTCAAAGAAGGAGACACCCCAAGCTCTGTGAATGTACCTGGGCTCTTTGCCCTTCTCCTCACCCTCTATCGGCCATCTTCCTAGCCCACATTTTCAACCTCTCCTTCCTAAAGGCTCCTTTGCATCAACAAAGTAATGGAATCAGTTTTCTAAGGTAAATGCTTAGTAGTTTATTTCACAAATACATAAATTTAAAGCAGTTTACATTACTAGATGCTATTAAAAATTACAAAATTCCACATTAATACAGAATTTTAAGGTACTTTGTGTTTCCCATCTTTAAAAAAAAGAAAAATGCTTTCAATCTTCCTAGTCCCTTTCTGTCTATGACCAAACTTTCTGAGTTGTCTTCAGTTGTCTCCACTTTCTCATCTTCCATAACTCAGTTTTCTCCCCATTTCACAGAAACTATTCTTGGCCTTTCTTATTTACTGATTGAACTTAGAAGAGTTCCAAATGAAAGAAACCAAAATGGTAACATACAAAAAAGAAAACTGGAGAAAATAAAGTTAATTTCTAAAGTGCTTTTAATTCTTTTAAATAAGTCAATAAATAACTTAGAGTTACAGACGATGTGGCATCTATAAAGACAAAATATGATAATATAAAAGAAAAAACTAAAATTGGTCTTAAAAATTAAAAATTACAAGCAAAATTAAAAATTCAACAGAGGGTTAGAAAATTTAGTCACAGAACTTGCAGAGAAAGTCGTACAAAAATATACAACAGAAAATAGAGAAGATGGAAGGATTTGTGGATACAAGAATATCTGCAGATTGGTTCAGGAATTCTAACATCTGACCCAAAAGGAGTTCCAGAAAGAAGGAGCAGAGAACACAGAGGGAAGGACATAATCTGAGAAATAATACAAGAAATTTCCAAGAACTGAAAGATGGAAATCCCCACAACAAAAGGCCCAATAAAGCACCTAGCACAATGAATTAAAAAATACTTGAGAACTGGGCAAAAGGATGTAGAAGATAAAAGCTTTGCTCATCCCCTTTTGCGACCATATCAAACTTGAGATGGAAACATGGAGCAAACAGCAGTGTAAGGAACAGATAGCCTTCTAAGTTCTGGGCAGATAGTCTATTATATAATCTACCATATGATCCAGCAGTCCCTCTAATGGGTATTTACCCCAAAGACTTTAAAACCCATATCCAAAAAGATATTTGCACACTGATATTCATAGCAGCAGCATTCACAGTGGCCAGGACATGGAAACAACCAAAGTGTCCTGTGATAGATGATTGGCTAAAGAAGCTGTGGTACATACGTACAATGGAGTATTAGCTGTAAGAAGAGATGAAATACTGCCATTTGCGACAACCTGGATGGACCTCGAGATAGTTATGCTAAGTGAAATAAGCCAGACTGAAAAAGTTGAAAATTACATGTGGAATATAAACCTAAAAACAACAAAAGAACAGGACAAACAGAGACTCAGGGATATGGGCAATGGACTAGTTGTTACCAGGTGGTAGGTGTTGGGAGAGGAGGGAAAAGGTATACAGGGGAAAGGGGGTCAAATATAGGGAGGTTGAGGGAGGGTGAAGTGGGTAAAGAGGATCAAATATTTGGTAGCTGAAGGAAACTGGACTCTGGGTGGTAATCCCACAATAGAATATATAGATGTCAAATTATAATGTACACTAGAAAATTATATAATTGTATTAACTGACGTCACCCCAATTAACTTAAAAAAAAAATAAAACATCATGAAGAAAGCCAAACTATTCCCATTATGCACAACTGCTATTTTTTGAGAGGGAGCATTGTGCAAAAGTATTAGAGGAGATGCTGAAAAAAAAAAGAAGCATAAAACAAACACTACTGTGGCTGTAAACATCTGTATCCTGCAAATGCATCCCCCTACTTTATTTCTGTAGGGATATTAGGCTTGAATTCTGTGAGGCCTTAAGAAATGTACTTCTCACAGAAAATGAGTCCTTTTATGGTTTATTCATTGATAACATAAAATTCTATTACCAACCTATGTGGAATAACTTGAGATTTTAATTTTAGCTCTTTAAAAATACACATTTAAACTAAAGTAATATTACTGAATGTTTAGAAAATAGAGAAATGAAAATCATTCATATTGCCACATTATTACATGGCATTTTTATGAATTCCCTTCTAGGATTTTTGCTTCTGTACTTGTAGTTATAATATGTGTATAATTTTACCACTTGCTTTTTATCACACCCATGTTTCTCTTGCTTCTAGTGTCCACATAATACTCCTTTGTCCTAGCACCACAGTTTACTTAGCTATTCTCTTTCTGTTTTTTTGTTTTGTTTTGTTTTGTTTTTGTTTTGTTTTTAAGGAAGATATTTTTATTAATAAAGGGGCCTAAAAATGGAATGGGACCTTTTGAGGTAATTAATTTTGGTGTCTGGAGGTATTCAAGTAGTGGCTGAACTACCACTTTTGTTTTTTGGTAAATGATGTTATATTGAAAATGATGGGACTTTTAGATTTTTACATATTTTTTCAGGCCAAGCTTCCCAAAAGTAGGCTCTTCTACAGTTTCTGAGTCCTATTACTCAGGTTTCCCTCATGGGCATTCTGAGTGTATGATACTACAATAAGAAGATTATGAGAACATAGCCCTGGTACATATTTGTCAATCGTAGGTTTCACTATATTTTTGTAGAATTTTGTAAAGGAAAAAAAAAAATGTTTTTTGAATGATTGCCTTTCCTTGATTATGAAAATGTTAAGTGAAGATCCATACTATGTCCTCATTTGTGAAGTGGCTTTTTCTAAGCCCTGGCCATTTACTTTTTGGGATTTTAATGTTTTTTTTTTTTTTAATAGCTATTTATCTTAACTTCTTATGTAAAAAAGATATTAACTTTCTGTCCTATATACTGCAAATATTTTCTAGTCTATTTTCTTTGCCTGTTCATTTATTGTTGCTTTTAATTATAGAATCATATCTACAACCCTTTTCCTTTTGTGATTTTTTCCCCCTGTTAATTCTAGGCTTTAAAAAAAGTCAGTTTCTCTTTAGTTTCTTAATGTATTCACTTGCAATTACATCTTATTATGTTATTTTTTTTTTACATTTAACTTTTATATCCATCAGAATTTATTCTGATTAATGAAGTATGAGTCTTAATTGATAGTTTTTCCCCTTCCAAATTGTTAACCAGTTATCCCAACATCATTTATTTAGTAACTTGTCTCTTTCCTATAATTTTGTGTTGCTTCTTCTATTGGCTATTGTCCTCTTTTGTATAATTCAGTTTCTGGACCGTCTGTTCTGCCTTATAGCTATACCTCACTGTTTAATAATAATTATTGCTTTGTAATGTTTTAATATTTCGTAGGACTCATCTCTCTGTTGCTTCTTCTCCAACATTTTTATTTCATCATTTCATTCTTATGCATACTTTTAGAATCAATTTGTCAAGTAAAAAAATCTTGATTAGACTTTGATTGGAAGTACATTGAATATATGCTTTAATTTGGGGAGAACACATCTTATAGTATTCAAATATACTCTAAAATCGCTGAATGTTTTTCATTGAAAGTTCTTAAATAGCTTTTATATCATTTAAATCTTATGCTTTTTGTTTTGTTGATATACAGGAATATTAGTGACAAAATGGATTTATTCGGGAATAGCAAAGAATTGCAATTCTGGACAAGCAAGCTATAGGAAAACCTCAGGCAAGTCCAGCAAGAAAAGGGGTGGGTTGTTACTTTATATAGAAAAAGGAGGAAATTGGGAGGAGTTGTTTTGAACGAAAGCCCATTGGAGGAAAGTGAGGGTGCAGCGTTTTCCATTGGCTGGACTTGGTCCCAGTTGAGGTCTGTAAGTAATGGTTCCGGTTGGGGTCTGTAACTGACGTGGAGTGGTAGTGCATGAGGCCTCCCCTTTATGGTCTCCCATCTTTGTTTTAAATGAGGTATCCTTTATTCTGTTTCACAGTTTATATACTTTTTTCTTACACTAGAATACATTACTGATTTTATACAAATGTTTATGTTTTTAACTGATTCCATTAGTTCTTTGAAAATTCCTTTGGAGTTTAGCTCTTCCATTGTACTATAAATTCTTTTTATTTTTAGTTTTATCACAGTAGAAGAAAATGACATGCTTATTTTGCCTTTTAGTTTAATTTAAATGCCTCTAAGTTATGCCATGAGTGTAATTAAATTTTGATTGAGAGGGTTTTGTTTTGTTTTGTTTTGTTTTTTTAAGTTAGGGATTCTCTATCGCTGTTTTCTAAAAAGTTTTAAAATTCTGTATTAACAGTGGATTTTATTGTTTGTTTATAGCATCTAATGACATAAGTGACTGATTCTTCAAGTGTTCCTTGGAAAACTGAATCTATTCTTGGGTGTTCAGGTGTCATGGCATTCTGGTGAATCTCAGTGCACACTCTTTACATATTTGGGGTTTCCTACAGGCATGTCAAGCTCAGTGTGCCCATGGCAAGCCCTATTTTATCCCCTGCTCCTCTCTGTATCCCAATCTTCTGAATGCACAGCCAGAAACCAGGGCACTGTTTAGACCCCTGACTAGATAATGTCAGTCTTCCTTTTCAAAGGATCTGTCTTGTTCTTTAATATTCACTGCTTTAAGTATGGCCTTCATCATTCAGTGCTGTATATTACTCATTCAGTGAGCAGGAGTCTCCTCACTCTTGCTTTTTTTCTTTTCTTGTCTGCTAGCTGCTGTGCACAGGCTTCTCATTTTCTATATGAGACATGCTTCTGATAGAGACAGGCTTGACTTAAAGTTATTTATTATGAGTGCCAGTTAGGATGTTAAGATTTTACAACTCAACAATGGGGAGGAGCAGGGCACTGCTGGAGCCTGGCACCCTATGAGCAAGGGAGGCATGCAGACCTGAGGTGACTGTCCCTTAGGAAGGCTGCGACTGGCATCTTTGTCTTCTCCTGACTGCTTCTTTGTTGTCCCCAGTATTGTTGGAATGGGCAGAATTCTTCATTTATCTTGCCCATCTGGGAAGCATAGAACAGCTTGATTGTTAAGCCATGCTGGTCATCTTAGGGATCAAGCCTTCCTACTTCTTCCCTTATAGGGATAGTATTGTCAGCCTTGCCTCCCCTCATAGCCATGTTGCTAGAGGTCTTAAATAAATGTCAGAAAGGATTTGAGGTCTCAGTTGTACAAATATGGTGTCAGACCAAGATGTAGGAAGACAGAAAATACTGGAGAGACAAGACAGACAAACTGACTATATGGCTATGAGGGGAATCACCGAAGATGCCTGAAAAGACAAATAGGAAAGTATGCTAATGTTAAAACTCTTCCATTTGAACTGAATAGAGATTATTTCTGTTTTACAGATGAAGAAACACAGTCATTGAAACTTATCAGTTTGCCAAACATCACCGTATTTAACAGAGTCAATACTTAGGTTTCTGGTTGCTGATTTTGCACTCTTAGCTTTCTCAAAACTGGAAGAGTGATAAGATAACAATGGACATCTCCATTTCATTCAGGTAAATTACCTAGGGATAGCACAAAGGAAAAACAAAATTTTATCTATCTTAATCCATATTATTTCCATATTCTTTTTATAAACAGCTTTATTGAGATATAATCCACATCCATTACAATCCACTCATTGAAAGTGCACAGTTATATGGCTTTTAGTATACATAAAAGTTATGCAACCATCACCATAATAAAATTTAGAACATTTTCATTACTGTAAAAAGAAATCCTTTTAGCCATCCCTACCTAACCCTTGGCTACCACTAACCTACTTTTTGTCTCTAGATTTAGATTTGCCTACTCTGGACATTTCATACAAGTGTTATCACACAGTATTTGGTCTTTTCACTTAATATAATGTTTTCAAGGTTTATCCATGTTGTAGCTTGTATTCATATATCAGTCCTTTTTATTGCTGAATAATATTCCATTGTATAATTAATATATATTATTTATTCATTCATCACTTTATGGACATTTGAGTTATATTCATAGCCAAAAACAAATGTGTGCATGTGGGCATATACTTTCATTTCTTCAGGTGAGTGTGTATACCTAGAAGTGTAATTACTGGGTCATATGGTAACTCTATATTTAATATTTTGAGGAAAAGGTAGACTTCTCCATAGCATCTGCATACATTCTCACCACCAGTGGTGTATGAGGATTTCAGTTTCTCCACAGTCTTGCCAACATGTACCATTTTTAATTATAGTCATACTTGAAAAGACCATTCTTTCCCCCATTGAATGGTCTTGGCACCTTGTTGAAAATCAGTTAACCACAGATAGTTTATTTCTTGATCCTAAATTCTGTTCCATTGATCTATGTATCTATCCTTATTCTAGTACTGCACTGTCTTGATAATTATTCCTTTGTAGTAAGTTTTGAAATTGGAAAGTGTGAGTTCTCCAACTTTGTTCTTTTTTAAGATTGTTTTGGCTATTTTGGGTCCCTTGAATTTCCATATGAATTTTAGGATTAGCTTCTCCAATTTCTACAAAGAAGCCAGCTGGATTTTTTTTATAGGGATTGTTTTATCTGTAGATCAGTTTGGGGAGAATCACCATCTTAATTGTAAGTCTTCTGATCCATGAAAATGGGATATCCATTTCCATAATGTTAACAACCAACTTTGTCAGTTCAGTTCTTCTTGATATAGATCTTTGTATTAGATGTGTATTGTGATTTGCAGATTAGCATTAGTGGAATTGAAGTTCTCATGCCTGGATTGTCAGGCATAGTGCAGAGGTTTAACTATTCCTCTTAATTAAGATGAATTGAATTGATAAAAGACAGATATTTGGAAAGTATGCAAAGAAAATTGTATGAGTAACACTTGCTTTATGCTTTTCATATGAACCTCCACATAAAAGGTATTTTTAGTTTGGTTTTTAAAATTATCATTTTTATTCTAAATGTGTATGGCTTAGGAGACGGATTGCTTGAGGCAAACTTTCAGGTCTATTACTTGGAGATCAGGGTGCCTATCAAAAAAGTAGCTTAAATGGCTGTAAGGTGGGAGGTCTTTCAGAACTGCAGAAAATTCAAAACACTTGCACATTTGTGTTTTTCTGGCATAAATAGTCCTCCCCGGGCTTGTCATAGACATGTAGTAATGATGATTATGCAGGAAGCACCAAAGGCAGCTATTGCCATGATATGTGGCGAGGCTCTGGGCATGGTTAGTTTGACTAAGTATTACAAGAGGGCATATGGATTTTGTCATTTGTGAACGGGAGTTTAATGCATCAGTGATGAAAAACTTCTTCACACTGACTGTTGTGATCCCAGAGAGTATAAGACACTCAGCAGTAAATATATGCCACTTGTCTTGTGTAATGTGATCCTATATATTCAGACCATTTGTTGGGCACAGTGCTCCATCTTGTGTCATTCTTCATCAAAGGTTTGAAATAAAGTAGGTGATGTGTAATATCCAAACACAAACATTTTATTTCTTATACTATCTAGACACTAACATCACCTCTGTTTTCTGTTTTGTTGGTTATCTGTGGCCACTTACTCTATAAAACTAGACTTTGAAAAACAGAATATTCTTTTTTTTTAATAAAAAATGTATTGGGGTGACACTAGTTAATAAAATTATAATTTTCAAGTGTACAAGTCAATAGTACGTATGTATATTACACTGTGTTCACCACCCAAAGTTAAATTTCCTTCTGTCATCATGTTTTTGAATCCCTTTATCCTTATCTACCTTCTTCCTCCTTTCTCCTGGTAACCACTCAACTGTCGTCTGTGTCTGAGTTTTTGTTTGTTTGTCTTGTTATTGCTTTCAGTTTTATATCCCCCATACAAGTGAAACCATATGGTTCTCAACTTTTTCTGTCCAACATATCACTTAGCATAATAATCTCAAAATCCATCCATCTTGTCGCAAATGGCAATATTTCATCTTTTCTTATGGCTGAATAACATTCTATTGTATCTATGTACTACGACTTTATCCAATCATCTATCGAAGGGCACTCCAGTTGTTTCCACATCTTGGCCACCGTGAACAGTGCTGCAGTGAACATTGGGGTGTATACGTTTTTATGGGTAAATGTTTTCAAAGATTTTGGATAGATACCCAGAAGAGGGATTTCTGGGTCATATGGTCATTCTAGTCTTAATTTTTTAAGTAAACCTCCATACTGTTTTTCATAGTGGCTGTATCAAAATACATTCTCACCAAGGGATCCCTTTTCTCCACATCTCTACCAATACTTGTTATTTTTTGTCTTTTTGATAATAGACATTTGATAATAGATTCTTATAGGTGCGAGGTAGTATCTCATTTTGGTTTTGATTTGCATTTCACTAATAGCTGGTGAAGTTGAGCATATTTTCATATAAGGGGCTAATATCCAAAGTATATAAAGAACTCATACAACTCAACAACAGAAAAACAATCAATCAAAAAAACGGGCAGAGGACCCGAACAGACACTTCTCCCAAGAAGACATACAAAAGAATATTCTTTTATTTAAAAAATATGTTTGATTATAGTTGACATTCAATATTACATTGGTTTCAGATGTACAGTGTAGTGGTTAGCCATTTACATAACTTACTTTCAAAAGCCCCCAACTCCCCTCTCACCTGGTAATCATTAGTTTATTCTCTGTATCTGTGACTTTCTCCTCTTTTGTTTTTTCATTTATTTTGCTTTTTAGATTCCTCATATTTGCGAAATCATATGTATATGTCATTCATTCTGTCTTGCTTCTCTTAACATAATACTCACTAGGTCCATCAATATTGTCATTAACGCTAAGATTTCATTCTTTTTTCAGGCTAAGTACTATTCCGTTGTATATATGTACCACATCTTCTTTACCCCGTTGTCTATTGAAGGACGGTTAGGTTGCTTTCATATCTTGGCTATTATAAATAATGATGCATTGAACATAGGGATGCATACATATTTTCAAATTAGTGTTTTGGATTTCTTCAGATACCCAGAAGTGGGATTGCTGGCTCCTATTGTAGTTCTATTTTTAATTTTTTGAGGAGCTTCCATGCTGTTTTCTATAGTGGCTGCACTAATTTGCAATCCCACTGACAGTGCATAAGGGTTCCTTTTTCTCCACATTCATATTAATACTTCTTGTTTGTTGTTTTATTGATGATAGCTACTCCAACAGGTTTGAGGTGATATCTCATTGTGGTTTTAATTTTCATTTTTCTGATAATTATTGATGTTGAACATCTTTTCATATGTCTGTTGGCCATCTGTATGTCCTCTTTGGAGAAATGTGTATTTAGGTCCACTGTCCATTTTTCAATTGGATTGTTTATCTTTTAGTGTTAAGTTGTATGAATTCCTTATATATTTTGGATGTTAACCACTTATCAGATGTATCACTGGAGAATATCTTCTCCATTCAGTAGGTTGTGTTTTTGTTTTATTGATGATTTCCTTTGCTGTGCAGAAATTTTTTAGTTTGATATCCTGTTTGTTTATTTTTTGTTTGTTTCTCTTGCTCAAGGAGGCATATGCAAAAAATATACTATTAAAGTCAACATCAGAGAGTTTACTGCCTATATTATCTTCTAGGAGTTTTATGGTTTTGGTTCTTACATTTAAGTCTGTAATCCATTTTGAATTATACTTGTATGTGATGTTAGAAAGTGGCTCAGTTTCATTTTTTTTGCATGTATCTGTCCAACTTTCCCAACATTTATTCAAGAGACTGTCTTCAATCCATTGTATATTCTTGCCTCCTTTGATTGATCATAGAGGCGTGGATTTATTTCAGGCTTTCTATTCTGTTCCATTGATCTGTATCTGTTTTTATACCAGTATCATGCTGTTTTGATTATTACAGCCTTAAAGTATAGTTTCATATTGGGTAGTATGATACCTCCAACTTTATTGCTCCATCTCAAGATTGCTTTGGCCATTTGAGCCTTTTGTGGTTCCATATAGATTTTAGAATTATTTGTTCTAGTACTGTGGTAAATGCCATTGGTATTTTGATGAATCTATAGATTACTTTGGGTAGTATGGACATTTTAACAATGTTAATTCTTCCTATCCATGAGCATCGTATATGCTTCCATTATTTGTTTTTTTTTTTTTTTTTCCTTCAGTTTCTTTCTTCAATGTCTTATAACTTTTCAAGTACAGTTCTTTTAACTCCTTGGTTAAATTTATTCCTAGGTATTGTATTTTTTTGTAATTGTAATGGGGTTTTCTTAATTTCTCTTTCTGATAGTTCATTATTGGTGTATAAAAATACAACAGATTTCTGAATATTAATTTTGTATTCTACTTTACTGTATTATTTCTAATAGTTTTTTTGGGAGGTGGATTCTAGAGTTCTCTCTATAGTATCATGTCATCTATAGTTTTACTTCTTTTCCAATTTAGATGCTTTTTATTTCTTTTTCTTGTCTGATTGCTGTGGCATTTTATTTCTTTTTCTTGTCTACTGTGGCTAGGATTTCCAACACTATGTTGAATAGAAGTGGTGAAAATGGACATCCTTGTCTTTTTCCTGATCTTAGGAAAACACTTTTAGCTTTTCACTGTTAAGTATGATGTTAGCTATGGGTTTGTCATATATAGCTTTTATCAACCTGAGGTATGTTCCCTGTGTTTCCACTTTGCTGAGAATTTTTATCATAAATGGATGCTGGATTTTGTCAGATGCTTCTTTCTATATCTATCGATATGATCGTATGATTTTTACCCTTCATTTTATTTGCATGGTCTATCACATTGATTGATTTGTGGATATTGAACCAACTTCATATCCCAGGAATAAATCCCACTAGATCATGGTCTTGAGCTTTTTATACCTCTTGTTATAATATTTTTAAACTTCTTGGTCTGATCTTTTTAATGTATTGCTGAATCGGTTGGCTAATATTTTGTTGAAGATATTTGCATCTATGTTTATCGGTGATGTTGGCCTGTAATTTTCTTTTTTTGTAATGTCTTTGTCTGGTTTTGGAATCAGGGTAATGCTGGCCTCGTAAAATTAGCTCGAGAACCTTCTCTCTCCTTGAATTTTTGGACTAGTTTGAGAAGAATTGGGTGTTAATTTGTCTTTGAATGTTTGGTAAAAAGTCCTGAGCCTACCTGGTTCAGGACTTTTGTTTGTTGGGAGTTTTTTGATTACTGTTTCAACTTCGTTAGTAGTTATCAGTCTGTTCAGGTTTTCAGTTTATTCTTGACTCAGTCTTGGAAGATTGTATATTTTTAGAAGTGTATCCATTTCTTCCAAAATGGATAATTTGTTAGCATATAATTATTTATAGTACTTTTTTATAAAACTTTGTATTTATATGGTATCAGTTGTAACTTCTTTCATTTCTGATTTTATTTGGGTCTTTTTGTGTGTGTGTGATGTGTTTGGTTAAAGATTTAAGTTTGTGTGTCTTTTCAAAAAACCAGCTCTTGGTTTCATTGATTTTATTTTGTTTTTTTAGACTCTATTTTGTTTAATTTATTAAGGCTGTGATCTTTATTATCATTTCCTTCTACTCACTTTGGGCTTTGTTCTTCCTTTTCTAGTTCCTTTAGTTGTAAAGTGAGATTGTTTATTTGAGAGGTTTTTTTTGTTTGTTTCTTGAGGTAGGCCTGTATTGCTATGAATTTCTCTCTTAGGACTGCTTTGACTATGTCCCATAGATTTTTGGGTCATTTTGTTTTTACTTTCATTTTTCTCAAGGTATCTTTTGATTTCTTCTTGATTTCATTGTTAACCCACTTATTAGTTGGTAGCATGTTATTTAGCCTCCATGTGTTTGTGTGTTTTTCAATTTTATTGTAATTGTTTCTAATTTCATACCATTGTGATTTGAGAAGTGATTGGTATGATTTCAGTCTTAAATTTGTTGAGATTCGCTTTGTGACCTAACATTTTGTCTATCCTGGTAAATGTTTCATGCATGCTTGAAAATAATGTATATTATACTGCTTCAAGGTAAAATGCTCTAAAGATATCAGTTGAATCCATCTGGTCTAATGTGTCATTTAAGACCGCAGTTTTCCTTGTTGATAAGATCTGTCCATTGATGGAAATGAGGAGTTAAAGTCCCCTATAATTATTGTATTGCTGTCGATCTCTCCCTTTATGTCTATCAACATTTGCTTTATAAATTTAGTACATCTACGTTAGGCGTGTAAATGTTTACAAAGGTTATTTCCTCTTTTTGGATTGATCCCTTTATCATTATGAAATGTCCTTTTTCTCTTGTTATAGCCTTCGTTTTAAAGTTTATTTTGTCTAATATAAGTATTGCTACCCCAGCTTTTTTTTTTTGTTTCCATTTGCATTAAATATCTTTTTCCATCCCTTTACTTTCGATCTTTGTGTGTCTTTCGATATAAAGTGGGTCTCTGGTAGGCAGCATATGTATGGGTCTTGTTTTCTTATCCTTTTAACCAATCTATGTCTTTTAATTATAACATTCAATTCATTTAAATTTAAAGTGATTATTGATAGGTATGTAGTAATTGTCATTTTATTATTTACATTTTATAATCTTTTTTTCCCCCCCTTCTTAAAGAATTCCCTTTAACATTTCTTGTAATACTGGTTTGGTGGTAATGAACGCATTTAGGTTTTTCTTTTTTGTGAAGTTCTCTATCCCTCTTTGGATTCTAAATGATACCCTTGCTGTGTAGAATAGTCTTGGTTGTAGGTCTTTGCTTTTTATCACTTTGAATATTTGGTGCCAATCCCTTCTGGTCTGTAAAGTGTCCCTTGAGAAATCAGCTGACAGTTTTATGGGAATTCTCTTTTACATAATTAACTGCCTTTCCCTTGATGCTTTTAAGATTCTCTTTGTTTTTAGCCTTTGCCATTTTACTTATGATGTGTCTTGATGTGGGCCTGTTTGGGTTCATCTTGTTTAGGACTGTCTGCACTTCCGGGACTTGTATGTCTTTTTCCTTCACCAGATTAGGGAAGTTTTCCGTCATTATTTCTTCAAATAGGCTTTCAATTGCTTGCTCTCTCTTTTCTTCTTGTACTCTTATGATGCAAATGTTGTTATACTTGATGTTATCCCAAGGGTCCCTTAAACCACTCTCATGTTTTAAGTTATTATTATCATTATTATTTGCTTTTCTGATTGGTTGTTTTCTGCTGCCTTGTCTTCCAAATCACTGATTTGATTCTCTGCTTCATCTACTCTGCTATTCCATCTTAAGTATTCTTCATTTTAGTTTTGTATTTTTCATTTCTGACAGATGATTTTTTATTGTTTCTGTATCCTTTTTTTATGTTTACTTGTTGAAGTTCTCCCTGAGTTCATCTAATTTTCTTTGAAGTTCATTACTTTTATCACCAGTTTTATGAACTCTGTATAAGTTAGATTGCTTGTCTCCATTTTGTTTATTTTTTTCCTTGGAGTTTTGTTCTCTTCTTTCTTTTGGGACATGTTTCATTGTCTCCCCATTTGGTTGCCTCCCTGTGTTAGTTTCTACATATAAGGTAGATCTGCTACATCTCCCAGTCTTGTTTGGTTGGTTTTATGTAGTAGGTGTCCTGTGGGGTCCAGTGGTGCAGACTCCCTGGTTACCTAAGCCGGGTACTCCAGGGGTGTCCCTTGTGTGGGTTGTGTGTACCTTCCTGTTGTAGTTGAGCCTTGATTGCTGTTGACATGTCAGTGGATGGAATTGACCCTTTAGTTGCAGCTGCCTGGCTGAGGACTAGCCATGACTACAGCTGTTGTGTGAGGTCTGACCCCAGGGAGTGTGATTCGCTATAGTGGAGCTCTGGTACCTGCTGAGTTTACTCTTTAGATGTGTTATTTGTGAAGCTAATTGGTTGGCGTTCTGGTACGGTCTGAGGCTGGTCTTCTAGAGTGTTGGTTCTGGAGCCTCTTGGGAAGGGCTCCAATGCAGGCCCAGGTTAGTTGCTGCCTGTTACCAGCCTGGGGACTCCTGGTAGGAGATATAAAGTGATCTGTGGTTGGTAGTTGCCTGCTTGGTGGTGCCTGGGAGAGGCTATGCTGTGACCTGAGGCTGGCTGCCATTAGTACCATTGGGCTGCTCAGCAAGAAGGACAGGATACCTTGAGGCCAGCCACTGCTTATTTGGGGTTTGTGGACCTCTCAGAAATTTTAGGGAAGTCCATAGCATAAGCCCAGGCTAGTTGTGGAAGAGTAGAGCAAACGACTAGTGTTTTTTGTTATAAGACTTTGGGTACTACAGTCTCTTATTCATCCTCTGAAAAAGATTCCAGCCTGTGTAGGAATTGTGTGGGGCATGTTCTCAGGGAATCACCAAGGTAGGGTGAGTTTGATGGAGACTCAGATTTGGCACCCATCTACACCTGAAGGCTGAGTTGAAGGAAGGCTCAGCAAAGGAACAATGGTGCCCACCTGCCAGCTCTGTAGGTGGAGGGCTCAAGAAAGTAACGAAATGGCAGAGAGAGCTGCTCCTTTAGTCCTCGCCCTGAAGCCGGACAGCTCAGTTCCTCCATGTATGTTCCTGGCACTTTTTGAAAATTGGAGTTCAGAGTGAGTGCATCTATCAGCGAGGATGTTCGTGCTCAGGCCCTTTCAGAGGAACACGTGGGACTCAGCAGCCTTCTACCTCACCTGGTGGATGGACTCTGAGCTGAGTTTCACAGCTAGTTGTTGTTAGGACTTCTCTTTCTGGCACTGATGGTTCAGGTTGGGCTGCCTGGTGTGGGTCTGGAACTCCTCAATTCTCAGGGTGTACCTCCACAGCTGAGATATCCCTCTTCATTCTTAATCACCACACACGGGTGTGGGACCAGCACTTTTTGTGTCTTGATCCCTCCTACCAGTTTTGAAGTGTTTTTCTTTACATTTATCTAGTCTTCAGGTGGTTTTCATGAGGGGTTGTTCTATAATTTAGTTGTAATTTTGATGTGGTGGTCGGAAGAGGCAAGCACAGCATTTTCCTACTGTGACATCTTGACCTGAATTTGCCAACTTTTAATTTTTTTTTTTTTTTTTTTGGTGTTTAGCCACTGCAGTCTGAAGTCTCCTAATGCCAAGCGAGGCTTGGTTGAGCAGCAAAATGTTCACAGCCTCATCTTCCTGCTCTTTCGGTGTGTCCGTGCTGCTAGCTACTCTGAGCCTCATCTAGAATATTCATTTAGCTCATTTTCTCATTTGTTGATACTTTCTAGTTTCCTGTTCCTTCCTGTCGCTTGTTGATCATAGTCTTGGAGGGAAACCTATTTTGTAAGTCTTTTAGTTCTTCAGCTGGGTTGGTAACACTCTCAGAGGTGAGACCAACCTCTAAAAACACCTACCTATGGTCCACAGCAGAGTTTTGGAAGAAGTGGAATAAATGGCTACTCATCACCTGTGACCTTAAGGTTGTCAAGCCCTATTGCTTATCCTTCCTGCTTTCCATTCCCACCCCACCCTCAATACATAGTTAATGAATGAAAACTCCAAATTAGAGATTTACTTTTTTTGGTTTAAGGCTTCTATGCATTGTTAAAATTCAAAATTCAAACAACATGAACATGATTCCTTTAAACATTATGGATAATTTGGATAATTTATATTTCATGGGTTTTGAATACAGAATTTGATAGATTTCAGTGGGGGTGGAGAGACAGAGAGCACACAATTCAATTACTAGGCACTTTGGAGGAATGAATGTAGGAGGAAAACCAGGAAAAAAGCAGTTCCTAGAATCCTCGAATATTTTTCAGACACTATTATTTTACATATAGGCAGCCTTTTCGTGATCCCAGGAATGTCCATGGTGACTCTCATTTTCCCTGAAAAATCCTTTAGAGTAAGGCTTAGCAAACTACATGTCCATGGGTCAGATCTAGCCTGCCACCTATTTTTATAAGTAAAGTTTCATTGAAACATAACCATTTTCATTCATTTACACACTTGCTATGGCTGCTTTCATGCTACAAGGACAGAATTGAATAGTAGTAACAAATCTGGCCCATGATGCCTAAAATATTTATTATCTGTCCCTTTACAGGAAAAGCTCGCCAAAAACCAATCTAGAGAGTCTAGACTTTTGGAAGGTTATCCATGGATCATAGATGTCTTAACCTTTAATCTTACTATTATATGGATTCAAGGGCTGCAGTTTTAAGGAAAGATTGCTACTTATATAACGATGAGTGCTTTTTCAAGTGAAAAAATTTTAACTTCAAAAATATTCTTAGAACAAAGGACGACACTGCTGTATTTACAATCTAAGTAGCCAATGGAAAATTAATATTTGATTATGCAGATACCTGATCCACCAGCCTCTTTCAGGTGCTCCCATCTTATTACATGAGAAAAATGTTATGATTCCTACAGACATTCACCTTCTATCATTTTTGAAAACAAAGTAGTTATGTCAGACATTGTAACTTCTTTAAATATAAATATAAAATGCTAATTTCACTGTTGGAAATTTGAAGAGTGTTTTAGCTAAGTTATGTCTTGTCTTCTCTCACTCAGCTTTAAGTCGATGGCCCAAAATGACTCTACCACTGGAGACTCTCTTCTGTAAAGAAGACGACCAGACAGGAGGCTGGGATGAGCATGCCACTGCATCAGATCTCTGTCATTCCATCCCAGGATGCCACCTCTGCTAGAATCTACAGAAGTAAGACCAAAGAAAAGGAGAGGGAAGAACAGGTAATATCCTTCTTAGTTTCTTATTTTTGTTGTTTTCGTTAAATATGGTCTAGAATGGTAAGTTCTGAAGATCAAAGTTTTCTCTGGTAATAAACTGAAAAGCACGTGTTGTACTCAGAATTTTTTTTGTAAGTTTTGTAGGTTTTCAGATTTTGCTATTGATTTATTCTGCCATGGTTATGCAGGACTTATTTAAATTCATTGGTTAAATCTACCTGATTATTTCTGGTAAATCACTGAGAAAAAGTTCTTTGGATTCTCAGAACATGATGCGAAGAATAAATTTATTTGAACAAAAATATATCAGTGCTTTGTACATACTAGTCTCTGCTTGTTGTAAGGGCATAGTTAACATCACAGAGCCTATATCTGTCCTCATATGGCTCTCAATTTGGCCTGACAATGAATTATGCATTACAGTTTAATAATGTGATGGAAGAAGTTCAGGACCACCTAATCCCAGCCCAAGGGGTTAGGAATGACTTCCTAGAGAAAATAACATTTACATGGAGAACCTGAGCAGACACCTGGAGTTAACTAGGAGAAAGGTGTAGAGTGTCTTAGTTGGGGGAAATAGTACATGGTGAAAGTCCAAAGAGTAGTGCAAGGTGAATGTGAAGAGATTAAAATGGAATAGCTGGAACATACAGGTTGGGTTGGATAGTGACAAGATACGGTGTTGGAAAAGTTTGAAGTTACCTTAAAGAGTTTGAGTGTATCTTTGCAGAAGAATGAATAATCAGATTTGTGTTTTTAAAACTTTCACTCAGGCTGTAGTTGGAGAATGAATTGAATGAGTGGTAGGGAGACTGATTAGAAGATTATTTAATAGCCTATTTGGGCCAGATTTGACAAACTTTTTTCTGTAAAGAGTCAGATATTAAATATTTTAGGCTTTGTAGGCTAGATAGCTGTAGCATGAAAACAGCTAAAGACGGTATGTAAATGAATGGACGTGATTGTGTTCCAAAAAATTTATTTACAAAAAGAGGTAACAGGCTAGATTTGGCCAGAATGATTGTAGTTTGCTGATCCCTGGCCTAGGAAAAGGTGGTGGTGACTTCATCTGGAATGGGGGTAGTAAAGAGATATTTAGTTTATTAATCCACTGGGCTTGATGATTGCATGTAGAGAGGGACAGGGAGGAATCAGGAATGACTCCTGCTTTTTTCCTTGCCTTACAATGTGCTTTACATTCCCTCAGTTGTTCTCATAGTTGACCTTAATCTTTGCCCAAGACTCTAAAGAATCCCTGTTAAGTCAAGAATCAGTAAGTTTTGCTTCAAGTTAGTCATTATAGTTGATGGGATACCATTCTTTCTATTATTTCATTAAGAAAAAGCTCTTGAAGTGCAGGGACTATGGAAAATGAAAAGGTACCATATAAATAAAAAGCGGTCTTAAAATTCTTAGTTTGTGTTTTACTTTTTTCAGTTCTTTGTATTGTCAATCTGGACCCTTTCTATTTTGCCACGCTTTTTGGACGACAAGTGTGGCCAATTTTGGTTAAAATACTGACTGGGGTGGTGGTGGAATAAATGGTTTGTGGATGTAGTATTTCAGTATTTTAGTTTTTCCTCAACTTGTAGGGGATGGAAGAATACCCTAAAATATCTTTCCCATATTCTATCAGTTTTCATTTACTAGCCTTCATTTAAGATTCATTTATATTAATAATCTTTTCTTATAATCCTTCTTAGCCCAAATGAATTTTTAAATACCCTTTCCTTAGTCTATACCAAATTGAGGTTGAGAGTTTCCTATTAATTGTAGTGTCAAATTTGGACACCAGGTGGCACGAATTTCTTAGAATGTGTATGAGGAAGCCATAATACTTGTTTGAAATAGAGAAAGGAAGATGTCCTAACATTTTAGGCCAGGAAGAGATTCTTTTTTGATATAAAACCATGCTACTGTTTTGTTGTAGGTAGGCATTCAATAAATACTTATTAATCTATTTGGTGGAGTTCTTAAGTTTTAAATAAGTAGTATTAACTAGCTATATGCATGGTATTGGGATTTTGATTAGTATTGGGAAGAGGAACCATCCTGTCCCACCTTAGTGTGGGGAATAATTTGAACACCCAATGGCAGTGTGACAGTTTTGGGAATCATGGTGCCAAGCAGAGGCGGCAGGTAGTGGAAGAACAACTGAGACAGGAGCTTGAAGGGTCCTATAAGAGTTTTGGCAGCAGCTGGCAGAACACTGAAAATGGTTGTTGTGGGTTTCTAAGGATCTGAAATGTATCACATTTGGTTTGGAAGGTAAATTTTTGTCCCATGGAACCAGTTTTTCTTTATCTAGCTTTTCTGGAACATTGAATTCAAAACAAAATCTTTTGGTACAATTTCTGATCCTCCTGTGTTTGAGAGAGGA
>NW_006439718.1:2492478-2540420 GCF_000325575.1 Pteropus alecto
TCTTTCCATCATCATCCACTGTTCTCAGAACTGCAAAGTGAAATTTATCTCACAATCTCTGAGATAATACGAGACAGTTCATTACATCAATAACAATATTATTTTTTTCTGAATTTTGTGAGAAGACAGGAGCATTGCGGTTTACTCAGAATGAAATAATCTAACCCTTAACATTAACATAGTTTTACCTATGCTTACCAGATGCATGATTCTCTCTCTAGCACCCATTGCATGAGACCATATCTACAGTTCTAAGGAGTGTTAATGACTTTTACACAGTAGTCGATATATTTGATGATTAAATGAATGAATTTAGTTTTAGTGGTAATGGAGACCACTGTGAAAGTAAGAAGAATTTTTTGTAATCTATAAAAGGATTTCTGCTGCTTTGGCTTTTGAACTGGGTGACTGTTTCTTGAAACATATATTTTTTCCCCCTTAGATTCTTGTAAGTATTGATCTATGCTGTCCAGACTTTGTTCTGCATTTAGAAACCGAATGTGCTAGTTATTTGCATTCTTTGCAAAGAAATATATTCTTTATAGTTTTTTTGAGAACATTTTCTTTTTCCTTATAGTTTAAGGAGTTACTGGTTAATGTCTTGCTATTCTTGGAGCCTTTCTTGGTTCTTGTGGGAAATTTTGAGCCTTTCAATCTTCTTTCAGTTCTTTTGTTTAATTTCTTATCTGGGCTTACTCTTTTTTTTTTTTTTTTGATCAACTTATTTTTTCTGGCTTTATTGAAATATAATAGACAATTAGTTGCTTGTATTTACATTGTACAATTCAGTGAGTTTTTTTTCCAATTATAGTTGGCATACAATAATATACTAGTTTCAGTTGTATAGCATAGTGATTAGGAGATCCACATAACTTGCAAAACGATCACCCCATTAAATATAGTACCCTTCTTCCCCCTTACATATTTATTACATTATTAACCATTTTCCCCATGCTACGCTCTACATCTCCATGTCTATTCTGCAATTATCCATTTGTACCTGTTAATCCCTTTGCCTTTAGCCCTCAAAATATTTATGAGTTTATTTCTGCTTTTGTTGTCGTTGTTGTTTATTTTGTTCTTTAGATTCCACATGTAGTATTTGTCTTTATCTGACCCATTTCATTCAGCGCAATACCCTCGTGGTCTATAAAGGTGATTGATATCTTTTTCCATCTTCTTCCTTTTTAGTCTGTGTGTGCCTTTTAATCTAAAGTGAGTCTCTTGTAGGCAGCATATGTAGGAGTCTTGTTTTCTTATCCATTCAGCCACTCTATCTTTTCATTGGAGCACTTACTTCTTTTCCATTTGAGGTACTTGTTGATAGGAATGTAGTTATTACCATTCTTTATTCCTGTTTTTGATACATGTTTTTTCTTCTTAACCAAGTCCCTCCAACATTTCCTGTAATGCTCGCTTGGTGTTGATAAATTCTCTTAGCTTAATTTTGTCTGGGAAGCTCTTTATCTGTCCTTCAACTCTAAATGATAGCCTTGCTGGATAAAGTATTCTTGATTGTAGATCCTGGGTTTTCATCACTTTAGATATTTTGTGCCAAACTCTTCTGTCCTGCATAGTTTCTTTTGAGAAATCAGCTGCCAGTCTAATGGGTGTTCCCTTGTAGGTAAACTAACTGCTTTTCTCTTGCTACTTTTAAGATTCTCTCTTTGCATTTAACCTTTGGCATTTTCATGATATGTTCCTTGATGTGGGCTTCTTCGGGTTCCTCTTTTTTGGGACTCTAGCTTCCTGGGGTTGTATATCTATTTCCTTCACCAAGTGAGGGAAGTTTTCCATCATTATTTATTCAAATAGCTCTTCAACGTTTTGTTTTTTTCTGGTACCCCTATGACATTGATATTTTTATATTTAATGGTGTTTCATAGGCTCCTTAAATTATTATTATAGTCTTGGCTTCTTTTTTCTGGCCATTCTGATTGAGTGCCTTTGGTTTCCCCAACCTCTATATTGGTGGTTCTTTTCTTTATCCACTCTGTTTATTCCCTCTAATACACTTATCATCTCAGATAATGTATTCTTTATTTCTGACTGATTCCCTTTTATCATTTTCGTTTCCATTTTTATGTTTTTTATCTCTTTGTCAAAGTTCTCACTGAATTCATCTACACTTTCCCTGTTAATTGAGCATCTTTATAACCAGTGTTTTGAACTCTGTATCTGTTAGATTGCTTGATTCCATTATTCCTGGATTTCTGTTCTGTTTTCTTATATGGTTTCTGCTTCTTTTGGCTGCCTTTCTGTGTCTGTTTCTATGTACTAAGCAAAGTTCTTAAGTTTCCTGGTCTTATTAGTGCGACTTTGTGAAATAGGTGTCCAGTGGCATAGTCCTGAGAGGAGTTCAGCTGCAGGCCAGATTTAGCTCCATCCTGTGCCCCTCTGGGGCCACCTGTTTTAAGATTTAACAAGCAATCCACAGATGCTGTGCTTATAGTTGCCTCAAGAGGCCTTGCCGGAAACCGCGGTCAGCTGCCACCAGTGTCAGTCTAGGTGCTGCTTAGCAAGGGGAAACTGACATTTGGATGTGGCTTAGGTGAGGCTGTGAGTTGGGGGCAACGGAGTTTCAGGGAATCCTCTGGGCAGAGTGACTGCTGTTATCTAGCTACACTCCGTCTGCCCACTGGGAGGGGGAGGGCTCAATAGAGGAACAGTGGATACCGCCTATACTTCTGTCCAGAGCAAGTCTTGCCTCAGGCCCTCACTCCCGTAACTCAGTGTTCCCTTATAAGTTCCTGGTGCCCCCTGCACAGCTGACCTGATACTGGTGCTCAGAGTGAGCATGTCCGTGACCCCAAAAGTCCACTTTCAGACACAGCTCCTTTAAGAGGCATCTGCAGCTGCCAGCTGCAGCTGCTGTGGCCTCTTTTCCACTCAGTTGCTAGGGACAGGACAACCTCATGTCCTTGCCCCATCCTACCTCTTCCTATTGCAGAGTGACTTCTTGTTTCTCTCCCTAGTTGTAGGGCTTGTTCATATAGATCTCAAATTTTCCTTGCTGTCTCCTCCTTGTTTCTGTCACAACTTTGATTTGGTTGCCAGAGGAATGAACAGAGCCTCTATCATCTACACAATTTTTTTCTCTCTCTAGACTTACTATTTGTCACATGGTTTGATAGATCTCTTTTTGTTTCTTGAGATAATTTTTTATTTTGTTTTTAAATAGCTGTATTGAGGTATAACAATACATACTTAAAGTGTACTATATATAGAAAATGTATGACATATATATGTCAAAACTTGCCAAATACACACACACACACACACACACAGAGGAAACTATCTTCACAATCAAGATTGTGAATGTATCCATTAATTCCAAAAGTTTCTTCCTGTCCCTTGGTTATCCTTCACTTCCAGCCTCCTTCTACCCCTTTTTCAAGCAGTTATTGATCTGTATTCTTTCAGTGTAGGTTATCTTGCACTTTCCAGAGTTTTATGTAGATGGAATCATACGTTGTGTACTTTTTTTTTTGTCTAGCTCTTTTCACAGCTTAATTCTTTTGAGAGTCACCCAAGTGTGTGTATCAGTTCGTTACTTTTCTTGCTGAGTTGTATCCATTGTTTGGACATACCACAATTTGTTTATCCGTTCTATCCGTTCTTTTGTTGATGGACATTTGGATTATTTCCAGTTTTTGGCTATTGCAAGTAAATTGCTGTGAACATTCCTATAAATTCTGATATGGATATATAATCCTTTCCCTTTGGGTAAATATATAGGAGTGGTACCATGCAGTGGATTATGTTTAACTTTTTAAGACACTGCCAAACTGTTTTCCAAAGTGATTATACTGTTTTAACACTCTTTTCAGGAGTATAAGAGCTCCAATTATACATCCTCATCCCCATCAACACTTGGTATGGTTAGTCTTTTTCATTTTAGCTTTTAAGAGGTATATACTAGTATCTCCTTGTGGTTTCCCTCATGAGTAATGATGTTAAGCATCTGCTTATGAGCTTTTTATCTATGTATCTTTTTTTGTTGAAGTGTGTATTAAATCTTTTGTCCATTTGAAAAAAAATTGGTGGTTTTATTATTGCTAAGTTTTGAGCATTCTCTATATATTTTAGATACAAGTCCTTTATTGGATACATGCTTTGCAAGTGTTTTCTCCCAGTGTCTGGATTGTCTTTACGTGCTCCTGTCCATGTTGTTCAAAGTCCAGAAGTTTTTCATTTTGATGAAGTCAAATTTATTCATTTTTTTTCTTTTATGCATTGTACTTTTGGTGTTCTATTAAGAATTCTTTGTCTGACCCAGTGTTGGAAATAATATCTTCTGTGTTTTCTTCTAGTAGTTTTATAGTTTGAGTTTTACATGTGTGTCTATGATCTGTTTTGAGTTAATTTTTTATATTGTGATTTAGACTTTATTGCATTATCTTAATTTAATTGCCCATATATGTGTGTGCTTATTTCTGGATCCTCTCCTGTTGCACTGATTTATTTGCTTATCTTTACATCAATACCATTCTGTTGTGAACACGCTAGCTTTGTAATAAGCCTTGAAAATCAGGTAATGTTCTTCTTTTCAATTTTGTTTTGACTATATAAGAATAGGATTGTCAGTTTCTACACAAAAAAATTTGCTGAGATTTTTATTGGAATTAGAGGATCCGTAGTTCTCTTTGGGGGAGAACTGACATTTTAACATTATTGAATCTTGACCCATGAACAAGCTATGTCTTCTCTTTAAGTCTTATTTCATTTCTCTCAGCAAAGTTTTGTATATTTTAATGTATAGGTTTTACACAACTTTTGTCAGATTTATCCCTAAGTATTTTGTATTTTTGATGCTGTTGTAAATATTGTTTGTACATTTGAAAATTTAAAATTTCCTATTGTTCACTGCTCGTACATAGAAATAAAACTGATTTTTGTGTATTGTTCTTGTATCCTGCAATTTTGCTAAGCTCATTTGTTAGTTCTAGTAGTTTTTTTGTGGCTGCCATTTAATTTTCTACATAGGTGATCATACAATCTGTGAATAAGAGAACTATGCTGTTCTTTTCTATCTGGAGCCTCCCTCCTTCTTGCTTGCCCTAGTGTAAACATCCAGTACTATATTAAATAAAAGTGGTGAGAGCAGACATCTTTGTGTTGTTTCTGATCTTAGAAGGAAAGCATTTATTTATTCAACATTAAGTACGTTAGCTGTTTGTTTTTTGTAGATACCCTTTATCAGGTTGAGGAATTTTCCTTCTGTTTATAGTCTGCTAAGAGTTTTGATCAGGAACGAATCATGGGTTTTGTCAAATGCTTTTTCTCTGTCTTTAAAGAGCTTAAATAGAATTGATATTATTTCTTCCTTAAGTTTTGTTAGAATTAACCAATGAATCCATCTGTGTCTGGAAATATTTGTGAGAAAGTTTTAAACTATAATTTCAGTATCTTTAATTATGTCAACCAAAGGTCATTACTGCCAATTCAACGCCAACAGAAGTCTTCAATTTGGGGTGTGGTGAAGAGGGAGACTTTATTCAGTGCAAACAGGTCATTCGTGATACAGTGTACCTGTGAAACCGCATGTCTGTGAGATAGCTCAATGATGATATGGCTCAATTCTGACATAGCATGACAGTATGGCTCTGAAATAGCTTGGGTGAGGTGGCCTGAGTGAGGTGACCCAGGCTAGACAACCCTGTGTTTTGGTTCTGGTGTTACAGGTCTAGTCTAGTGAGACAGCTCCAGTGGAAGTTGTTATTCCAGTCAATGTTGCTGCTCCAGCCAGGGAAATGCAGTCTTCTTTGGAAACTGAAAGGGTGCTCCACAGAGACAAAGGCTGACCTCTATAGAGAGGTTTCTGCCCCTGGTTCCCGATTGGTTCATTTATATGCAAATGAAGACTCCATATCCTCACAGTTTTATTGGTCCAAATAGCACTGACCCTGACTGGTTGGAATGCAGCTGCTCTGATTGGTCAGTGAAGATGCAAATGATGATATAGCTGCACAACTCCAATTGGATAGGGAAAGTCTCAGTTTTATTGGTTGAATTTCCATCCTAGGAGCTCTCTTAGAAGGATCTACTGAGATGGCAAGAGCACAGTAGAGGAGGCATGGCAGCCCAGATTGTGGCTTTTCACTGAAATGTAGCATGCCTGAAATCCTCTGTAAAAAATGGCTGCTAGATTCTGGTTATGAATTTGGGCTTGATTTACCACAAGGAATTCTTCTTGTCGGGGATATTCTTCTCAGGATCAAAAGTTAATTTAAGGTTATTCAGGTTATCTGTTTCTTTTTGAATGAACTTTGATAGTTTGTGTCTTTCATAGAATTGGTTGGTTTCATTGTTGAATTTATTGGCATAAAATTATTTATAATGTTCCCTTATTGTCTTAGTCTCTTTGTGCTGCTGTAACAAAATATCTCAGACTGGATAACTTACAAACAACAGTAATTTATTTATCACAGTTCTGGAGGCTGGACATCCCAGATCAGGGTGCCACCATGATTGGGTGAGGACCCACTTCTGGGTTGCAAACATCTCATTGTATCCTCACATGGCAGAAGGGGCAATTGATTATCTCTAGGGCCTCATTTACAAGGTCATTAATCCATCTGTGGGCCTCTGCCTTATGAAGAACTAATCATCTCCCAAAGGCCTCACCTCTTAATACCCTCTCATTGGGCATTAGGATTTCAACGTATTAATATGAATTTTGGGGGGAAACATTCAGGCTATAGCACTGATACTATTAATATCTTTAGAATCTGTAGTGATGACTTTCATTCTTGATACTGGTAATATGTGTACTCTTTCTCTTTTTTTCTCCTGATCATCTGGCCAGAGGTTTATCAGTTTTATTGATCTTCCCCCCAAATTCTTTTGGTTTTATAGATTTTCTCTATTATTCTGTTTTCTATTTCTTTGTTTTCTGCTTTGATGTTTATCATTTACTTTATTCTGTTTCCTTTGAGTTTAATTTGCTTTTCTTTTTCTAGCTTCTTAAGGTAGAAGCCAAGGTTATTTATTTGAGACTTTATTTTCTAACATAGGTATTTAGTGATTATAAATTTCCCAAGTTCTGTTTTCATGGCATCCTGCAAATTCTGCTAGTTGAGTTTCATTCAGTTTAAAATGCTTTTTAATTTCCCTTTGATTTCTTCTTTGATCTATGGGTTATTTTTAAGTGTGTTATTTAATTTCTAAAATTTTGGGACTTTCCAGAGATCATGTTCTTATTGATTCCTAATTTATTTCTGTTGTCTGAAAACATATTTTGAATACTTTAAATCCTTTAAAACATATCAAGGCTTGTTTCATTATGCAGAATGTGGTCTCTTTTGGTAAATGTTTTGTGTGCGCTTAGGAATGTATATTTTGCTATTATATACATGTCAATCAGGTCAAGTTGATTAATAGTGTTTTTCAAGCCTACTATATCCTTACAGTCTAGTTGTTCTATTAGTTGAAAGAGTGGTAGTGAAATTACTGACTGTAACTGTGGATTTGTCTATTTCTCCTTATAGTTATACTAGTTTTGCTACATGTATTTGATTCTGTTATTAACTGCATAAACATTTAGAATTGTTTAGACTTGATAAATTAACCCCGTTATTATTATGAAATGATTATCTTTATCTCTGATGACGAGATTCTTTGCTCTGATATCTACTTTGATAATACTTTAGTCATGCCTGCTTCCTTTTGATTAGAATAGGTATATCACTTATTCGTCTTTCTACTTTTAACCTATTTGTGATTTTAAAGTGCTCTTCATATAAGCAGCATATATTTGTTTTTTTTTTATCCATTCTGACAATCTCTTCTCTTTATTTAGATACTCAGACCATTTATGTCTAATGAGATTATTGATAAGAGTAGGCTAAGTCTTCATATAGTTTTCTATTTCTCTCATCTGTTCTTTGTTCCCTTTTCCATACATTTTTTAGCCTTTTTTAAAACTTGAGTATTTTAAGATTTACTTTTTCTTTTTTTGGGCTTATATGCTATAACTCTTTATTTTAGTGGTTTTTAAATTTTATTTGACTTTATTTTAGGGTTTATAGTATACATCTTTAACTTATCACAGTCTACTTTCAAGTGATATTATATTACTTCCTTATATTGCTATAAGGACCTACAATAGTATACTTTCATATCTTACCTCCTGGCTTTTATGCTGTTGTTGTCATGCATACACACACACACATACATATAAGTGTATGTGTACATGTATATATGTTATAAATCCCAGAATATAGAGTTTTTATTTTAAAACTTTTCTTTTTAAAGAGAATAAAATAAGAAAAATATCAATTTACCCATGTAACTACCATTTCTGATGTTCTTCATCTCTTTGAGTAGATCCACATTTCTGTCATTTTCCTTCTGTGTGAAAGACCTCCTTTAACATTTCTCGTAGTATAAGTTGACTGATAATGACTTTTTTCGGCTTTGTTTTTTGTTTTACTTAATTTCTTATGTCCGGGGTTTGTTGCATTTATAGTTTTTGTTGAATTTGGAATATTTTAAATTTTTTCCCTCTCTTTAATTCCCCGCCCCCATCCCCACTTCTACCCCTGACCTACGGATGTTGCCATCCCCCCTTAAGAAGTGGATCTCTGAAGGCAGGGTGTCTCCTCTCACATGCTCATGGCACGCACCCAGGACCTGGCGCCCCCAGGGCCTAGCACCCCTGGCGCACTTGGGGGTCCTGGCACACCTGGGGCCTGTCACACCTGGGGTATGGTCTGTGGCTCCACCTGGTGTGTGAACCCAGGACTTTCTGCGTGTAAAGCAGACGTGCTAACCACTACACTATGGAGCCACCCCCAAATTTGGAATATTTTTAAACATTTTTTCTGTCTCCCTTTTGGGGGGGTGGTGCGGTACTCCATTACATACATGACCTGGCTTGAAGTTGTTCAGTGTTGTGTTTTTAATTTTTAAAATTTCTTTCTTTCTGTTTTAGGTTGGATAATTTCAATTGTTATGTTCTTAAGTTTATTAATCTTTTCTTTTTCAATGTCTTATATATCCTTAATTCCATCTAGTGTACTTTCCATTATCAGACATGGTATAGTTTTTATATCTAGAAGTTCCATTTGGATCCTTTTAAAAATATCTTCCATGTCTCTAATCAACTTTTGATGATAAGATCCAAATAGTACTTTTAAAAATTTATCTAAATATTAATCTGACAAATACAAAATGGTGGGCATCTTTGTAGACTTTTTAGATTTCAACATAGTTGTAGTATCTTGAATATATTTCCATTTGACTATCCCGAGAATTTTCTTCATTTTTCTCCCTAGTTCTCTTTTCTTTTTCACATGCGTAAATTACCATTTAAAAAAAAATACATATTTTTCTTATTCTCCTGTCTCCTTTACCCTTTGATGTCTTTGCTTACCCTTAGGCCTATTTTAAAACATCTTTCTGTGCATTTAAATAGGATTGTTAATGGATATTTTTAAAAGTCTAAAAGACAGTTTTGTATTTGACCATCAAATCAGTATTTAGAAGTGTATATTTTATTTGACAGTATTTGTAAATTTCCATCTCAGAATGTCCATTTTACCCTGTTATTAACAGGTTTCCAGGGTCCACTGCAAAGAGTGGATTCATTTACAATTAATTTAAAGAGAGAGATTTAATATGGGGAAGTAGATGCTTACAAAGTAATTGGAAAGGCTAGAGGAACAGACCCTCACTGAGTTTTCAGGAACTCTCAGTACCCTTGGACTGCTCTGCTGAGATCAGGAGCTGACAAATCAGGAAAAAAAAAAAAAAAAAAGGGGCTGTTGCCACTTTTGGTGAAAGATCACTATCTTAACCATGGTTGAAAAAGCTGCCATTGCTGCTAGAGACTTTGCTGAACTAGGAAGAAGCTGCTGGGTCTAGATCCATATCACTTTTGCCATGATCTGGACAAGCAAAATAGATACTCTGTTACCTGCTTTTCTCCTTGGGTCTCATTTTCCAGTCATAGCTTTGAGTGTGAGTGCATTGGATTAATGCAACCTGATTATGTCTAGAACTCAAATTGTAAGGTTGTCTGGAAATTCCATTTTTAAACTTCCTGCCCTATATACCCCTTTAAAATAAAATTGGTGTAGATATTGAAAGAATAGATCCACAGCATTGTATACCTTTAAGACGATAAGGAAAAAGGTAATTCAATGATTGTCTTATATTTAAATAGTAAGCTCCATAGAAAATTAAAGTGCTATTTTCTTTTATTTTTTATAAACAGCCCCGTTTCTGGCCCTTTTGGCATCACCATCTTGCTTCTTAGGTCAACAGGGGAATTTTACTATGAAGCATCAAGATGATGATCATCTAAACACGTTTGTATTTGCTATGAATGTTGGCAACTAATACTGTACTCATCTTTACCTGACATCTTCCGAAAAGGTGGCCTCACAATCGTTCAAGTGATAATAGTATTTTGAGACAGTTACTATGCTTTTACCTCTTAATAATTATTTTCTTTTCTTTACTGTAGAAATTATTCCCTTTTAAGTCTTAAAAACCTCATATAGTTGACCCTTGAACAACACTGGTTTTAACTGTACAGGTCTACTCATATGCAAATTTTTTCAATTAATGCAGTTGCCCTCCATATCTGTAGGTTTCACATCCGTGGATTCAGCCAACTGTTGGAATCTGTGGAAGCAGATGGCTGGCTATATGCATTGTTCTACACTATTTTATATAATAGACTTGAGCATCTGCAGGTGTCCAGGAACCATTTTCCCCATAGATACTGAGGGGTGACTGTTGTTAAGTTTTTGGGGAGTCAAAAGTTATATGCAGATTTTTGACTTCATGGGTGGTCAGTGCTCTTAACTCCTGCATTATTCAAGGGTCAAGTATGTAAGGAACCTGGAGAAAACAATCTGTTTTAACATCTCAATCTCCAGAGCCATGTAGCCCAATTCCCAGTTTAATGATTGAACCTGCCCTGTATCATCATGGCCAGTTTATTATTGAGGCCCCATTCAGGCATTTCCTATGGTGCTGACCCACTACCTCTAAAGGCAGTTCTGTTCTTTGTTGGATTACCGGAATTAATCTCTCTTGACAGTCCTACTTTTTTCTTCTAGGAATCGTCAATTTTATTCTGCAGTGTAAAAATCCCTTGTTTCATGTATTACAGAGTTGAGCCTCTAAACTTGCTGGTTATTCTCTTTTAGACCATTCCTAGTTCCTTCATAGAAGTATCTTTAAATGAAGATGAATCTTTAAAATAAATCTGTCCCAAATTACTTTCTTTGGTTAGGTGTCACCTTCTGTGAGGTCATTTGTATAGCTTCTTGAATAATCCATCATACTTTACCTGTGAGAGTCCTAAGAGATTAATATTCTCTTACCCAGAAACTGAGATTTCTTTTGTAATCTGTTTACTTTTAGTTCCTGGAGTGATTTTTCAAATCTTCCAAGCATGTTTTTCCAGGCTGGTAATCAACTCTGTACTGGAAGCTACACACAGAAAGTTGTGGTACTCTCTATTTAAGCACCTGACTAATTCTTTTCTAAATGGTTTTTCTGCCTTGTGAGGCTTGTTTTCTTTGGAAATGAAGAAATAAGCATAAATATTTTTCTAGAGATAAAAAAAGAGCAAGCTGTTACCAAACATTAAATAGAAGTTGATCAGTTTGAACTGATACATTTTCTTCCACATACATAGGTTTTTGAAGCTTAAATGCAGATAGAATTATGTACAACTTTGAGGTTCCACCATTTTAAATATTCTTAGTCAACAGGTTCTGGCAGTTTTATTTATTAGCAGCGTACCTTTCCCAGCCAATTCTCACTTAAGTCTTAGACTGGTAATGGTTTGCTGTTTACTTATTTAGGGTGTGGAGATGGAAGAATGCGCAGATGACTGTAACTGACCTCTGTAATGTTGATCTAGAGAGAGTTTGATAGATAAGAGTCCATGTGATGTGGGTAAAACCAAGAGTCTAGTTTGATCATATGGTAAGCGAAGCATTTGCAGTTGGCTTTACTGTGTTGCATATAAATCGAGTGAATGTGGTGCATGAATGTTTGTCTTGATACCATTGTAGGAGTTAATGATTATGGTTTGTTGATTGTCACTATTCTCTTACAGCTGTCCTATGTGAATTAAACAACTAGGAGGCAGATAATTTAAAAAATTTTCTGTCAGTAACCCTGTTGAAAATAAGAAAACTTCCCAGATTTGTTTTTAATGTAGAGATTTCAAAAAAGACTGCTATCGTCATAGTATCCTGTGACAGTTATTGGTGGCTTTTGTAGCAGATGTCATCAAGATGACTCTGTTATTTTAAACAAATGAAGAAACAGACCTAAAAAGAAATGCCTTTCCCATGGTCATTCGAATTCGTAAACTATTTTTCCA
Organism: Pteropus alecto; assembly: GCF_000325575.1. NCBI lineage: Eukaryota > Metazoa > Chordata > Mammalia > Chiroptera > Pteropodidae > Pteropus > Pteropus alecto. The sequence continues at coordinate 2,504,831 of NW_006439718.1, forward strand.
TATGGTTTTGTTTCCTCTTAATACTTTCATAACTATAAATATACTGCACACATTTATTCTTTCATTTATCAAGCAGATATTAACAGTGTATTATGTACTTTATGTCATCATGACTATTTTGTAAACTACCAATTTGTATTTCTTAATCCTTTCTCCTTTTTCACCCATCCCCTTCCCATCTGGCAACCATCAAAATGTTCTCTAAGTCTATGACAACTACTATTTTTTAATGAAAAGCTGTTGAGGGAGAAACCTTTGAGAGCAAAGCAAAGTAAGTTTCAAGTGATAAAAATGGCTTCAAAAATATAACATGTTTAAAGATAAGCTAATTTTTCAGTTATTCTCAGTTCTTAGTTGCTCATATGGATGGGTCATTAGCCATATAATAATGCACTAGTTGTTAGTGAAGACAGTTGTTTTAATTATTACTTGAATGTTTTCCTAGATGATACAGATTTTCAAGCTATTTCAGGTAAAATATGAGGATACAAGTATTTTGTGATTTCTTTTGATAAAATATGTATCATTCAACAAAAGTCTCTTTTTATTGAATCATGTTATGAAATATTCCAGTTATATTTAATCTTCATAAAGTATTTTGTATTTTCTACCTCCTATTAATAAAAGATGAAATTATATTCTTGCTGCCAGGACTGACTTGTTTTAGCAGTGTAGGAATTGCAGCAGGTTTGGTAATCTCACCTTGGTATTTGCTTTACATCCTCTCATGTGGTGAAATGGAATTCATAGTCTCTATAAGTACTTAGAACATAACAAAAGCACATAGATTGAGTTCCCCCTGAAACCTGGTGACTCTCCCAGGCCACAATCCTACTTGACACCTATTTTAGACCCTAGTCTCATTCTCAGTCTTAAGTCTGACTCTGCTTTGCCTAAGCCACACCTATCTTCATTTGTACTTTTTATCCTGGTTAACAGTACTTCAGCATTGATTTTTCTAGCATCGAAGGAACTTAATCTGATTATAATTTAGATTAACTGTATGTCAGGTATTCAAGGATTGTTTTTATGTTTAAGAATGTTATTATTGTGAATACTGTGTTTTTCCTATATTTAAGTAGGTCCACCTTGGGTATTTATAAATTAGTTTTCTAACTTACATGTCTATTAGGGAATCCATTCTTCCTCTCCATTCTCCATTCTCTTGCTCCATGGGTGGGTGATACTGGGCAGAATCATGAAAGAATGAAAGAGAAACTAACATTTGTATCTCAGCTGTGGCATTTATTTAGTTCTGTCATGTAGTTGTTACCTGTTAGTCGTTTACCTGTTTATATCCCATAATAGAGTATGAATTCCTTATCAGTAGGGATGACATTTTATTTATCAACGTAAGTCCCTTGTAGCATATAGGATGATGTTACCCACGTTTAAATGAAGCATACTCAATCTTTTGTAATTGATAATTGTAATTCTTACTCAAATATTTATACTTTCATTTTAAGAGCAGGTCAAAAAATATAAGGTAGCAGTTGGAAAAATCTGGCAAAGATTTTCTTGTGCACGTTCCCTGCCAATCTATTTGAGCATATATGTAGCTGTGGGATCCTTGATGCTTGTTATAAAACTGGCAAGATCTCCAGGTCTTCTGACAAGTACAGTGGTTTGAAAGCTAAGTTGTTTTAATTAATGTATGCTGCATGCTTCATGAGAAGGATTCTGGTCTAGAGCAATGATATGAGACTGGTAGCTTTGGGAATGCTCTTGAATGTGGTATATAAGTGAGAAGAGGGCTCTAGGTAGAAAACCATAGCAGTGTCTGAGGGTGTTGTTTGCTGCTGAGTTGGGATTATCAAACCAGGCCAGGACTGACATTATAGAGATAATATGGAAAGGTTTGATATGTTCCCATAGAGTGCTTCCTTGGACAAGTTGTTAATAGCTGAGGAACTCCCATCCTCTTGAAAGGCCAAACAAGCATATAGTAAAGTCAAAGCAAACCAGATGTCTCATCTAGAATATTGGGCAACGTTTGAGGGAGTAGGTTTCAAGATCATGGGAAGCAAGAGCAAGAGTTCATCAATTCAAGGTCTTTAGAGCAGTGGCACCAGCAGAGAAAATCCATGAGTGGTTGTTAACTGCAGGCAGGCAGGAACTCTGCATTCTCTCTCACTTGGGGCTTTTTCCTGCATTTTATGTGGCGCTGTGATCATAGAATTAAAAGTACTCTGGAGCAGTCCAACTTTGATACAGAGTTTTTATGAAAGTTGGAAGGACTTGCCTGACAACAATTGCCTTGCTCTATTTCAGAATTCTTAAGAAAGCCTGGCCCTCCATAATCTGGCCTTTCACCTAAAGAGAATCAGAATTCTTTATGAGATACTTGGAATATTGTGTGAGTCCATCACCTGTTATTATCAGGTGCTAAGGAGGCTACTCTTTAGAGAAATACTGTTACCAGTACATATGTAGGTTTTAAGGTCTTCAAAAATTGTTCTGTCTATGGGAATTTTAAATGTAAAGCATAGAGATATTTGAAAAGAGGATGAGAGTCAAGGAATAGGTGACAGAAGTTGAGAGACAATAAGAAAAAAACAATAACAAAAAATTTCAGTTATTTAAAATACAGTGTATCCCCATTGTTATATAAAAAACAATAGGTTGTTCTTTTTATTTCTTAGATACCACAAATAAGTGAAACCATATGGTATTTATCTTTCTCTGTCTGACTTATTTCGCTCAACATAATAACCGTTAGGTCCATACATACTCACAAATATAGTGGACAATTTGGTGACGGACAGAGGGGAGGGGGTTGGAAGGCTGGGGGAATGGGGTGAAGGGTTAAAGAAGTACAAATTAGTAGTTGATAGTTGGGCATGGGGAGCATGGAAGAGGGAATGCAGTTAGCATTAATATGATGGCTAAGTGGAGGGCCAGGGCAGTGAGGGAGCAGTTGGGGGGATCATTTTATGAACATAAATGCCAATCAATGTACTGTATAGTTGAAACTAATTTAAATATATAAATTTATTTCAAAAAAACAATAGGTTGATGACTAAGGCGATAATTATCTTAAAATTGGAGAATTAGTTTATCACTTAGAATTAATGTATTACCTGGCAATCTCATATGCTTCTCTGGTTTGTCATGGAAAAAAATGTTGAGAACCCTCATTTGTGCTATATTTTTAAGATGTGTTTACCCAAACTTCCTCTGCTAAGGAGGACATGGAGAATACAGGAAAGTGTGAATGACACTCTGTTCCAAAATCTTCCCTTGTATAGTTTTAGTTTCTTACAATAGTCATAAGCACTTCTAATAGAAGAGGTTCTCCTTTTACATGTATTCATAGTATTTTCAGAGTGGGGAGTAGAAGGAGACCCTAAAACACAGGGTAGAATTGTGCATGTGTATATTTTATAAAAAGAAAAAGAGTCTTAATAATCTGGTTAAAAGCTGATGGGTTAGATAACAATTCTTCCACTAACTGATACTCAGGGAAAATTAGTGTCCATGGTGTACCTTGTTAATGCCATTGCTCTACTGCTACTGCCACTGTTGTGCCAAACTGCCTGTCTTTTTAATTTGCTCTTAATAATCCAGTTTTCCCATAGACTCCCTCAGGCCAAAGAGTGAGTAATGATACAATTTTCAGCAGAAAGAACAGAATTGGATGAAGGGTGAGGTCAGCATCCTGAGGTACGAGGTAATGCTGGGGAAAGGGGAATACTGAAGAGAATCAGGGTTCTTTTGAGGAAGAGAAAGAACGACCAACAATATCCACTGTAGTCATTTTGTTATAAAGCTAGTATTTTGACATCTATTATGCCAAAAAGTCACTATTTTTGATGTGGCCATATCAGGTTGTTTTTTTTTTTTTTTAAATTAGTGATTTCTGTTTTAAGATGGAATAGGGAAGGCAAAATTTAAAATGTCCATCCTTTTAGACTTAATGATAAGAATAGCAAATGGATAAAAACTGGGAGAAATATACCATCAGCACATTCAAAGAAAAACAGCTGATGGTTAGTAAGAGAAATGAAAGTTTCCAACAATTCAGAGGGTTTGGCTCAGATTCATACTTAACCCTCTACCCCTCTATGAGGGAGAAAGATAAGGAGCAAAATACTGAAAAATTTCTAATGGCTGTGGCAGGAGAGTGCATGGGTGTAGGCAGTCCTGTAGGAGTACTGGGGATTCCAGTTGACTGGAAGCTCTTCCCTGAATGCTTCTCTCATGTGACAAAGGAAAGTATACTGGAGATCACTATTTTGGTATGTCCAAGGTGTAAAGAAGTAGATAAGAAAGACAGACTAGTGATAAACCCTAGAGCCAATAATCTTCCTCAGTAAACTGGGAGTTAGCAGAAACCTGACAGAAGAGAACATTGATAAATCAAGTCTCCTTGTAGAACAGTAAGTGGAAGGAGCACATAGTGAGCTGCTGCTGACAGGGTTCCCTAATATCTCACTTGTGGGTTGGGTGGAGGTGGGGAGTGAATAGTCAGGATTTGGAGGAAATTAAATTGACTGCAAAGGAAGAAGAGAACAACCTGGGCTGACTCTTTTCTGATGGAAATAAAACCTCATAAAGATTGAGGGAATTAAAGAATATTGGGGAAGAAATGAATGAGAAGAGCAGAATCAGCTTGCTTGTAGCCCTAGCCCCAGCTGAACTGATTTCCTTTTCATTTTTCACACTCCATGAACTACTCTCCCTGAAGCCCACCTACACTAAGCCGCTAGAGTGCAATGCCAGCTTAGAATGTAACTGGAAGAGGGGACGGGTTCCTAGAGTACACAGGAACATAAATAGAGACACCCTCTAGAACGTCCCTGTGAAGCCTGAGAGTGCAGGATGGAGAGAAAGGCACAGTGCATGCAGAAGAATGCAGACTGGAAGAAGTAATAATTGCCCTTCAAAACAGAGAATTCCCAAATAAGCTATTAAGAACCTGAGTTTCATAAAATAGGCTCAGAGATGATATAATAAAATAACAGAATGAGAGGAAAAGAGACAGATACAGGGCCAAGGAGACATATAAAGAACCAATTTACAGAACAAATAAATTGGAAGCAGCTAGGAATAGAATAATAATGGCCGAAAAATTACTGACAGCACAAGCTTGAGATACAATGAGTGCAGGAGTAAAAGAAATGAAGATCGAAGCAGTTATATAAAAATGATAGATATGGGACTTGTCTGCCTGGAGGCAGAGCCGAGACAGTAGCACTATGGGCCTTCTGTTTATTTTGTTGTTCAAGTTCCTCTTGGAGTTAAGATTTTGGTTGCAGAGAATTGACTGCTTTATATATCACTCATTTGGAAATGTGTAAGCCTTGACAAATTGGTGAAATGAATGAATGTTCATGTTCTTCCTAGAAGAATACCAATGAGATAAAGATTTATTTATAGCCAGAGAGACCAGGAAAATTGCCATTTGAAGCAATTCGTTTCCTGGCATTGATACTGAAAGCTCCCCTCCCCCGCCACATGATGATTTTCTGTGCTTTGCAGGAACTGGTCTTTTGCTAAAAGTTAATACTCACTTGCTGATCTCAGGGTAAGCACTTTGCTGCTTTTCCTACTTAGAACCCACTGCATATTTATGGAGGTAAAAAATTATGTTGTTCTGTTAGACATCTGTGGTTAATCATTTACATTTTCTACATTAAAAAAAATCTTTCAAGTAAGTCTGGGTGATAGGTTAGCATGAAAGAAGAGCAAATAGATCTACTAACATTTACTGTTACTGGGTAGGAAACTGAACTTTCATTCCTAGCATGCCAGCAAGTATGTTTTAGAATTTTTACATTGTAAATTGCTGTGGGGAATACACAGTATAGAGCAGAAGCTGGTTGCTGCAATGGACTTTTCATGAATTATTCATTCACTACCTGGTTCCTTGGAAATCAGCTGGAGGAAGTAGTTTGTTCAATTTGATCACAGGAGTGGTATGCTAAGGGCTCCAGCAAGCCTTCGCAAGTCCAGCGGTAAAGATGTGCTTCTGCTGGCTGCTGTAGGTCTGCAGCTGCTGTGCAGGCTAAACCCAAGAACATGCTGCTGGTGAGAACTGCACTGAGGACCCACATCAGCATCTTGATGGAAAATGAAACTTCAGGTAGGAGAAGTGCCTGCTCAGCAGTTGCCAGGTTTCTCATTGATTTTAGGGATGCCATTAGGCCTTATGGGACAAATATATAGAATTGGAGTTGTTCAAGGCTGCCTCACTATTAAGCCAGAGAAGCTTATCAGTTTAATTCCATTTTCAAGGATGTACTTTGTTTCTAGCAAAAGTGTTCCTTGAAATTGTGAAAAGCATTTAAGGATATAAATATACTTATAGCATTTTTTCATGAGGTCCTCCTACTGCTTGTATAAAAAAAGCTCTTTTTTATTGACATAATACTACTCATACAATTTTAAATCATGGAATTATGGCTTTGGAAAAATCCTGACAAAGACAAATTAGTTTATAATCCGAACGAGCATAGTCTCAGGCTCCCTTTTATTTTCTAGAGGAAGTATTGTTTTCACAAGACTATTTGGTTCTTTCTGCTGGAGCATTCATTCTGGAAAGATAATTTAGCTTCTCATAGGGTGGAAAATGCATAAAAGATGGAATAGTAACAAAGGGTCTTTGTTCTCTTGGTTGGTATTATTTACTGCTTGGTGTGTGCGTGCGTGCGTGCATGCTTGTATGTGTGTGTGTGTCTAAGTCAGACATGTAATTTCATTCGGCAGAGACATTCTGATATTGCCATTTCCATGTCTTATTTCGTATGGATGCTGTCTCTTTTAACTTTGTGAGTATGAGATATTCTTGAACTGTAGGGACAAAAATAGTAAAGATGAAAAAGAATCAGCCTCAGAGGATCTGGGCCAAATTAAATATATGTATTTCATCATGAAATATTATTTATAGTTTTGAAATTCTTAAGTAAATAAACATTCCTTAAACACATATACTCTGAACTCTGAGACAACCATAGAAGACTGACAGTCTCCTGTACCATTTTCTTAAGCTCCATGGGAGAAGCCACTCATGAGTCCCAAAAGCCTAGATCAGTACCTGTCACATAGTAGGTGGCCAATAAATGCATTCCCCAAATGAGTAAATTCTGTTTGTAAAAGTTGAATAGTCTTTCTACGAAGGTTACTTGCTTATATAGCACTATAGGGAGCATTATTGTTACAATTTCTACAATAATTTTGATAACAAACGTATTCTGATTTGTATTGATAAAGATTTTTCAGCTAACTTCAAGCGTTTATGAATTTATTGGCTATCTATAGAGTTTTAAAATGGCAGAATTAAAATCTGTTCATTTTACTGTTTCTGTAATTAAAGTTTTTAAAATATCAACAATGAATACAAAGACCTTTATTATTTCAGCATAACTTTATTTCATATTCAAAAAATGAAAATTACTTAATGGAAGACACATTTGAAGATTGTATTCATCAATACATTACTAAGGAGATTTCATTCAAATTATACCATGTTACATGTAACATTTTAAAAAGCATTTAATTATTAGTCTATGTCAGAAGGGTTTTTGGAATGATAAACTTATTTATTCATAACTTCAGGAGTGAGTTTGCAACCACAATTTGTGTAGTGCTGAGTGGAACTATAAGGAGGGCAACATATTCCCCATTGAATCACCACATACCTTTGAGAGCTCAGAGGAACCAAAGGGATCATATCTGTTAGCTTCTCTTCCCTCACCCCTTCCATACATGCTCACTTTACAAAGGACAAAGTGAAATCTAGAGATTATAGATGAATGACCCAAGAACAAATGATTAGCTGTTATGATCTTATGCTTGATCATCTCATGTATTTTCTAGTTGCTTGTTACTTCATCATTAATATGTTAAAGCTTAAAAAATGAAGCAGATAATCACATTACTATAAATTTGGACTGTATTGTTTCACTGAAGACAACTATTGATGTATGCTGCATTACTTTAAATGAATTGCCATAGTCCATTTGTTGAAATACAGTTTTATAAATTGTAGGCTTACCCCTTAGCTTTTGTAATGTAATTGGGATTTTTTTCTGAGTTAAAATTGTAATGACTAAATGTGATTTCAAATTTGAACTTCTTCTAAAATGATATTTTTGTGCCATTTTTGTTATTCATTAAAACTACCTGATTTTGCTTTTATTTTTGACATAGATGTAGGTTATTTCACAGTTTTTCTGAATTCTTTTTACGGTGCATGTGCGGAGAGACAGAGATGTCTCTCTTTCTCTGCTTGTAAGGCCACCAGTCTACCAGATGAGGGCCCAACATTAATGACCTAATCTAACTTTAATTACCTCCTAAAGCCCTTTCTTCAAATATAGTCACATTGGGGGTTAGGGTGTCAACATATGAATTTTAGGGGTACACAGTTCAGTCTATAGCACTGACCAAGGCAATAAAGTAAGATTTCTAATAAGTTTTCTTTGCTTTATCTTTTTTTTAATCAAATAGTTTTAAACAATTCAAACATAAAGCTCCAAGCTACATAAAGCATCTGTAAACTGAATAATTTTGTTTTTCAACCTCTCTGTGTTAAAATTTATTTAAAAGTGTGAGAGACTATACTACTTCCTCCTATTCTGTCTTCTGCCTACCCCACTCTAATCAGGATTATAGGACGGTTCAGTCTGCCCTCCCCAGAATCAGTGGTTACGGATAGGGTCCACTTAGAATTTTCCCAAAGGCCTGAAATCTAACAGAGCTGTGTTTGAATTCCAGCTCTACCATTTACTAGCTGAGGGAAGTAACGGAATTTCTCTGAGTCTGGGTTTCTCCATTTTACAAATGAAGATTATACTTCCTTTAGGAGAAATGGCTAATTGGCTTTCCAACATCCATGTGTTTAAAAGGTAATTTTTTATAGCCAACAAACATAGGAAACAGAGAAGGTGTTCAACATCATTGTTTGTTAGGGAAATATGAATAAAAGTTACAATGTGATATCAATTCATACCAACTAAAATGGCTATAATCAAAATAACAGAAAATAACAAGTTTTGATGAGGATATAGAGGAATTGGGACCCTCATACATTGCTGGTGAGACGTAAAATAGTGTAGCTGCTGTTTGACAGTTCTTCAGTAAGTTAAATATCAAATTACCACATGATCCAGCAATTTCACTCCTAAGTATATACCCCAAAGTACTAAAATCAGGTGTTCAAGTGGAAACATGAATGTTCATTGCAGCACTATTCACAGTAGCCAAAAGGTACGAATAACCCAGATGTTCATCAGTGGATGAATGGATAAGCACAATGTGGCAGATTCATATAATAGAATATTATTTAGCCATCAGAAAGAATGAAGTATTGATACGTGCTGATATAAGCATCAGTGAACTTTGAAAATATTGTACTAAGTGAAAGAAGCCAGACACAAAAGGCCATGTTTTGTGTGATTCCATTTATATGAAATGTAGAGACAGAAAGCAAATCTGTGTTTGCTGTGGGCTTAGGAAAGGGGAATGGGAGTGACCACTAATGGGTATGGGGTTTCATTTTAGGATGATGAAAATGTTCTGGAACTAGATGGTATTGATGGTTGCCCAACATTATAAGTGTACTAAATATACACTTTAAAATAACTGAAATTGTAAGTTTTATGTATGTTTTACCACAAGAAAAAAAGAAGAGGAAAAAAAATCAACTTAAAAAGAAGGATATTTTCAGGAAAAGATAAAATCGTCATTCCCATGAACACATATTAAGGAATTTATTTTACTCACATAATGTAAGAGAACTAGGCAGATGTTTAACCTGTTCAAGGGAAAAGTCAAAACAGTACCAATTTATGTAGAGTAAAGGAATGTTGAGACAATTGCAAATGGAGACACACTGTTTTTTTAATAGAGAAGGTGTGAGGGAAGTCAATTAAAATCATTCTCAGGCAGGACGTCATTTACATATCTGTCGAGTATCTACAGTTTACAAAGAATTGCAAATAGTTTATAGCTATCCATTGAAATATTTTTCCCTAAAATCCCCCTCTTTTGATCAAAAATAATCTCAGAAAAATTATTCTTGATCACAAAAAAAAGACCTTTTCGATTTTGCCTGGTTATTTATAGGCATAACAAGAATGTTAATTTCCCTCGTGGACCATCTTAAGTTTGCTTTGCTGGAGGTTTTTATAAGGAGTCTCACATTGGATTTTTTAAAGCCTTATTACTTGTGGTCCTAAGATTAGGAAGCATTGCCAAGAACTTACTATCAGATTTCACCTGTACCACTATAAGAATTCCTAAATACTGTAAGTTTTGGGGGCCTGCCATGAAATGGCTTTAGTTATTTTCCTGTAAGGCTAGGAAACTGGTAAGCGAGTTTTCACAAGAAGACTGCAAGCATGGCTCTGAAAAGTCGATCAAAGTTCCTTAAGAGTGTCCAGTCAAATCTGATTTAATGAGCAACATTCTCAAATGTGAGCTTGATTACAAAAACCAGTTTCTAAATATGTACTAGTAAAAAAGAGGACATGTTCTTTGAACCTGTATAAATAACTTTATTGCTATGAAAATAAGAATATTCAATAAAAGTTTCTAATTTCTGGAGGGCTCAGATAGGGAGAATAAGATATCATTTACAGGGATTTCATTTTAATTTACAAAAGCAGAGTACTAAATCATTATGAGTTATAGATAACTTTAAGGGGAAAGAGAAAGGGCTTAAATATCTAGAAAATAGGACATTCAAATAAGATCAACAATACTGCAAATAAAACCTACAATTACTTCTCATCTGTTCATTTAGCCTTTAATGAATTCTTATTCCACTGAATCTAGGATTAGTAGATGGGTTCAGAAACTCATCTGCTTCTAAGTAGTAAGAGTTCTGGAAATCACGACCTGTTCCACTGTATGATCTCAAAGTTGTTCAAATGATGCCATCAGAAGCCTATACCCCAAAGTACCTGGCATAGTACCTACTTTTCCATGGGACTCTGATGTGGCGGCCCTTTGGTCTGTAGCTGATTGCAAGAGCTTTCAAGAAGGCATCAGACTAAAACAAACAAAATATCTGTAGATGACCAAAGAATTAACAGGCTGTGGTTAATTTATTAGTGAATATTACTGAACCAAAATCCATGTGCCCCATGCTTTGAAAGGTCAAAACTCAAAATGTCAGAATTTGGAGTAATGAAAGGTTTATTAATCGAGATGCCACCTGAGAAGTTGGGATACCTAATAGTGCCTCAAATCCATCTTACTTGCTGGACTAGGTTAAGGGTTTTTAAGAAGTTTGGAGGAACAGGTATGTGGAAGTGCTGTGGGGTTCAAGTTCAAATTGGAGGACCTTGAAATGTGGCCATTTATGGTAAAGGGACAGCAATATCAGGTCTTCTGAGACAACAGACCCTTAGCTTCTGGTGTTCAAGTTCCTGTTATGTCCTGGTTCTTTGGTTCCATGAAGGCGGGGTGGGGGCGAGACTTTGGTTTTGGGTACAGCCTGGAGGTCAAAGTTCTCTCCAGGCATGTCTTGGCTGCATGACTTGCAATTTTGGTCTGTTGTCTCTGAAAAACAACTTAGTATCTCATTAAATAGGATAGGACCATTTTGAGCTGGTTCTGTAGTTACAATAATTTTTAAAAGTGAAAAGTCTGATAAGAATTTATTTCATGAAAAATATAACTGACAGGGAAATTTGATGGTTTTTGTGACATGCAAAACAAGATAATAAAGTCAATCCAAAAAAATTTTAGACAATAATTATAAACATAATAATTAACTGTATATTCCAGGAGTGCTGTGAACAGTATATTTAATTTATAAAAATGGATGGGCATAAACTTAACAGAAAAAAATCTTGAGACATAATAATTCTTAGACATTAATGTACCTTAAATATACCAAGAATAATACATCAGAACTATAAAGAAATTCAGTAAGTCTGAAATCAGTCCTAAACTTCTGTATATTAATGAAACTCCATAGTAAGTTATATGAATCCCCAATTGAAAACCATTGGCCTAGAAAATGCTAGATTCAAATTTAGAAAGTAAGATGACCAAGTGAACATTAAAAAAAAACAAAAAAACAGTAATTATGACTGATAAGGACTATAGCGTGCAGAGAAGCATCAGGCCTCTGATAAATAGAAATGTATAGAGAAGCATCAGTCCTCTGATAAATAGAAATGTGTCATGACAGGGTACTGAAAACGCCTCATTTCATAACTCTTCCCATGCAGTTCATCAATAGAAACAAGTCAAGTAAAGTTAGTTATTTTCAGTATCCTTCCTTTTGCAGATGAAAGTATAAATCTTTGTGATTTTTTAGGACTTCCCCAGGAAATCTCAATGACAGTTCTAGCGGCAAGAGATATCCTGAAATTTTAATTTTATTTTGCAATTTGTGAAGGCAAAAATCAAAAGTTGTCAGGAGATTTGAACACTTATTATAGAAATTGGATCAAGGGTACCAGAGAAGCAATATTTGACTATTGATTTTTAAGTGACAAATAAACATTTGAAAATAAACATAGAAGTTAACATGATTGTAAAGAATTTAGCTTTTTTCGTAAATGAGAAAACTTTATTTTCTAAATAAGGACATAATAAAATCAACATAAAAAAGCGTGGAAAATTAATAAAGCACAAAATCTTTGTTACCTAGGGAAATGCAGAGAAAGTAAGAATAACTTTATGACCTCTTAGCACAGACCAATAATCAAGAGATTTTGTAATTTTAACAGAGAAAACCATATTCTAATTTTACTTCAGTATAATATTTGGTAATAAAGGAACTACAAACTCTTTTATAAAACCTTACTAATTAACCCATCAAAACTGAATGAGCTTTGCCAAGGCAAATGAAATTCCTTTCCTTAAATTGTCTACAACCTTGTTATTTTGTCCTTTACAGGCCTCTTTCTTGTTCTGGTTTAACTAGCCCTTTTATTACAAGACAAAACAATTTTTTCCCCTTTAATAACAAATCTCATCTCATTACTAGTACACAAAAAGTTGTACCTTTCGTTTACCATTGCTTCTAGTAGTCTCATTCACATACGTCAGTAATAAAGTAACTTCTGTTACACAGAGAGAGGACTAGAGAGTAGATGATTGTGAGCTATCTGTCACACACCACTGTTTTAGCAGACTAGTAGGCCTAACACAACTTTTTATAGCTACAGCTACCCTTATACAAGTCTTATAGTGGCACAAAAAGAGCATGTTCAGTAGATTAACAGATCCAAAGACACAGCCTCTTTGTAGCATATAGAAATAAAAAACAAACGTATATACATTTAAAATTATGCTTACTAATAAATGTTTTAGTATCCTCTTAGAAATGATCTAGTCATCCAGTAAATATCCATTAATTAATTTAAATCAATATAGTCCAAGTCTTTAAGTTATCTAAAAATCTGGAAAATTTATTTTCAAGCTGACATACTATAAGTCATATTTACTGTTGAAATACAAATTCATCGGAATAATGAATAGATTTGGTTAAACAAACTTACATTTTTTATAATCTTAAACATTAACTGGAAGTAATGATAGTTTAATCAGAAAATTTAGGAAAGATATACCGAAACAGAATAAAAATCTGTGCTTTTATTATACTTAACACTGATAAATCAGAGAAGACATAGCTATTTTTATTAAATCATAAATAATAAACCAGTTACATTTGTGAAAGATTTACCTAAATTATGTTAATCTAATTTCTTAAAACATTTCTGAATTGGTTTCTCTAGGGATATTTTAAAAATCTAGCACACTGAAAGTGTTAGAACTTCATCTTCTCTTTTTTCTAGGAATTTTAGGAATATTCTATTTGTATAGGTGATTATTTATCTCTGAGTCAATCAGAATAGACTCCTTTAAGAGATTTTATAATTAATAAATTTATCATTCAATTTATTAATACCATGCCAAGGTAAAAGATGATTACATCCTGACACACTGAAAATTAAAGACCTTTCTGAATTACAGACACATAAGCATACAGACACATAAGCATGCAGACACATAGGCATGCAGACACAATTAGAGTTTGTAACTTCAATTCTAAAATTTCAGCTATAGGTCAAGAGTAAACACAGAATTACAAAACTAATCAGTCCATATCAAAGAGTTATTTTCTTCCCATTGAGTATGAGTTCTTAATTGATTTGAGCATAGAACAAGTAGACAAACAGAAAAGATGTAACAAATCAAATTATCTGTAGTCTCTCACCCATTAACCCATTTTCTGTAAATCCAGAGGTTGTAAATATGGTGAGACCAAACAAACAAATTCCCGGTAGAGAATTTTGTATTGGAGGAAAACAAACCCAAACAAATTTAGTGGAGAGCAAAATTCTCCTTCCAAGCAGATGCCAAGTTTCCCAGCCAGGAGATTTAAATAGGGTAGAACCATGTATTTTGAATAGGTTAGCTCTAAGAGATGGCTCTAATAGACCTAAAGCAGTTAATGTTATCCTGTCCTTCAACCAATCACTGTGGTTAAGAATAGGGGGGCAGAATGTTGCTAGGAAACAGAAGTTCCCTGGCTCAGACAGTGGCTAAACCAGATGTTTGGCATTAGTTACCAGCCTATGGCATTGATGAAAAACAAACAAATGGATAGCAACTTAACTGTAACAGAATTTGGCACTAGGAACTAGGGAGTTGCAAGTAACAAATCCTAATGTGTAGAATTGACCAAATGGATATGAGTGGTGATAGGCAGTCACTTGTCACAGTGATTGTTTTAGGCCAGTCAGAACTAATTCCTAGAACTGGAAAAGGGGTCCAATCCTACTGAAGGGCAAGCCTGGGAAATTCGGGTTGTTTCCCCGCCCCCCACCACAAGGAAAGGAGAGAAAGTATATTGGAGAGTTTGATATGTGAAATGTGAGACTGAGCTATGGAGGGAACCATCTAGGCCAGTCTCAGGCCCTGGGCTGTCAGGTTGGCAGTCTGTGTTAAGCAAGCCATTGTGAGGTGGTTGAGGGGCTATCTCCTGTTGTACCTTTGTGTTGGCTGATATGCCAACCAAAACTAGCATTAGAGGACTTGTTAGGAAAACTTCAGGATATTAGATTATATTGTGTACAGCTTGCAGTCTACAATAAGAGCCTATGAAAAAACATTAATACTGAAACTTTCCTGTCTGAATAGGAGAGTGGAAAAATGTGGCTTTCCTAAGAAAAATCCTATTTTCTGTAATTCAGGGATCCAGGGTTTTGCAGAGCTGGAATAACCAAATTATCTGCTCCAAAGCAAAATTAATTTGTGCAAAGGCACGGAGGCCAAGAGATGTAGCAGATGATTGTGGCACTGTAAAAGCTTAGCCACCTTCCTCTCCACCCCTGAATTTCCCAGAGACCTCTGGGGTTAGGTCCCCAACTGCCTGACAGAGAGCAGTCATTCTCATTGTGGACTTGACCTAACATCCAGACTGAGTTTGTGAGGCCGTTTTTGATGCTTCTTGCCTGGGGCTGGGAACAATTAAATTGAGGCTATATGTAAAGCCTAGTTTTTGATGCTTCTTGCCTGGGGCTAGGGATAGTTAAATTGGGGCTGTATGTAAAGAGCCTAGTAAATTGATGCCAAGAGACAGAAGTTGCCAGACTTAAAGATCAGGCTGTCTGCTAATCCAAGGAATTGACCAGAAGCAAATAAACCTACTAATTGATGGAGACCCACAGCTAACATAAGACAAATACATCTAGTTGAAAGCAAGTATTAGGACTTCCTAATATTCCCCTTTTGTAAAAAATTCCAAATAAATATTAAACTTGGTTTTTCTTGTACTCTCCCAAGTAGAGCTCTTTGAGCTAAGTGGAATAAGTCCTATTCCACACTCAGAAATCTCTTTTCCACTATTCTACAGTTCATTGGATGAAGCTGCATGGTCAGCTATGAAGATGTGGAATTTTTTTTTATTCAATGGGATTTGAGCGAATCCCAAGAAGGTATATCTAGTGCTGTGAGCTTTCTGAGAAAGGTCCTCACGCACCAGTTTTCAGAGTATAAAAGGAGAACAATCAGATCACTAAAATAATTTTTCGTTTAACTTTTAATTAGTCTGTTTTCAGTAGTGAAATATCCTTTTGTTACCGGAGAGTGGGGTCCTCTCCTGGCGCGTTGTCCAGGTTCTTGATGTCTTGAACAAAGAATTGAGCAAGACACCGAAATACAGTAGAAAAGAAAAGTTTTATTAGAAAGGAAAGCACACTTTCAGATGTGGAAGTGGTCCTGAGCAAGAGAAGCATGGCTCAAAAGGCCTGGTAACAAAGACTTCAGGGTTTTTATCCCTTTTTTGCTATGGGTGGTTACTTTTCTTAGAGGCGTGGGCTTCCTTGATTGAAAGGACTCATTGATTCATCATTATGCTTTCTGTGCATGTTTGTTCCCAGAATTCAGTCTGTTATAATGATATTAATGAACTTCCAGGCATATGCATCATATTATAATGATGGTATAATTAGACTCAGGTGAGTTGAAAGTCGTTGGGGGTCTTCATTGCACAGGTGCAAGTGACTGGCTTAAACTGGTACCTAAATCTCTGCGTACTGGTTTCTTCGTGTGAGTAAAAAATTCCTTTCTGGCTTGCTTAATTGTGGGCACATTAGGGCAGACCCCTTCTAAGATAGGATGATCTCAGTGTCTTTGCAGGCAGACCCAAAACCCCCTAAAGAACTTTCCTGCCTCTTTTCTAAGAGCCATGAACCCTCTTATTATTAGGATGGATGTGGAGGGGACAGGAGGTCTCATCTTCTGTATCTGCTTTCTGCTGAGAATGGCCATAGTCCCTGCCTACAGGAGTTTCATGGAGCGCTTTCCCTTTCTGCCGCTGAAGTGCCACCTCAGTCCCTAGACTAGAAAAAGATACAAACTCGTTATTTAAATCATACATCTGTTAATTTCTATTATTGATTTGCCTTTTAAGTGAGTAAAGGGAAACGGACTTGGTTAATACATTTATTAAAAGAGTAAAAAGAAAGACCTTTGGATTAAAGTCCACTCCCACCCCCCAGACTCTAAGGGCCCTGCCTGGCTTAACAAGATTTTTGCTTAACAATGGGCTGATGACCCTTTTCAATAGCCAGAGGATCTGAGTCTCCTGGGCAATTATCAGGATTTGAGGGGGAGGGACTTTTTTTCCCACAAAGAAAGGAGGGAAGAAAACTTAACTAGGTTTACTAAAAAGATTAACTCTGCAAGAGATGTCCCATTTCATTTCCTGCTAAAGATTAAGAATTTTACAAGTGATGTCCTATCTCATTTTTATGACATGATAATGCTTAATTTTTAATGTCTTAATTTGGCAGAGTAAAAGTTAGCATTCTTATGTTCATTCCCAAATGTTTTTTGAAATTTGATTGGTCCATGAAATCCAAAAGTCTAGGAGTCACTGATTAAGGAACTATGGTAATAGTAGAGCCCTTTAAAACTTTAAACACCCTAGCAGTCTGTACTACCAAATACAGGGATCTGTTCTTCAGCATCCATGACAGACATTTGTCTACCTCTGCTTGGATATATGGTTATGAAAAGCTATCACCTGAATAGGCAGTCTTTTTCATTTCTTTCTTTTCTTAACATTATTATTCTTTCTTTTTTTGATGCACTTTCTAGAAAAACCCTTTGCATTTCAAATTACAGGCTGTGCTCCATTTTTCTTATATGTAGTATGATAAATATTTAGTCTTTTGTCATCTGTTCTTGGCATAGAGCTTCTAAAATTCTTAGAATTTCCTGAGCACTAGGAGTGTCTTTTTTTATTCAAAATGAGCCCCTTTCACCAAATCGAGTCTCTGCTAAAGAGGTGACTTGTGGTGGGCCCCAAGAAAGCTTCAGGATGGGGTCTGGTCACCAGAAAACCAACCACATGAATAGAAGGTTGAGACTTTCAGCCCTATTCCCCCACCTCCAGGGAGTGAGGAGGGGCTGGGGATTGAATTCAGTCACCAGTGGCCAATGAATTATTAATCATGCCTACAGAATGAAACCTTGATTAAAAACTTCTATGCAACATGGTTTGAGGAACTTCTGAATTGGTGAACATATCCACGTTCCAGGAGGGCGGTGCACTTCAACTCCGCAGAGACAAAAGCTCTAGCACTAAGGATGTAAGTGCATGTACCCATTAACATTCACTCAGTCTCCCCTTCCTTCAGCCTTTGGCATCTGCTAATCTGCTTTTTAACTCTATAGTTTTATCTATTCTGAACATTTTATATAAATGAACCATATAATATGTGACCTTCTGTATCTGTGTTCTTTTACTTAGAATGTTTTCAAAGTTTATCCGTGTTTCAGAATGTATCAATAGTTCATTACGTTTTTGTGACTGAATAATGTATAGATATAGTACATTTTATTTATTGATTTATTCATTGATCAACTTTTGGGGTGGTTTCCATGTTTGGGGTATTTTGACTTTGCAGGGTGTATCTTTTTTCACTGTCTTATTTTTAATATACCTGTATCATTGAATTGAATTTCCCGTAGATAACATATAATTGGGTTATTTTTTTAAAATCAGTTCTACACATCCATATTTTTTATTTGCTGTGTTTATAACATGTACACATAATACAATTCTTGCCACATTTATTTTGGTTTTCACTATATATATCTATTTTTTTAGGTATTATGGAATACATACAATATTTTACTACTTCATTTGGAATGGGGAAACTTTACCACCTTCCTCCTTTATGTTGTAGTTATCTTACATATTACATCTACAAACTGAAAATTCCTCACAGTGTTGTATTTTTTTTTTTTTTGCTTTCAACTATCAAACATGCTTTAAAGAGGTCAAGACAAGAATAATAGTTGTTTTTACCCAATTACTTTAGCCTTTCTGTTGCTCTTCCTTTATTGCTGATATTCCATATTTTCTTCTGATATTATTTATCTTCTATATGAAGAAATTCCCTTAAGCTAGTGGTCCCCAACCCTTTTTGGCACCAGGGACCAGTGCTCCTATGAGAATCTAATGCCTGATGATCTGAGGTGGAGCTGAGGCTGTGATGCTAGCTCTGGGGAACAGCTGCAAATACAGATGAAGCTTTGCTCAGCCCGCGGCTCACCTCCTCCTGTGCAGCCTGGTTCCTAACGGTCCTGGACCAGTACAGGTCTATGGGCTGGGGGGTTGGGTACCCCTGCCTTAAGCAATTATCTTAGAGTAGATCTCCGTGTTGTTAATCCTCTTATTTTTCATTGTCATTGTCTTCATTTCCTTTTTCATTCCTGAAGGATGTTTTCACCACTTATCCAGTTCTGTGGATATGTTTTTTTTTTCTGTCAGTATTTGAAAAATGTCATGTTACTTCGTACTGGCTTCCGTAATTCCAGATGAGCAATCCAGTCATTTGAAACATTGTTCCCCTAGGTAATGCTTTTTTCTCTGAGGGCTTTCAAGATTTCTTCTTTGTCTTTAGTTTTCAGCAATTTGATTAAGATGTATTTGGGCATGGATTTCTTTTAGTTTATCTTATTTGGAGTTCGCTCAACTTCTTTAGTTTGTAGGCTATGTCTTTCTCCAAACTTAGGAAATTCTAGCAAGTATTTTTTAAAGTATTTTTTAGCACTGTACTCTTTTTACTTTTACTTTTTGGATTCCAGTGGCATGATTGTTATACCATTTGTTTTTGCTTCACAGGTCCCTGAGATTCTGGCCATATTTTTAAAATATCTTTTTTTCTCTCTGTTGTTCAGGTTGTATAGTTTCTATTTTTCTATCAAGCCCTTGATTCCGTCCGTCATCTTCTGCTATTGAGTCATTTTCTATTTTGTTTTAAGAGTGTTGTGATTACTCTAGTATTTCTATAATAGCTACTTAAAGTCTTTGCCAGATAATTTCAGCATCTCTATCGTCTTATTATTAGTGTCATCTTGTTTCAGGTGTCTCTTCCTTTATTTATTAACATGTTTGTATTGATATATTTAAAGTATTTTTCTTGTAGGCAGCAGGTAGTTATATCTTGCTTTTATGTCCAATCTGAAGACCTTTGCCTTTTGATTAGGGTCTTTAAATTGCACACATACACATACATTCACATGTATGTATACAGTAGTTAAATTTTTACATTGTAAGATAATTGTACATTCATATTAAATTGGTTCTGGTACCAATTCCAATATAGATGTGGGGGGGTTTCCCACACAGTACTGAGCAATTATCAGAACACTAGCGAGTGTCTGAGAATTCAACTCAATTCTGACAGTCACATTCCATGAGTAGCAGGTTCAGTCCTTCATCACTGCCTCCCACCCCTTCAGGCACTAGTTGCAAGCCTTGTCTATTATCTGTATTTCTGACCAACTGCCTATAAATCAGAGGTTCCCCCACCCCTCTCGGGTTTGATTAATTTACTAGAGCAGCTCACAAAACTCAGAGAAACATTGTACTTACTAGATCACAAGTAAAAGGATATAACTCAGGAGTAGTGGATGGAGGAGCTACATAGGGCAAGATATGGGAGAGGGTACACAGCTTTAGTATCCTCTCAGATGTGCTGCTTTCCCCATATCACCACATGTTCACCAACTCAGAAGCTTTCCAAACTCTACTTTTGGGATTTTATATAGGGTTTTCATTTAATAGGCATGATTGAGTAAATCCATTGGCATTGACTATTGATTCACCCTTCTCCGGAGGTCAGAAGGGGACTGAAAGTTCCAACCCTCTAATCACAAGGTTGACTTCATTGGCAATCAGCCCCCAACCTTATAGGCGCTTTCTAAAAGTCACTTCATTAACATAACAAAAGATACCTTTATTACTCTCAACAGTAAATTCCAAGGGTTTTGGGAGCTGTGAGCTAGGAACTGGACAAAGTCCAAATATATGAGAAGTATATTTTGGTCATTTGAATGGTCATTTCTTTGGTCATTTCTTATAAATCACAGTGTCACACATAAATAGTGGTAGAAAATGACAGATCTCATGTATCCTTACCTACTATCACCCAGTAATAACATCTGACAGAGCTATAGTGAAATATCACAACCAGGATATTGACATTAACATGTTTGTATTGATATATTTAAAGTATTTTTCTTGTAGGCAGCAGGTAGTTGTATCTTGCTTTTATGTCCAATCTGAAGACCTTTGCCTTTTGATTAGGGTCTTTAAATTGCACACATACACATACATTCACATGTATGTATACAGTAGTTAAATTTTTACATTGTAAGATAATTGTACATTCATATTAAATTGGTTCTGGTACCAATTCCAATATAGATGTGGGGGGGTTTCCCACACAGTACTGAGCAATTATCAGAACACTAGCGAGTGTCTGAGAATTCAACTCAATTCTGACAGTCACATTCCATGAGTAGCAGGTTCAGTCCTTCATCACTGCCTCCCACCCCTTCAGGCACTAGTTGCAAGCCTTGTCTATTATCTGTATTTCTGACCAACTGCCTATAAATCAGAGGTTCCCCCACCCCTCTCGGGTTTGATTAATTTACTAGAGCAGCTCACAAAACTCAGAGAAACATTGTACTTACTAGATCACAAGTAAAAGGATATAACTCAGGAGTAGTGGATGGAGGAGCTACATAGGGCAAGATATGGGAGAGGGTACACAGCTTTAGTATCCTCTCAGATGTGCTGCTTTCCCCATATCACCACATGTTCACCAACTCAGAAGCTTTCCAAACTCTACTTTTGGGATTTTATATAGGGTTTTCATTTAATAGGCATGATTGAGTAAATCCATTGGCATTGACTATTGATTCACCCTTCTCCGGAGGTCAGAAGGGGACTGAAAGTTCCAACCCTCTAATCACAAGGTTGACTTCATTGGCAATCAGCCCCCAACCTTATAGGCGCTTTCTAAAAGTCACTTCATTAACATAACAAAAGATACCTTTATTACTCTCAACAGTAAATTCCAAGGGTTTTGGGAGCTGTGAGCTAGGAACTGGACAAAGTCCAAATATATGAGAAGTATATTTTGGTCATTTGAATGGTCATTTCTTTGGTCATTTCTTATAAATCACAGTGTCACACATAAATAGTGGTAGAAAATGACAGATCTCATGTATCCTTACCTACTATCACCCAGTAATAACATCTGACAGAGCTATAGTGAAATATCACAACCAGGATATTGACATTGATGTAGTCAAGACAGAACATTTCCATCACCTCAAGGATCCCTCAGTAGCCCTTATATAGACACAACCCTTCCCTCCTGTCCTTCTTCTCTCCTTAAGCACTGACAACCAGTAATCTAATTTTCTATAATTTTGTCAATTAAAGAATGTTATATAAATGTAATGATACAATTTGTAACTTTTTGGAATTAGACTTTTTACTAATTCTCTTGAGATTTCCTTTTTACTTTGAATAGTATTCCATGGAATGGATGGATGTACCACAGTATTTAGTCACATGTTGAAGGACATTTATTTGAAAGCTTCTGTAAACATCCATGCACAGATTTTTGTGTGAACATATGTTTTCATCTCTCTGGCATAAATGCCCAGAAGAGCAATAGCTATTTTTATATCGTAGTTGCATTTTTAATTTTTAAATAAACTCTCAGTGTATTTTCCAGAGTAAATAACATTTTACATTCCTGTAAGCAACATATGCGTGATTCAGTTTTTATGCATTCTCTACCAGAATTTGGTGATGTCACTTTTATTTTAGCCATTCTGACAGGTATGTAGTGATATCCCATTATAGTTTAATTTACATTTCCCTAATGGCTAATGATGTTGAACATCGTTACATATGTTTATTTGCCATTTGAATATCTTCTTCATTCAAATGTCTTTTCGTGTCCTTTGCCCATTTTCTAATTGAATTGATATTTTGCTGTTGAGATTTCAGAATTTTTATATATTCTAGATACTAGCCCTTAGTTTGGTATGCAGTTTCCAGATGTTTTCTCGCAGTTTTTAGCTTTTATTTTCATTCTCTTAATAGGATCTTTCATGGAGC
Organism: Pteropus alecto; assembly: GCF_000325575.1. Lineage (NCBI taxonomy): Eukaryota > Metazoa > Chordata > Mammalia > Chiroptera > Pteropodidae > Pteropus > Pteropus alecto. Next base: position 2,527,737 of record NW_006439718.1, read on the forward strand.
AGAAGTTTTAAAATTTTAACTTATCAGTTTTTCCTTTTATGGATTAATCATGTTTTTGATGTCAAGTATAAGAACTCTTTAACCCTAAATCCTAAAGATTTTCTTCTGTTTTTTACTGTTGTTGTTGTTGTTGTTTTGCTAAAAGTGTTGCAGTTTTATGTTGTACAATTAAGTCTATGAGTTACTTTAAGTTAATTTTAAATAAAATTTGAGATTCAAGTTGGAGTCCATTTTTTTTTGTTCATTGTCCAATTGTTCCAGCATCATTCAGTGAAAACTCTATCTCTAAAATCAGTTGGACATATTATTTGGATCTATTTGAAAATTCTCTATCCTGTTCCATTGATCTGTGTGTCTGTTTCTCTACCAATACCACCCAGTCTTGATTACTGTGGCTATATAATAGGTCTTGAAATTATGTAGATTTATTCTTCCCACTTCAGTCCTATATCTACAAAAAAATCTTGTTGGGATTTTTATAGGAATTACATTAAAAACAATCACTTTGGGGAAGAGTCAGCAGCTTTCCTATGTCGAGTCTTTTAATCCATGAACACAATATGTCTTTTTATTTAGATCTTTGATTTATTAGTATTTTGCAGTTTTAGTGTTGAAGTCCTGTTTTGTTAGATTTACACATTTGAGTTTTTTAGAATGACTTGTAAATAGCAACCTTCATGTTCTTTTGTTCATTGCTGTATATTGAAATGCAATGAATTTTTCTATGTCTAATATTTAGGACTTTGCTGAACTTATTTATTCTAGGAAGTTGTTGATTCTTTGAGATCTTCTACATGGACAACCATGTCATTTATAAATAAACATCATCATATTTCTTCCATTCTGATATGTATTACTTTTATTTCCTTTATTTTCCTTATTGCACTAGCTAAAACTTTCAGCACTGTGACAAATAAGAATGGTGGAAAACATTGAGCAAACTAAGAATACAACAACATGACACTGTTCTTTTTTGTCAGCCTGGGCGATGGGAAAGAGCAGACAAAGAGACCATTAGGGGCAAGTCCTCTCCTTCCAGGAGGACACAGACCACTTGCCCATCTTGAGATAAAAGGGTGGCCAGGAGAGGGGTTGCCCCTGGCCTGCGATACCAAACAGTTTCTCCAAGAGTACCAGGCCAGGGGGTCTCCACCGGCATTACAGTATAGAGAGGAATGGGCCAGAGGCTAAGGTCAAAACTCCCCATTAACAGGGAACCTTCAGCAGTCATTGGGAGTGACACTCTCAAAGGCATGGGCCAAACACAAATCGAGAGTTCTTCTGCAACCCATTGCGTAAGCCGTGCCCCCAGGGCTCAACCAGGGCTACCCATGGCTCTTGTGTTACCTGTATAGTTCAGGGCCACAACCAGGTGGCCTGTTTACCTCCTGCCAAAGGTTCTGGGGACAGAAACAGCAAAGCTCCCTGGTAGGCCCGGGGCAAGAGCTGTTTAGCAGCAGTGCCCGGGCATACCTTCATAGCCCGAGGCGAGCCTGCTACAACCCTTTCAAAGAGGGGACAACCCTGTTTGCCTGGGTTGCTCATTCAGAAGGTGTATAGCCTGTGGGAATTTAGTGTACCAACGGCACCAGCATGGGCCCAAGGTGCACAGTTTGTCTTTCAGCAAGCCATTGAATCATTCTACCATTCCAGCTGCCTGTGGATGATAAGAGACATGTAACTACCACCTCATGTCATTGGTGGAGGCCCAGGCTTGCATTTCTTGCCCTGTAAAAGGAGTGCCTCTGTCACTGGTGATTAATAAGGGCTGGCCATAGGTGGCTGCGAGGTGTTCCAGTGCAGTCACAGTATGGAGTTGATCAGTAGTTGCCACCAGCCATGCAAACTCTAGACCGGTGGCTGTGTCCACACTTGTGAACATATAGCAGTGTCCCCGGTCTGTGGGCAAAGGCCCTGTATAGTCCACTTGCCATTCCTGGAGTGGCTTAGCCCAGTGGGGTACCATCTTTGGAGTACTCTTTACCCGTCATCTCTCCTGGTGCTGCTCAGCACACCAAGGGCATTGTGCCATGGCAGCTTGGGCTTGTGCCCGGGTCAAAAATAGCTCCCATCGCTTCGCTACCTGTTCCATGGTATGGGCCCCTACTTGCCCTGTTTTCGGTGGAGCCAGGGGCCAATGTCCACCAGCATCGGTGGTACATGGGCGCAGTGGACTTATGCCAGTGCATTGGCTGCATTATTGCCTGGGGCTTGTTATGGCTGATGGCCCCGGACAATGGTATATGATAGCCCCCTGTTGAAGGCCTCACTTCCAGAGGTCTTCTCACAACCCCTGGCCTCATAAGGGGAGGTGGCCCATCATCTACTCTTGGGCAGCCCACCAAGGCAGCCACAGAGTGAGACCTCGATACCCAGCCCAACTGTCTGTGCAGATGTGCACTGGGCCAGTGTCATTCATGAGGACCAATCACACAGTGCAGAGCTCAGCCCATTGGCTGGGTTGCCCAGCACCAGTTTCATATGTCAGAGGCTGCCCATGGCACAAACTGTCTATGTACCAGACATCCTTAAGGACGGGAGCCTGACCCTCTACAGCAGGCTCCGCCAGGAGCTCTGCTTGAAACTGCATTGGTCCCAATAGGGAGTGCAGCTGCTCTGACAGGGGTTTCACAGAGAACTGCACCAGCTGCTTCAGGTACGCCCCCCACTTGGTCAGTATAGGGGTCTGTGCAATTCCTATATGGGGAGTTTTCACCCAGGACCCTAGCTACCCCTCCTCACGAGGTGCGTGGACTGCATGGTTACGGAATTAGGACCAATGATGGCCTTACTGGTCAGAAGGGGTACGTATATGGCAGCCAGTAGCTTCTGAATCAGAGACTACCGCACTTCTGCACCTTTCCATACCTGGGACCAGAAGCCTATTGGCACCTTCCTGGAAACTTGCTTCTGCCACAAGCCCCACCCAAATTCTGCATCATCTTGCACTGTGAGCAGAAATGGGAGGACTGGATCTACTATGCATAGAGTTTGGGCTTGTGCTATAGCATGTTTCGTAGCCTTAAAGGCATCTTCTGTCTTAGGGGTCCAATCCCACTGGGCACACCGTCGCACTAGACGGTGCAGGGGTCGCATCAAGGAGGCCAAATGGAGAATGAACACTCTCCAAAATCCCAGCAGTCCCAAATAGGTTTGGAGCTGCTTCACAATTTTGGGTTGGGGATATGCCTGTATCTTATCAATAACTGCCTCTGGCATTACTTTCATCTTACCCAACCAGACAACTCCCAAGAACTCAGGTCCTTGGACCTTGTCCTTGTTGACCCAACCCCAGTTAGTGAGAGCTTCTCGCAGGCTGGTTGCTGCTGCTTCTAGTTCTGTAAGAGAATCAGAGGTTAACATTATGTCATCAGTGTAATGATACAGATATACTGCTGGTGGTTGTTTCCAAGTGGCTAAATCTTGAGCCACGAGACCATGACACAGGGTAGGGCTGTGCAGATAGCCTTGAAGAAGGATGAGGAATGTCCACTGTTGTCCTTCCCAGGTGAAGGTGAATTGTTCTTGGTTTTCTGGGGCCATGGCAATAGAGAAGAAGGCATTCGCTAAATCCACCACATAATGGTATTGTCCAAGTTCATGTGACAAACGGTCTATAATGTCCGTGACGTTCGGTATGGCAACATGTAGGGGTGGTGTCATTTTCATCTGATAGTCAACCGTCATGCGCCAGGAGCCATCAGGCTTCCGCACTGGTCACACAGGGGAGTTGTACGGGCTCTGTGTAGGACTAATGATACCAGCTTCTTCCAGCTTCAAAATGGTGTGACCTATTTCATCATGGCCACCAGACAGGCGATATTGTTTTGTGTTCACTACCCAGATAGCTTGGGGCAGCACCAACAGGCATGGTGTGGATGTCCCCAAATAATAGTCTTCACCACCCAGATGCGAAGGCGGAATTCACCAACAGTGGTATTCATAGTCAGACCCCGTAGGACATCAGTCCCCAAAATGTACTCTGGTAGGGCGATACGTACACCTGGAATGTCCAAGGTGGCAATCTTCCGATAGCCAGTGTCACATGGACCTGCCTCATGTGAATGGTTCGACCCCCATAGCCTTCTATGGTTGCAGTGGTTCAGAAAACTTGTCTAGATTCCCGTAGAGTAGAGTGCAGTTAGCATCCATGTCCATGAGGGCCAATACCCTTTGTACATTGTGGGTGGGCCAATGTATAGTCAGTTCCACATGTGGCCTCAGGTCAACCAGCTCTCTCACCAACCAGGCAACCCAACCGGATCCCTAATCGGGGAGGTAATCAGCCAGCAGTAGTACCTCATGGGCTGCAGCTTTCCCGGGAATAGGGGTGAATTGCTAGTCAGGGCGCATCTGATTCCACAGTGCCAGCAGCACTTCATTAGGTTGCTGCTCAATCTTTTCTGGGGCCATCCCTACCGTGAGGTGATCAAACTACATCTGTTTATGGCTCACCTTCATGGCCAGATGGGTTGGGAGTTCTTCCACTCCCCCGCCTTTCGGCCATGCCTCCTGCCACACACTGGCCAGTTTAGGAGCGTGGTGGGTGGTATGGCACGAACTTGGGTGGTATGCTCCTTATGTTTCACTTCCATACCCCCCAACCTAGCCATGGTGGGTGTCACCTCGTGGATCCGTCTGTCCACATAAGGGGCCAGCAGTGCCGCCATGTGCCAAAAGTACCAGCTGGGCCAGAAGTTAAAATCAAGTACTTTATACAGGTTGTAAATACCTCTTCATCGGGACTATCATACTGGGCGTGAAATATCATTTGCCACATGCCCATTTCCCGAATTATCTGGATCAGGTCTAAATACGTAGTCCATTTGCTCACTGTCTCTGGCAGCTCCCCAGTGTCGGCCCACACTATCCGTGCAGCAGACATGAGTGGACATGAGATCAGGGAACGATTACCCACGTCTCGTGCCATACATGCCACATTCTGGAGGTGCTTTTGGAGGGATGGTATTACTGTTATGGAGGCCAGCTGAGTCATCTCTTCTGGAGATAATTCAGTTTCTTCAGCCCATCATCCCATAGCCACACCAGCCACCCCGGAACCATCAACCCTGCTTTCTGCCATACCTGCTTTGTCAGGTCCCGGAGTTCCGTGGGGGTGTAGTGGATCATGGTGGTATGCTTTTTAGCCTGGGGGGGGCACCACTGGCTTGTCCCCCCGGGACCAACGACCGTTCCTCATCAACCTGCTGCTGTATCACTAGCCACACCTACTGCAGTGTTGCTGGTGGGCTCCCAGACTGGGACGATGGCAACAACCCGTCAGGGCCCCACAGTATGCATTCTGTTGCTGACAGCCATTGTTCCAGTGCTTCTTCCTGGCGATGCAGTTGCTGCACCCACTGGGCCTGGTCCTGAACCTCCAGGTTGGCCTGCCGCAGCACAGCCAGAAACATCCAGGCCACCTGACCAGCTGCCTCCCAGTGAGTGGTCAGGACATTTGACTCAAGTATCTCCAAGGCTTTCCGGACGTCCTCTGGACACAGCTTCACTCTATCCCAATCCTCCGGAGGCGCCTACGTAGCAAGATACATGGCCACGGGATACCACTGGGAAGCGAGGGGCCACATGTCCTCCACTTAGGTATCCTCCACCTGGGGACCATCCAGCGCACTGGGGGCGGGGTGGGGGAGGGGGTCATACCTCATCCTGCCAGCTACGCTAAGTGTCAGTGCCGAGCTGATTGAGAAGGGAAGGTTTTGGTGGTGAGACACCCGGTTGAAAAAAACACAGGAGGAGCTGACAGGAGAACGAAACTATAAGACAAGCCTTTACTTGTGGGGCGTGCTTCCACGTTGGGGGACCACATAGGCTTATATGTGTCAGAGAACAATAGTGGCATTCTGCCACATATGCGTAGTACAGCAAGCTGAATCATTCTTACATAAACTGGGTGCAGGTGCACTACAGCGTTTAATATAACATGCCGGATCTGGGGTCATATCCTTGGCTGCGAGCGTGGATCACAGCCAGACCTGGAACTAGCCTGGGCCCACAAAAATGAAACTGGGAGGCTACTGTAAAGCCAAATTTTCTTCACTTACTTCAATCAAAACATATCAAAGGAGATTGAATGAAAAGCAGTTATGAGAATATAGCTGCCACTATAACAAGATTTAAAAAACAAGATTTTGAAATATCAATAGATTGAGACATCTGTAACATAAGATTTACAAAAATATCAAACCATGCTACACTGCTCACTTATAGTTTTTGTTTGAAAAAAGTTATTTTTTATAGAAATGTTATTTATATTAACTGGATTTATTATTGTTAATTCTAAATGAATTAAGAGATTCATACTTTTAAAATAATTCGTTTTAACTTCTAATATGGTACAAATTAATAGATATAATCCATATAAACAAAAGGTTTTGGGAAGCCACAATTTTTTTACATTGTAAAAGAGTCCTGAGACCAAAAGTTTGAGACTTCTTGTATATACTTTCTCTTCTCCTGGTACCAAGTTGACTGCTGTACCTGATGGCATCTATATTCCAGGGTGAATGAGGAAAGGAGGAATGCTGGAGAAAGGAGCAATGGCCGTATCATGAAAGCAGATGTTTTTCCAGAAAACCTCGAAGTTAATTTTTTTTACAGAGAACTTTCTTACATTTTTACCTTTAACTGCAAAATGATGTGAAAAAGTGCGAACTTTGAGTTGAGTCCATTGGTACTCAGAACAAAGTTGGGGTTCTCTTGGTAAGGTTGGGTATGAGGTAGATAGTTAGCAATGTCTGTCACACATAGGTTTTTTGTTTGTTGGTTTTTAATGACTGGTCCTGGTCAGAGTTTCAGGAAAACTCCTCCATGAAGTTCTTTTGTTGACCTCTTTACATAGAATCCCCCAAACTTGCTTAGACATCTCACCTCATTGTGATATTGTTAATTCTTGGCTTCTCCTTTCCAGGAGTTGTTTGGCCTCTGCGGGCTCTGTGTCTCAGTTGTACCCCCAAGATACATTTTGTTGGAGCCACACATAGACTTGCAAAACATTGGCAGGACTGATTAAATTGTGAAATGTCCCTTGCCCTTCAGTAGATTTCTTTTTATCTTTGTGATTTGGTAACATCTTATATTAACAAAACTTTTCTCACACCCTTAGACTTAGTCTTTCCCACTCTATCAGTTTCCCGATTGTGAGCTCACTGCCATCTTTTACACAGAAATTTGCTTTTACAATAGTCATGATTTGCTTTTTAAAAAATAAATCATGTTCATTTATACCTTAGTTTTAAAAGTGAATCATAGCCTTTATGGATTATTCTGACATAGGGTTTGGAATGAAACTTGCATCCGAAAGTGTGGTCTGGGAACCAACAACATGGGAGTCACCTGGGAGCTTATGGGAAATGCAGAATCAATCCACCTCAGACCTAACAAATCACAATCTGCATTTTAACAAGATCCCTAATCGATTCAAGTGTACAGAATTTCAGAAGCACTGTTCTAAGGGAGAAAATAAATGAGAAGAGGTCATGGAGCTGTGTTCTGAGGAACTCTCATGTTCAATATAGTAAAAAAAAAGCCCACCAAAGTGACATGGAGATGAGAGCAAGCCAGGGAAGTGTGTAGTCTCACAGTGTGGCATATCCTGGTGCCTTCTCCAAAGAAGGAGGGTAACAGTTTTTGTGCCCAACAGTAAGGTTTTCATCTCTTCCAGGGATACAAAATAGTGGAATGCATTAAGCAGTGACTGAGCATATTAACAATTGTATGAAAAAAATTTGCCTAGTTTTTTATCACTTGGTTATTGAAGCTTAGTTTGGCTTGAACTGGAATGGAATTCTTTTTCTCTTTGGTATGCCTAATTCTAGTTCTTGACATCGATGTTTGGTAAACTTTCCTTCTCATTCACAAATATGCCTGACTATAGGAAAGACTAGTGTCACCTACTCTTCCCTGATATAATTTATATATGTGCTTTTTTAAATGCAATTCTTCATCTTTTCCCTAGTTGTACATTCCTCATCAAACCACTATTTCAAAGCAATTCTGTGTGGTAACTTATTGGAATAGGCGTAAGAGCCAGATTTATTTTTGTTAATGTTCTGTGGCTAATACAGTTGTTTGCATATTGTAGTTGCATAGTAAATAAGTATAAAATGAATAATTGACTCAAATGAATCCTGAGATTTGCTTCCTGAAAAATAGGTCTGTTATGGTTCCGAACTTCTTATATGTTCAGTAAGTCCAAATAAACATAGCAATATTTAAGGGGGAAAAAAAAGTCTATTGGAACTGAATTGTTAATTTCCTATCAAGTGGTGGAGAAGCAGTCCTAAATATCAATAGGTTTCAGGCTTTAAAACATTTGTATCTTCTGGGGCTATTATTTGTTTGATTTTACTAATGTAAAATATTGTATTGTTCTAACAAGGAAAATAGAATAAAGGCTTACATCATTAAATTTATTTTTCAAGTTCATAATGTAAAGAGCAACTTTTAGTTTTCAGTCTGGATTTTTAATGTTATCTAGCTTAATTACTAGGTTTCCGCACACCCCAATATTCCCTCTCTATGGAATAATGAATGTCATAAAGCTCTAGGACATGAATTATTGCTTCTCTTAGTACCTCAGAACTTCTCTGTAGGTTTCCAGATGGTGTTAAACTTGCCATTTCTTGTAACTCTGGTTATAATTGGTTTTCTATACATATAATTCGAGGTGTGTATATCTTTGTTTTAATTTAGTAGACTAAATCAAAATTTAGCAGTGAATTTTCAGTAGATGAGCTATTAAGCTGAGATTCACAGCAGTGCCCTATGTTTGTTCATCATACATTGTTGACTCATGAATGAAATGGAAATGGTTATATTTACCTGTTTTATAGACAGAGGGACTCTCCATTCCCAGGGAGTGAATGTGTGAATAAGATGTTTGAATGAAATTCTTAATTAAGTCTGGTCTTTTAGAAACAGTCTTTGGTAACATATTGCCAACACTCTGAGTATACTTTATAATTTTATTCTTTTCTTCTATGACTATTGAATTGACTAGCTTAAGACCAAGAAACATTCTATTGAGGCTAAACACTTAATTGCTTTGTCTATATTGTATTACTCTTAGGAGACCCGAACTTCCGTTTCCATTCAGATTTATAAAATAAGGAGAGAATATAATAAAAATATTCCAAAACAAAAAAACATACAAATACATTGCTATAAAGACAAAGAAGATAACATTGCTGAAACAAGTGCCAGCTGTCAGGCCACTGGGAAGATCTTGAAACTTTTCTTCATCATCATTTTGGCTTGTAGATGACTTTGTTCTTCCTTTGTCTTCACATTGTATTCTCTCTGTGTGTATCTGTGTCATAATTTCCTCTTCTTAAAAAGACACCATTCATATTGGATCAGGGTCCACCCTAATAACCTGACCTTATTTTAACATAATTACCTCTTTAAAGACCCTGTCTCCAAATATAGTTCCATTTTGAGTATTGGGGGTTAGGACTTCAATATACGAATTTGGGGAAGGGGGGATACAATTCAGTCCGTATCAATTATGTCTCAGGAAGGTCACCTTAAAAGCAGAAAGACAAGGTAGGAAGTTATTCAAGAGTTCCAAGTGAGAAATGAAGAGAACCAAAACTAAGAGTTTGACAATAGAAATGATGATGAGATTTGAGATCGAGAGACTTTAAGGAGGGAGAATTTGTTATAAGACTTTGTGACTGTGGAAGAGTGTTAAAGGGAGGAGGTTGGCACGAATCTCAGATTTCTCTAATTCAGGAGGAGAAAGTTAAGAGAATAGATGGGAGCTGTGAGATGTCCTTGTTGTATACCCAACACTTGGACAGCTAAATGACCTGTGTGGGTCAGCTGTCCTGCTTTTTTTCTTCCCCTTCCTTCAGGGGCTCCTCATAGTATGGACGACACAACATACAACTGAACATGCAGTTTCTTGCCTCTGAACCTGTCATGAGACAGGTTCTTAATGTGTCATAAGATAGTTATCTCCCTCTTATATTTACAGTTAATTCCAAATTCCTGTTCTTTTCTTGTTAAGTTTCTATTCTTTTATTCATCTTTGCCAAATTCTCCAGTATCTAATAGCTGACCCAGTACATAGTAGTATGTGTTCAGTAAATTCTAGTTGAGGGAATGCTTCGTCAGGATTGTTATGATCAGTTACCTGTTCTTTGCATGTTTTAATCACTCATTTGGTTTTCTTGGTACTTAACACTTGTTTGGTTTTCTTGCAGAATGAGAAGACTTTGGGACATTCCATGAGTCATCCAAGTAGCATTTCTAAGGTAGAGTGCCACTGAAATATGTTATTTTCATAGCTTGGGGTTTTTGTATTCTTATACCTTGCATGCGTTTATACTCTTTTCTTTTAAAGACAAAGTTCTTGATATAGTTCTTTAATCTGCTCTGGAACCGTACATTGAAGTTTGTAGCAATTATATTTTTTTAGTGTGGCAATTCTGAGTGTGTTGGGAGCAGAGACCAATAGGAGAAAACCCTATTTCTTCCAGTAGAAATCATTTACTTTCAGGGTAAAAGAAATCTCAGAGAGTCACCAGAGGATCTGTTACCTCAATTAGGAGTGCATTTGACTGATAGTAACAAAAATCCAACTCTGTGGTTTCACTGACAAGATGTCTGGAGGTAGATGGTCCAAGGCTGATGCAGTTGCTTATAGATGTCGCCAGGGACCCAGGCATTTTCTCTTCTCTCCGTGCCGCCTTTTTAGCACACTGTCATCTTCATGCGTAGCACTTCATGCTCTGAAGATCAGGAGCTGGGCCTCCAGGTACCATGGCTGTGGTCCTGGCGGGAATAAGAATGATGAATGGTAGAGAAGTCTGTCAGCTGAGAGTGACCTTTTAACTCTAGAAAGCAAAAGCTTTCCCAGAAGCTAAGCTGCCTGACTTCTGTTTACATCTCACTGGCCAGAACTGGATCACATAGCTACCTTGAGCTGGAAAGTGGCTGGGAAAGGGAGAGCTGAGTGAGTGAATTGGCCATCTAATAGCACCTGATGCACTTGTGGCGTAGTCACTTAAGTAGCCTCCCAGGAACACATCAGCTGCTAGGGGTGACCCAGGAGCCAGTAGAAAGTATCTCACATTCAGTGAGCTTGCTCCCATGAACTTCTCATCTCTCAGCCCGGACATGGGCTCTGACCAACCTCTTGTCCATGAAGGTATGTTTATAGAGGTTTCTTGCAGAACCTTCTCTCCATGTCTATGTCACTTGGCCAAACACTGACACATCTTGGCAGGAAGGTCTGAATAACATGACAAAAATTGTCCTGCTGTCTCAAGCCTCCTAAGTACTCTGAAATAAAGTCACTTATATGCCTTTTTAATTTACAAACTACACAGACGTTTTCATTCATATCACCCTATTTTTTTTGAACCAAAAGTAGAATCTAGCAGATCCTTTAAGACCTTAATCTGTTCTTAGGCATCTAATGTTGTTATCTAATCATATCATTCATCCACTTAATTTGGCATAAAACTGAAAGTCTGTAGTGCTCAGTGTGACACTGAAGGCCATTTACAGAGTGCTCCTTTGTTTATTCTTGGCCTCCCCCGAGACCAGTCACTCAAACTACGGAGTTAGGCCACCTCATATAAATACCTTTCACTGAATTCTCTCTCCCGTTCTAATCTCCATCTCTTTTCTTTCGCTGTTGCTTAAGCCAGGAATGCTGGAGCTGTAAAACTTTGCAGTGGTAGATCATTACTTTCTCAGTAAAAAGGCAAGTTCTACCCTGCCACCTTTTGAAGGAGCTGTCCAGTGTTTAAGCATTGAGAAGAGTGAGAAAGTGTAGACCCAGATGGCCTGTCTGATTAAGTTTAATTAAACACTTTAAAAGCGTACAGTAGCACTTGCTGCTTTGCCCCAGCGGCAAAGATCTAGAGGAGAGCCTCGTCCTGTGCCTCAAATATGTGTCTGTTAGTTTGTTTATGATTTTAGTAAGATTTATTTGAAGCAGTTTCCTCCTGTAGTTAAAAGTTTGTGAACCACTGGCTTACAGTGTCTTGAACATTTCGTGCACTTGGCGAAGGCCTGGGGTATAGCTATTTTGAGTTGCTGTGTGAGGGTTTTGGGGTTAGATGGAAAAGGATTTACTAAACATGTGGCTTTGAGGAACGACCCTTCTCTGAGCTTTAATTTCCTGATGTGTAAATTGGGAAGTAATACAACCTTCAGGGTTGTTGTGAGTCTTAATAATAATGTTTGCCAGGAGCCATGGGACAGGGACAGCTCCCTTATTGCAGTGAGTCAGTAAGCTGACTCTTTCTGAACTTTGTTGAACCCAGGTGCTCTTAGGTTGATTGGGTCAGGATAGTCCTTGATGGTAGCTCTTATTATTTTCTTACTGATCAAAGGCAGAACTATATATTTAAAATAACTTTCACCAGGGTGAAAAGTAAGATATCTAATAAAAACTCTGCCTTTTTTTTTTCTTGCATACATTTTTATTGTGCGTCGCTTGTGCCAGACACCGAGCTCTAGGTACTGGCGTAAAATGATGAGCAAAACAAACATGGCCACTGGCATAGAGCTCCCTGTAGGTAGGGTTGAGATTTTTCTTAAAAAGCATTTTAGCCCCACACTAACACTTTCCTGAACAGGGGAACTGGAAAAGCCTCAAAACTTTCTGCCACAGAGCAGGGCCAAGAAGATCTGGGCCCCTTCCATTTC
>NW_006439718.1:2540440-2553354 GCF_000325575.1 Pteropus alecto
AAAGGAAAATCTCAGGAGTGGTGTATGCTCACATAACTTCCCAGTATGAAATTTTGAGGCAAAATGTAACCCTCTGTAAAAAAGAAAGTTCATATAATAAGGCATCTTAGGCATAAACAAGTTAAATGGGGTTGTTGGGGGAAGGCAGGACTGCTGTGAAAGGTAACTGTTTTTGAGAATGAAGTTCTTTATTGCAGTATTTGTAAAATGAATCTGTTGTTTGAGGCCAATTTTAGGCCAGGACATGTAAAGTCCCATCTTCAGTGTAGCTGACATACTTAAACAGATGCTTTATACCCTTGAGATACAGGATACAAAGAAAGGTCAGATCAGGGACATGTTTTGTGTCACGTGAAATCTCCTTGGTCTCTGTCAGGAGATTTTTTTCTGCTGAGTCAGCCTCCAACAGGTGCTGATTTGTGCTCACTTAGTTAACTGCAGTCTGCATTATGCTTCTGCAGTTTACCACTTATACATTCTGGTTCACGAAGTTAGAGGCTGAGAACAAGTGAAAAAAAAAAAAAGCCTTCAATCTGTCTCATAGTGTTCCATTTAGATTTTTTAAATATGTATGTACGTATGTATGCATGTACATATGTATTTTAATTACAGTTGACATTCAGTATTTATATTCATTTCAGGTGTACAGCATAGTGATTAGACATTTGTATAATATATAAAGTGATCCCTCTGGTGTCTGGTAGCCACCTGGCACCATATATAGTTATTACAATATTATCGATTATATTCCCTATGCTGTACTTTACATCCCATGACTATTTTGTAACTATCAATTTGTACCTCTTAATTCCTTCCCTCTTTTTACCCATCCCCCAAACTCCCTCCTATGTGGCAACTATCAGTTTGTCCTCTGTATCTATGAGTCTGTTTCTATTTTGTTTATTTTGCTTTTTAGAGTTCACATATAAGTGAAATCATATGGTATTTATCATTCTCTGACTTATTTCAGTTAGCATAATACCCTCTTGGTCCATCCATATTGTCGCAAATGGTAAGATTTCATTCTTTTTAATTGCCAAGCAATGTTACATTGTATATATGTATCACATCTTCTTTATCCAATTGTCTAAGGATGGATGCTTATATTGCTTCATAGCTTGGTTATCGTAAATAGTGCTACAATGAATATAGAGATGCATATATCTTTTCAAGTTAGCATTTTGAATTTCTTTGGATAAATACCCAGAAGTGGAATTGCTGGGTCATAAGATAGTTCTATTTTTAATTTTTTGAGGAACCTCCATACTGTTTTCCATAGTGGCTGCACCATTTGCGATCCCACCAACAGTGCACAAGGGTTCCCTTTTCTCCACATCCTCACCAGCACTTGTTTTTGATTTATTGATGATAGCCATACTGACAGGTGTAAAGTGGTATCTCATCGTAGTTTTAATTTGCATTTCCCTAATAGTTAGTGATGTTGAGCATCTTTTCGTATGTCTTTTGCCACTTGTATGTGTTCTTTGGAGAAATGTCTATGTTCTCTGCCCATTTTTTGTTTGGATTGTTTATTTTTTATTATTGAGTTGTATGAGTTCTTTATATATTTTGGATATCAACTTCTTATTGAATGGATCATTTGCAAACATCTTCTCCCATTCAGTAGGTTCCCTTTTCATTTTGTTGGTGGTTTCCTTCACTATGTAGAGTTTTAGTTTGATGAAGCCCCACTTGTTTATCATTGCTTTTGTTTTATTTGCTCAAGGAGACAAATCCATAAAGATATTACTGAGACCGATGTCAAGTAGCCTACTACCTATGTTTCCTTCTAAGAGTTTTATGGTTTCAGGTCTTACATGTAAGTCTTTAATCCATTTTGAGGATTTTTTTGTATATGTGTAAGAGAGTGGTCCAGTTTCTTTTTTTTTTTTTGCTCGTCGTACAAGTTTTCCAACTCCTCTTGTTAAAGAGACTGTTATTTTTCCTTGTATATTCTGGCCTCTTTTGTTGTAGATTAGTTGACCATATAAGTGAGGATTTATTTCTGGGCTCTCTATTCCATTCTGTTGATCTATGTGTCTGTTTTTGTGTCAGTACTATACTGTTTACTGTATACTATCATAGCTTAGTAGTATAGTTTGAAGTCAAGGAGCATGATACCTCCAACTTTGTTCTTCTTTCTCAAGATTGCTTTGGCTATTTGTGGTCTTTTGTGGTTCCATATAAATTTTAGCATTATTTGTTCTAGTTCCAAGAAGAATGTCGTTAGTATTTTAATAGGGGTTGCATTGAATCTGTAGATTGCTTTGGGTAGTATGGTCATTTAAAAAAATAGTAATCCTTCCAATCCATGAGCACCGTACAGCCTTCCATTTATTTGTGTCCTCTTCAGTTTCTTTCTTAACATCTTATAATTTTCTGAGTACAGGTCTTTTACCACCTTGGTTAAATTTATTCTTAGGTTTTTTACTTTATTTTTTGATGCAGTTGTAAATAGGATTGTTTTCTTAATTTCTCCTTCTTACTGTTCATTATTAGTGTATAGAAACACAATAAATTTCTGTATATTAATTTTGTGCCCTGCTACTTTACTGAATTCATTTATTCTATTAAATTTTGGTGGAATCTTTAGGGTTCTCTATATATAGTATTATGTTATCTGCAAGGAATGACAGTTGTACTTTTTCCTTTCCAGTTTGAATGCCTTTTCTTTTTCTTTAATCTTTTTTTTTTTTTGTCTAATTGCTGTGGCTAGAATGTCAAATGATATGTTGAATAGAAGTGGCAATAATGGGCATCTATTTCTCATTCCTAATCTTAGAAGAAAAGGTTTTAGCTTTTCACCATTGAGTTATAATGTTTTTATGGCCTTTATTATGCTGAAGTTCCTTCTATATCCCACTTTGTTGAGAGTTTTTATCATAAGTGAATGTTGAATTTTGTCAAATGCTTTTTCTGCATCTATTGAGATGACCATATGATTTTTATCTTTGTTTGTTTTTAAGGCAAGGCAACCCTTGGTTGACCTCACAGATTGCAAGGACCTTGTCAGTTTACAATCCTTTATTTTTTTTTAATTTTTTATGCCTATAGCACTTGGTCTTTCTAGGTGGTCTCCCGTCCAAGTACTAATCAGGCCCGACCCTGCTTAGCTTCCGAGATCAGACAGAATCTGGCTCGTTCACAGTAGCATGGCTGTAGACTTACCCTTGTTTTTTTTGATATGATGAATGTCATTAATTTTTTTGCAGTTGTTGAACCACCATATACTTGCATCCCTGGTATAAATCTCACTTGATGATGGTGTATAATCCTTTTAATTTATTGTTGAATTCGGTTTCCTTGTATGTTCATCAGATATATTGGTCTGTAATTCTTTTTTTTTTTTTTTGTATTTTCTATGTCTGGTTTTGATATCAGGATGTAATGCTAGCCTTGTAGAATGAGTTTGGAAATGTTCCTTCATTTTCAGTTTTTTGGAGTAGTTTGAGGGTAGATATTAATTCTTCTTTAAATGTTTTGTAGTATTAACCTGGGAAGCTGTCTGTTCCTGGGCTTTTGTTTGTTAGGAGTTTTTTGATTACTGCTTCAGTTTCTTGATAGTAATCAATCTGTTTTGATTTCTGTTTCTTCCTGGTTTAGTCATGGTAGTTTGTATGTTTCTAGACATTTATCCATTTCTTCTAGATTGTCCAATTTGTTGGCAGTTATTCATAAAATTTGTTAATGATCCTTTGCATATCTGAAGTGTCAGGTGTAATCTCTTCTCTTTCATTTCTGATTTTATTTGGGTTCTCCTTTTTCTTGATGAGCCTTGATAGAGGTTTGTCCATTTTATTTATCCTTTCAAATAACCAGCTTTTAGCTTTATTGGTCTTTTCTATTGTTTTTCTAGTCTCTATTTCATTTATTTCTGCTCTGCTCTTTATTATTTCTTCCTTGTATTTGCTTTGGCTTTTATTAGTTCTTTTTTCTGCTTCCTATAGCTGTAAAATTAGATTTTTTTTTTTTTTTTAGTTAGATTGTTTACTTGAGGTTTTTCCTGTTTCTTGAGGTAGGCCATAAATTTTATAAAGTTGTGTTTTTCTTTTCATTTGTTTCAAGGTAGTTTTTGATTTCCTGTTTGATTATCTTCTTTGATCCATTGGTTGTTTAGAAGCATGTTGTTTAGTCTCCATGTATTTGAGTTTTTTTTCAGTTTTCATTCTGTAGTCCAGCAGTACCCAACCTTTTTGGTACCAGGGACCAGTGCTCCTATGAGACTCTAATGCCCGATGATCTGAGGTGTAGCTGAGGTGGTGATGCTAGTGCTGGGGAGCTGAAAATACAGATGAAGCTTTGCTTGCTCACCTGCTGCTCACCTCCTGATGTGTGGCCTGGTTCCTAATAGGCCACGGACAAGTACTGGTCCATGTCCTGGGGGTTGGGGACCCCTGCTGCAGTTGATTTCTAATTTCACACCACTGTGGTCTGATAATTTGCTTGATATAATTTCAGTCTTCTTGAATTTATTGGGGCTTGTTTTGTTGCTTAATATATGGTCTATCCTGGAAAATGTTCCATGTGCACTTGAGAATTATGTCTAATCTGCAGTTTTGGGATGAAATGTTCTAAAAGTGCCGTTAAGTTTATCTGGTCTAATGTGGCATTTAAGGCCATTATTCCGCATTAATTTTCTGTCTAAATGATCTATTCATTGAGGTAATGGAGTATTAAAGTCCTTAATTATTGCTATTAATTTCTGCCTTTATGTCCATTTATATTTGCTTTATATGCTTGGGTTTTTCTGTGTTGGATGCTCAGATATTTACAATGTTTATAGCCTGTTCTTGGATTAATCCCTTTATCATTATGTAATGTCTTTCTTTGTCTCTTTTTACATTCTTTGTTTTAAAGACAATTTTGTCTGATAACGAGTATTGCTACTCTAGTTTTCTTTTTGTTTCTATTTGCATGGAATATCTTTTTCCATCCCTTCACTTTCAGTCTGTGTGTTTTTGATCTAAGGTGAGTCTCTTATAGGCAGCATATAGATTGGTCTTGTTTTTTTAATCCATTCTGCTACCCTATGTCTTTTCATTGGAGCATTTAGTCCATTTACCTTTAAAGTAATTATTGATAGGTATATGCTTATTGCCATTTCATTAATTGTTTTTTGGTTTTTCTTTCCTGTTTTTAATTTTCTTGATCTCTTTCTTTTTTTATTTGCTTGTTTTCTTTAGTGTTTTAATTGGGTTCCTTTCTCTTTATTATTTGTATATTTTTTGGAGGGTTGTGTTTACTGTGAGGTTCAGATATATCCATCTTTATCTATAGTAGTGTATTTTGTACTGATAGGCTTGTAAGTTAAAACACATTCTTAAGGCACTACCTTTTTACTCCCCCCCCCACTCTTTATGTTTTTAAAGTCATGTTTTATATTTTTTTGTTTTATGTGTCCCCTAATGCTTATTGTAACTATAGTTAATTTTGCTACTTTTATATTTTAATCTTCTTTTTAGCTCTTTAAATAGTTGATTCGCTATGTTTATTATATATTTGATTTTACCAGTGAGATTTTCTCTTTCCTGTATTTTCTTATTTCTGATTATAACCTTTCTTTTTTACTTAAAGAAGACCCTTTATAGCCAGCTTAGTGATGTGAACTAAACTAAGCCAATTTTCCTTGTCTGGGAACTATTTTCTCTCTCCTTCATTTATAAGTGATAACCTTGTTGGATATAGTATTCTAGGTTGTAGGTTCTCTTTCAGCACTTTAAATATTTCTTGTTACTCTCTTCGGCTTCAAATTGTTGCTGAGAAATTAGATGATGATAGCCTTATGGGGTTTCTTTTGTATGTGATTTGTTTCCTTCTTGCTGCCTTCAAGATTGTCTCTTTAATTTTTTCATTTTAAGTACAATATGTCTTGGCGTTAGCCTCTTTGGGTTCCTCTTGTTTGGAACTCTCTGTGCTTCCAGGACCTGGATGTCTGTCTTCAGTTCCAGATTAGGAAAGTTTTCACCCATTATTTCTTCAAATATTCTTTCTACCCGTTCTCTCTCTTTTCTCCTTCTGGAACCCCTATAATGCAAATATTAGAGTGCTTGATTTTATCCTAAAGATCTCTTATACTATCTTCATTTTTAAAAATTCTTTTTTCATTTTATTCTTCTGATTGCATTATTTCCTCTGTTCTGTCTTCCAAGTGGATAATCTTTTCTTCTGTAGCAACTAATCTTCTGTCGATTCCTTCTAATGTATTCTTCCTTACAGTAATTGTATTCTTCATCTCTGATTGGTTCGTTAGTACATTTTCTAACTCTGTTGAAGTGCTCTCTGAGTTCCTCTATTCTACTCCTAAGTTTGTTGAGCATCCTTATGACTCCTTCTTTGAAATCTTTATTTGGAAAGTTACTTATCTCCCTTTCATTAGAGTTTTTCTTTCTTCTTTTTTTCCTCCTCATTCCTTCATTTGGGACATATTCTTCTGCCTCTCTTCTTTTAATTGTAGTTCATTTTTGAAGTGAAATATAACTGGGTGTTTATTTACAGAAATCAGAGTCTCCCATAGCTAAGCATTTGTTTTCACAGAGTAACTTCTGTGCTAAGCAGAAAGTTTCCTGAAATACAATCTTAGTCTGTACGTTGGCAGTCTCTGAACATCAACTGAGATTTTATTTGGCTTTATTATATGAAGTCAGGCCTGCTCAGTGGTGGAAGGTGCAGATTACTATCTCTTGGTTTGGGAGTGGGAGAGCAGTAGCATTTAGTGACCACCTGAGCAGGAAGTAAATATAAGGTGGCCTGGTAACCAGAAATTCTAAAATGGCCCCCCAAAGATGACCCATCCTAATGCCCAGAATCTGTGACTATGATGAGAGGTCATTCCCATGATCATGCTATGTTGATTGAATGGAATCACATGAGCTCTTAAAAGTAGAAAGCTTTCTGTAGCTGGTGTCAAGAGGATGTCAGCGATTAGAAGCAAGAGTGGGTTTGAAGATGAGGAGGGATTGATGGAGAATATGGGTGGCTCCAGGCTGAAACCCAGCAGGGAAATGGGGTCCTTACTTATAAAGCTTCAAGGAATTGCATTCTGCCAACAACCTGAATAAACATGGAATTGTATTCCCCAGGGCCTCCAGAAATGGGAAGACCCTGAATAGAGGATCCTGTCACACTGTGCATCAGATGATAAATTTGTGTATTTTTACACCATTAAGTTAGTGGTAATTTGAAACACAGCAATAGAAATCTAATACAGGTGGCAAATTCTATCCATATAGAGGAAAGATCTTCTGTCAGAGCCCTTCACTTCTGAAAACTTCGTGCTGACAATGTAACATGCTTTCTCAATTAAGCCATCTTCCTTAACTTATTTTGATATTTTGTATATTCTTTGTAGAAATATAGTATTATAATAACTTTTAAATTATTTGGACCATGATCCTTTATAAGTAGTAGTTTTCACATTGAAACTCAGTTCACTCACACATAAAACTGAAAGAAAAAATTCTCCCACTTAATCCTTATGATGTATGATATACTCTGACATCTTTTTTATTTCATTTTTTTTTTTAATGTAGTTTATGACCTACTAAACCAATTTCTCTACTGGTTTTCCCAGATTTGGAAAATCATAACAGTTGTTGTACTTCCGTAGTTTGTTTGTTTTTTACTTCTTAAACTTTAAGAATTGCGTGTTATTTTTAAAATGTTACTGTGTTTAGGAAATACCTGTTCATGGTAAAAGTGGTGTAATGATTGGGAAGGGTCTTCATGAAAAGTCAGTGTCCTCCCACCCAGGGTCCCTGTTGTTCTTCCATGTTTCAGAAGAAACCACTATTAGGACCCTTGGAAGTGTGCACTCGTCCCTTGATAGGTACTCTGCACATGCCAGCCCACACAGCATAGCTCTTACCTCTGCCTATTTCCTCCATGCTCTCATTACTGACTACAGTGAGCTTTCCCTTCTTTTAATAGCTACCTGGCATTCCTTTCCATAAACATACCCGTATTGACTCAATTAACATTGAAGCGCACGGGCATTGAGGTTATTACAGCTCTTTGCTGCTACAAACCTCTTTGTACATAAGTATGTACGTATGAGGATGATTTCCTAAAAGTAGAAATGCTGTATGTGTATGTGCATTTTTAATTCTTAGAGAAATTGCCAAGTTGCCAAGTTCACCAAGTTTACTTTCTCACTAGCAACGTATAAACATGCTTGTTTTCCCATACTTTTGTCAACACAGATATTATTTAATAATAAAAAAACCTTTTCCTATTGTTGATTATGGTTTATCTCATTGTAGTTTTTAATTTGTGTTTCTCATTGTGAGAGAGGTTAAGCTTGTTTTCATGTTTTAAGAATCACCTCTACTTTCTTTCCCATTTTTTTCTATTAAGTCATACTGTAATTTGAGGCTAGTTATAAACCTGAGCCCTACTTGACTCTTACCTCCTTATCCAGCCCTTCTTTAAATTCCTCCTGGCTTAAAAGTAAACAGACAAACCAGAACATTTCTCATGGCCCTGTGCCTGTTGCTATGAATCAGTTGGGCAGATTCACTTTTTTTTAGGAACCTGAGACTTCCAAATGTTTAAAAGTAGCTTTACTGGTAAAAGAAAAGAAGGCTCAGTAGGAGTTTGCAACAGAGAAGAAGGAGGTGATAGAGAGGGAGGTTGGACAATAACCCACCCCATGGAAGGAGTAAAGAAAGGAAGTGAAGCAAAAAGAAAGTCAGGAAGGTAAGGCTGGTGTCCTGCATTGACTGAGAAGTCTACTTGATAAGTCTGTTTAAGAGCCCTTCCAAAGGCAGTAAGTTCTCTTAAAAGGAAACGGGGAATGCCAACTTTTACCATGGGTATGTGGAAAGTTTTCTTTATATGTTTTTGGCAGCCTTGATAAAAGTCATTTAAATCAGTGAGTCTGATAGGCAAGCCAACCACTGAGTGACTTGAGTACGCAAAACAAAATATCTAAAAGTATTTGTCATTCCTAAGAAATAAAATCAACTGGGATTTAGGCCTTCACAGAATCCAGGGAGTTGTTTTGGCATAATTAATTATAACATGTTACGAAAAAGGGATTTTTCTGATTTTTCTTTCTTTCTTTTTTTTTTTTTTTACTGAGATTGCTTTACATTCCTTGTCATGACTGGAAAGTCTCTTGGTTGAGAACCAACAAAGAACTTCAGGAACACAGAGCCTAAGTTTTCTTCACACATTTGCATTTTTTCATTAGGAGCATTTACACCTTTTATCAGTAACAGTACTGTGGCCTGATCCTTGTAAAAGGGAAGAGTCTTCTCTGGAGAGCTGTGGCACAGAGTCCTATTCCCTTGAGGCCAGTACTGCTGCTTTTGGAAGAGCTAGAGAGTTGTCAGTGCTAGAAGAGTGGGAGAGCTGTCGGTGCTCTGGGCCTCAGAGAGGAGACCGCTGGCCCCTTGACTCAACTTGATCTTGACATTTCAACCCAGAAACTATATTTGAAGCTGTAGCCTTCATTTTGTTGCTGTTGTTGATCAGGCCAGTGTTTCAAATCCTCATTGATAGGTTGATAGGTTTTAACTGAGTTTGATACCAGTAACACGTTAAACTCTTTAAAGTTGTTGAGCTATGCTTTGGTGAGTATTTTAAATGTATAGTGGTCCTGAACTCAACCTGTGTTCCTCTTTAGCTGGTGACAGAAGGAGCCTCTTATGGGAGCTACGTTGGCCCCACAAATCCTGCTCATTTTCTCACTCTTATTGGAGAAGGAGTCAATCAAAATAAGGCATTTGTTGGTTTGTATTTATGTAAAACAATAGTAAGTAGGTTTTTAAAATGTCCTTGAAACTTCATCATCTAATAGAGCAGACTTTTTCTCTGTTATTGGGGGGCATGCTGAGGCTTGGATATTACCTGCTCAGAGTGTCTCGTGATATGTTCTATGGGATCGGAGAGGATGAAATGAGGGCAAGAACATGGATAGAGAATTCTGAAACTATTTCTGTTTCCTAATAAACAGAGCAAGGGTTTGGGACTGTTGTCGCCATCTTGCAGGCTTAATGCTCTGCTGCAAGTACAAACAACTGTATGTGAGTTCCCTGTGATACACCTGATGGGAGATTCATGAAGTGATCACAGGTCCTTGTTGTAGGCTTTGTTCTGCTCTGAAGCTCTTCCCCCTTACCTCCAAGCTGTCCCTCTATCATGCGCATGTGATTGTTACCCGAGACTTCGCTTTTTCACAGGAATTACTTACAGATCAAATCAGGAGTGAGAGGCCATTTTCTTTTGATTTCAGCTTCTGGTCTGAGACCTGCCTCCTCCCAGGACACTGACCCTGGAGGGCCTCATTCTCCAGATAGAACCATGCTTTCCTCCCATAGGGTTTGCCTTCCCTTCAGAATATAGGAAAGTATATATGGTTTCGGGAGATCACGTCCTTACAGAGATAACAGGGAGGGAGATAACTAGATAATTCCCTCTCCCTTATTGGTGAGCATTACACTCTTCCATCCCTCCATATGGGAAAATTTCTTCTATACCTTAGTCCGAGCTACTAAACTTGATTCAGCAACACAGAGGAAGTAGAGCTTATCCCATAGCAGTGAGGGGACAAGGATCTGAATATAGCTGAACATTCCTGTCCTCCCTTCCTCCAAGGTCTACCTGGGGAGGCATGGTGATGACTCTCACTTCTCTATAATACAGCCTGACTAGCTTGTGGCTTTTACGTTATATTTCTAGCCTTGCCTACAGATGCTAAACAGAGCTGGTCACCCTTGGAAATAAAAGAAGGGAGCAAGAAGTTCAAGAAGGCTTCCTGTCTCAGAAAGGGGTTAGGACTGAATATCAGAGAACAGGCAGATTAAAAGCTCAGGACTTCAGCGTGGCTACCCTCAGCCCACTCCCCCATAGAGAGTAACGGTAAAGGCCCTGTGTGCTCATCTCCAGAGTCTAGACAGTGGACCCAGTACCTGTACTCTGGCCAGGCTGGGGCAGAGGAGTCCTCAGGGGTAGAGCCTGGGATGGCTGCCTGAGAGGAGGGTGCAGGAGAAAGCAGAGGAGGGTGGCTTACACAATGGGAATGTAACAGTGTAATGACCATGTGGGTCGTGAGACCCCCCTTCATTTTGTTTTACGAAGAATCATGACAAGGTAGTGGCAGGTTATTTTGGGGATGTCATTTTCATGTATCTAAATAAATTAAACATTATAATCTTTTTTTTTTTTTAAATTAGTTTTATGGTGACATTGGTTAATGAAATCCAATAAGTTTCAGCTGTACACTTTAACAGTAAGCCATATATATGTTTACACTGTGTGTTCACCTTCCAAATAGATTTCTTTCTGTCACCACATATTTGACCCCCATTACCCTGTATAGCTCCCCGCTCTCCCCTACCCTCTGGTGACCACTAGTCTATTGTCCATGACCATGAGTCTCTGTTTGCCCTGTTCATTTGTTGCTTTTAGGTTTATAGCCCACATATAAATGATATCATGTGATATTCAGCTTTTTCTGTCTAGCTTATTTAGTTTAGCATGATTATCTCGAGTTCCATCCAGGTTGTTGCAAATGGCTGTATTTCATCTCTTCTTATGGCTGAGTAATATTCCATTGTATATATGTACCACAGCTTCTTTAGCCATTCATCTATCATAGGACACTTCAGTTGATTCCATGCCCTGGCCACTGTGAATAATGCTGCCATGAACATTGGTGTGCAAATATCTTTTCGGATATGGATTTTCAAGTCTTTGGGGTAAATACCCAGTAGAGGGATTGCCAGATCATATGGTAGATCAATTCTTAGTTTTTTGAAGAACCTCAATACTGTTTTCCATAGTGGCTGAACCAATTTGCAGTCCCATCAGCCGTGTATGAGGGTTCCTTTTTCTCCATATCCTCTCCAACATTTGTTATTGTCCTGTTGATTATAGCTATTCTAACGTGTGAGATGGTATCTCATTGTGGTTTTGATTGGCATTTCCCTAATAGCTAGCAATGTTGAGTATCTTTTCATATATTTGTTAGCCATTTGTATGTCCTCTAGGGAGAAGTGTCTGTTCAGGTCCTCTGCCCATTTTTCGATTGGATCATTTTTATTGTTGTTGTTGTTATTGAGTCGTATTAGTTCTTTGAATATTAGGCCCTTATCGGAGACGTTGCTTGCAAATATATTTTCCCATTCGGATGGTTCTCTCTTTACCTTGTTGATGATTTCTTTTGCAGAGCAGAAGCTTTTTAGTTTGATGTAGTCCCCTTCATTTATTTTTGCTTTTACTTCCCTTGCCTTTGAGATCAAATTCATAAAATCCTCTTTAAGTCCAAGGTCCTTGAGTTCAGTTCCTATGTTTTCTTCTATACATTTTGTTGTTTCAGGTCTTTATTCAGGCCCTTAATCCATTTTGAGTTAATGTTGGTGTATGGTGATGGACAACAGCCTAGTTTCATTCTTTTGCAAGTGGTTTTCCAGTTTTCCCAGCACCAGGATGTCTCTGTTTTTATCTTCTTGTATTTTATACAGATGTTGCAGTAGAAGTGTGCCCACCAATAAGGAAGAAGTCTCAGCGTTCTAAGTTTTCTGTTATTATAGTTGCCTCAGAAATTCAAAGTCCCCCAGGAAAACAGCTGTCATTATTTTCTAACTCTCAGTGGGAAAGAGATTCCAGGTTTAGGGCTAACCATCAGCCTCATGACTCACATTCTTTCTATCCCTACAACCATCAAATGAGGGTTAGTGAAGTTTTGCCATAATCCTTTTTTTTTTGTTAGGTCTTAGTGCTTCTTCTTTGAGATCACAATTATGAGGAACAGAAATTTTTTGAACTTTTTGGCTTATGAAAAACTCCTCTCCTAAATTTTCAAGGGCACTTAAAAGTTTTTGACAAGTGTATTTCTTTGCTCATTTCTCTCATGGTCTTTGAGGTGCATATGTTATGGCTGGGGTACAGGGGTGAGTTGTTGTTGGAAGTGA
>NW_006439718.1:2554070-2575024 GCF_000325575.1 Pteropus alecto
TTTTTTGTGTTATCTTTACCAGGTTTTGGTATCAGGGTAATATTGGCCTCATAAAATAAGTTTGGGAAGTATTGCCTCCTCTTCGATTTTTGGAAGAGTTTGAGGAGAATAGGTATTAAATCTTCTTTGAATGTTTGGTAGAATTCACTGGTGAAGCCATCTGGTCCTGGACTTTTTGATGATTGTTTCAATTTCCATACTACTGATTGATCTATTTAGATTTTCCAGTTCTTCTGATTCAGTCTAGGAAGATTGTATTTTTCTAAAGAGTGGTCCATTTCTTCTAGGTTATTAAATTTGGTGTTATATACTTTTTCATAATATTCTTGTATGATTCTTTTATTTCTGCTGTGTCTGTCATAATTTCCCCTTTCGTCCCTGATTTTGTGTCCTTTCTTTTTTTTTTTTTTAGTGAGTCTAGCCAGGGGTTTTTAAAATTGTATTAACCTTCACAAAAACCAGCTCTTTGTTGCATTTACATTTTCTTTTTTGTTTGTTTGTTTTCAACTTCATTTATTTCTGCTCTAATTTTGATTATTTCTTACCTTCTGCTGACTTTAAGCTTCATTTGTTCTTCCTCTTCTAGTTTTTTAAGAGGAAGCATTAAGTTGTTGATTTGGGCTTGTTCTTGTTTTTGGCATAGGTCTGTAATGATATGAACTTTCTTCTTGTGACCGCTTTTGCTGTGTCCCATAAGTTTTGATATGTTATACTATCATTATTATTCATTTCTATGTACATCTTGATCTCTCTTTTATTTCTTCTCTGACTCTGTTATTCTTCAGTAATATGTTGTTTAACCTCCATGTATTTGTATTTGTGGTTCTTCCTGCTTTCTTTTTATAGTTGATCTGTAGTTTCAAAGCGTTATTATCAGAGAATATGGTTGGTATGATTTCAACCGTCTTATATTTGTTGAGCCTATCTCTATTCCCAGTATGTGGTCGATTCTTGAGAATGTGCCATGTGCACTAGAGAAGAATGTATAAGCTGCTGTTTTGGGATAGAAGCCTTTGTAAATGTCAATTATGTCCAGTTGGTCTAATGTGTCATTTAAGGATGTTATTTCCTTATTGATTTTCTGTTTGGATGATCTGTCCATATCTGACAGTGGGGTATTCAGGTCCCTTAGTATGATAGTATTTTGTTCTGTTTCTCCCTTTAGTTCTGTTAGTAATTGCTTTACATATTTCGGGGCTTCCTGATGGGGAGCATAGATATTAATAAGTGTTATGTCTTCTTGGTGCATGATCCCCTTTATCATTATGCAGTGTCCATCAGTATCTTTCTTTATATTTTTTATTTCGAAGTCTATTTCGTCTGATATTAGTACCGCTATTCCCGCTTTTCTCTGAATGCCATTTGCTTGAAATATCATTTTCCACCCTTTCACTTTAAGTCTATATTTGTCTTTGGAGCTGAGATGTTTCTCCTGGAGGCAGCATATAGTTGGGTTTGTTTTTTGATCCATTCTGCAACTCTGTGCCTTATTATTGGTGAGTTCAGTCCATTTACAGTGAGGGTGATTATTGAAATATAAAGTCTTTTTATAGCCATTTTATCTTTTGCTTTTTTGTAGTTCGGTGTTTCCATTGCTTCCTTGTCCTTATGCTTCCGTTTTTTTCTTTTCTTTTTTTTTTTTGGTTGGCGCTTGTGGGCTTTCCCTCTGGTCCTTCTTGTTTTATGTTATATATTTCAGTTCTGAATATTTGGTGTGTGGTTACCATTACGAATATGTAAAGAATAGTTATATATATAAAACTGTGTGTGTGTGTGTGTGTGTGTGTGTGTGAAAATAAACAGTCGTCTATTTTCTTCTGTGCATGCCTTATCTCCATTCCCCTTTGTGAATTTGGACCTTTGAATCCTCCCCTTTTCAGTCATTTTATCTCAATTTGTTCCTATGTATGCTGAATGTTCACTACTATCTTGCTATAGCAAATCTCTTCTTATTGTTTAAGCTTATAATGCCCTTTTCTTAGTAAAGGTTGCACTCCTCTACTTCTATATGCCTGATTGTCACCTTACTCCTAATAATGTATTTTTTTTTTTTTGTCATATTGTTTTAGTTGAGCTGACCCCTTTCAGTATTTCCTGTAGTATAGGCCTCATAGTGAAGAATTCCCTCAACTTTTGTATGTCTGGAAAGGTCTATTTTTCTTTCATATGTAAAGAAGAGCTTAGCTGGATACATTATTCTTGGCTGGTATTTCCTTTCACTTAATAGTTTGAATATTTGATTCCACTCCTTTCTGGCTTATAAGGTTTGTGCTGAGAAGTCTGACGATATTCTAATGGGTTTTCTTTTATTCGTTACCGTCTTTTTTTCCATAGCTGCCCTGAGAATTCTGTTTTTGTCATTGAGTTTTGATAATTTTAACACAATATGTCTTGGTGAAAGCCTTTTTGGGTTCAGATAATTGGGTGTTCTGTTGACTTCTTGAATTCCAAGCTCCAGCTTATTTCTTAGATTTGGGAAATTCTCATCAACTATTTGTCTGAAAATGCTTTCTAACCCTCTTCCTTTTCCTCCCCTTTGATGATGTCCATTATTCTTATGTTTTCTTTCCTGATGGTATTAGCTTATTCTTGTATTTCTCTTTCATTATTTTTTATTTTTCAATTTCTCTCTTCTGATTTATTTATAATTTTCTGTCTTCGATATCACTGATCCTTTCCTCCATTTGGTTGACTCTGTTTCCCATGCTTGCTATTTCATTTTTCAACTCTTGCCATGTGTTTTTAATCTCCAGAAGTTCTATTCTGTTATTTTTGAAGGTTTCAGTCTTCTTGCTGAAGAACTCATTGTGCTGATCTAGTTGTTTTTTCAATTCTTGAAATTGTTGATATGAATTGTTTCGGATCTCACTGAGTTTTTTCAGAATTACCATCCTGAATTCTCTGTCATTTATGTTGCATATTTCTCTGTCTTTCAGCTTATTTTCTGGAGATTTTTCTTTTTATGAAATGCCATGTCATCTTGTTTGTTCGTGGTATTTAATGGACTGTTTCTTCACCTGTGCATTAATGGATGTGTATTCTGCTTTATTTTTCAGAAAGAAGATTTATTATATAAAGGTCTCCCTTTAGCCTGTTGCATATAAGACATTTTTCTTTTAATTTCTAGTAGGTGGCATCTAATCCTCTTGGATCCCTGCTTTGTATGATAAAGCTTTAATAATACCTTCTCCCCTCCCCCTTATAGATGTTTAATCATGCTGGTCGCTCTTAGTCTCAGTCCCTGTCAGGGTTAATGACAGTTTTGGTAGCATTTGCTCAGATTCCCCTGGCACTCTGTGGTGTTCGGTCTCGGAAGATATGGGGGGAAGGGCACTCTGGGTTAGGAGATGGGGGCTGTGGCTCAGCCTCGGTTTTGCAACTGTGGCTGGTAAAAATCAACTGTTGTTTCTCTGCTGTCCCTGCTTCTCTGCTTTCTGTTCTGATGACTGGGCCCTCCCATCAGCCAGGTGGATCTCACAGTTCTCCCAGGCAGGACTGTTAAGGGACCTCCCTGCACTTTCTCCCCTCCCTTTCCTCCTACAGGGAGCTCAGAGGGCTGCGAGAGGCAGCTTCTTTGTTTCTCCCAGTCTACCGCCCGACACCTGGGGTTCTGTTCTGTTGGAGCTCTTATGTGGAGATCCCATTCTCAGGCATGCTGTTGTGCAGTTTGTGTTTTTTTTTTGTTGACTTAAGGGGAGAGATCTGAAGACATCTCTCACTCCACCTTGTTTCTCAAAATGAACATTAGAATTTTAAGAACTTTGACCAATACTTCTTCCAAAGAAAATATACCCAATATTCATATGCACATTTTGTTAGAAAATAAATATTGATCTTTTGTTACTCAGGACGTGCTAATTGCAGGATGTTGCATGATTTTGGCATGGTAACATGTAATTCCTTGGATAAGATTTCTTTAAGTTAATTGGATTTAAAATGTTTACTCCCTGTGCTGAGGAGCAGGAATAGTGGTCCAGTGAACACCTCAAGTGCCGGTCATGATTCTCTCCAGGAGAAGGCAGATAGGGAGAGCTTCTGGACAGTGGTACTGCCTATCTTGGTGGCTCCCCTTAAGTCAGGGGTCCTGTAGCTCTAGGGCCAGGATGAGAGTACGCCTCTGGAGGTGGCACTTAGCAAAAGTGGAGGCTGGGCCTCAGCTGAGGAATTGTGGAGCAAAGCTTGGGGCCACTAGAGTGGTCCTGGGGAAGGTAGGGAGGTGATGTGGGCATGCTCTTGATAACAGACTTACATTACAGTTGGCCCTCCATGTCCATGGGTTTCACATCCATGGGTTTTGCATCTGCAGATTCATTCAACTGAGGCTTAAAAATATTTTGGGGGGGAAAATCCTAGAAAGTTCCAGAAAGCAAAATTTGAGTTTGCCATATGCTGAGCACTGTGCAGAATTCACGTAAAAGAAGTGATGTGTAGGCATACCCTGCTGTAGCCTATATGCAAATATAAGTTATATACAAACACTATGCCATGTTATATAAGGGATTTGAACACCTGTGCATTTTAATATCCTTGGGGGGTCCTGGAACTAATCCCCCCAGATAACAAGGAACGACTATACTATTTTCATGTGGTTTAGGATGTGTGGTGCAGATGCTCATTCAGGCTAACTGTCCTAAGGAGGGAAGAATGCATTTACATGAATATGCATGGTATTGTTAGGACCATGGAAACTCAGGAATCTAAGTCTTCAGAAGGCCTAGCAAGGGCCCCACAGAGGCTGAAGTGGGAGGCTGCAGGACTCTAGTGGTGATTTTGTATTCTTAGCTCAGCCACACTCCCTGTTGCTATTTCTCTCTTTCCACTTCTCTTCCCATTGTGGTACTTCCTCACCCTCCTAGACTTTTTTTCTCTAATTTTGGCTTATTCATGACCTTTCAGAGCCCTAGCTCTATCTCATGACCTCTTGCTACATGTTCCTTCAAGTTTAAATTTTCTCGATTATTTGTTTTGATTAGAACTCTTTGGAGCTTTCTCTGCTCAGCCCCCTCCACAGGTTGAGCTTTGGATAGGTGGCCCTGTGGTCAGGTAGTCTAGTCTCCCTTTTGTATAACGAGTTCTGGCAGGGTAGCATGAAGTTGCGAAAAGGAGAGAGTGCTTACATACGGCCAGCCTTGATTAGGATTATCCCAGGGACCAGGTAAATGAGTGCTGGCAAGGAAGCAAGGACTGGCAGGGTTGTACCACACTTTTCTTTTGTTATCACCATACACCTTATCGTACATGGTTTCTTGACTGATGTATGAACTAATTAAATTTAGACACTTAGGAAATAAATGACCACTGAGTCTGCAGGAGATGTTCCAGTCTCAAATATTTCCTGGCTATACTTTTACCCACATATGAGAAAAGTGCTGTTTGATTTGTTTAGTCTCAGCTTGTAGAGACCTAGTACATGTTACTCACTGAGCAGTAGGAAATAGCCGACATTCTTAGATCCTCTCCCCATTACCATTCAGAAGAAGATGGTGTTCTTGGTCCTCATGGCTATTTCCTGAAAACTAAGAGGTGTGTCATTGCAGGCTGTGGGTCCTCCGTTGGCATCGGCTCCAGTGTCTGCCTTCTCTCGCACTTCTGTCACGCCTTCCAATCAGGATATTTGCAGGTAACAGTTGCTGCCGATGCTACAGTGGTTCATGTGCATCCCAGAAGTAAGCAGTAGTGTCTATAGGTTCTCAATTTTCCATTAGTTTGGTCATTATGCCTTTGTACTAACAGTTGGTCCAGTTTTATGTGCTGTTTGCTCACCAAATTACCACGAGTCTCATTTCTTCACTTTGATGTCTGTTCTCTTTTAAAATTGTTTTTACTTTCTGTGCTTTTATTCCACTGTTCTCTGCATGCAGTTCCAGTGCAGTGTTTTCTGATTGTTGTCGTCACAGTCCCGTGCAGTCTGCTGTTGTCTTGAAAGCTCCTCAATGCCAGAGTTCTCTGACACAAGGGCTCACTGTGACAGTTATCTGTAAAGACATATTACAGGCGTCAAAGAGAAATTCCTATGGTTCAGAATGGGTCCAGGCCTTGAAGCCTGCTAAGAATACCAAAGCCAGAAGAACACTAAAGTTCTCAAAGTCCCTTAACGATGTGGGTGAGAAGGCCCAGGATGCTTTGGAAAGTTTTGACTATGTGGAAAGAACTTGTTCTGAAGGGAAATTAATACTCTCTCAAGATCCATGTCTCAGAATTAACAGGTTCCATCATAAAGAAAAAAGAACACTGAATAGCAAACCTCCTGGCCATTCCAAACATTCTTGTGTTTCATCTCTATCTGCCCATCATTCAACTGCCTCAGAGGTGGAAGGTGGCAAGGGGGGCATGCATGTCTCTCTTTTGGAAGAGAAAGCGGATGGCGAGGCTGTGTCCAGAAGACGGCGACTGCTCAGGTACCTGTTCTCGCTCTCGCTTGGCTCGAGTGCCAGCAGCCTGCACAGGTTCCATGAGCTGGAGAGCTGTACCACTCACCAGCACACCGCCAAGTCCTCCAGTGGGCTGGCAGGGAGCATGGGCTTCGGCTCCAATGAAATGGGAGATGATGACGTCTTTGAGGACAGCACATCCACAAAATCGAAGAGCAAGGTCCTGCGGGCACCACTCTGCTCAGTGGAGAAGGACAGTGACCTGGATTGTCCTTCTCCCCTCTCTGAAAAATGCCCCCCCATCTCTCCTGTGTCCACATCAGGGGATGCCTGCAGGTTGGTTTGCCAAGAACCACCATTCTGGCCATCTCTGCTCACCACATCTGTGTAGCCTCATCTTGCTTTAATATGTGAAGTTTCAGGAAAATGAATTGATAGGCAGTTGTAGACAATTGTGGATTAATAGTTTTCTCCGGAAGAATGGAGTACTGATATCATTTGAAAAATCAGTTTCTGTGAAATAGGTCCCATGAGTTTCATAGATGATAAAAAAGGAAGAAGCTACACATATTAAAGGTCAAGCTAACTCTTCTCAACTAAAAATAAGTAGACTTTGCAAAAAAAAAAAAAAATTGAAAAAGTTTTCTGGCTTGATGGTCTAGATTTTAAATACTGGCTCATGTTTACCCCTCGCTCCACCTACACCATGATATGTGTGGGGAGAGGCTCTTCTTTCCTTCTTTTTAACTTGGATGCTACCTCTACCCAGATCCTAGCTCCAGTTCCCACCTTTACCTCCTCTATTGTGCAGGATTCTTCTCTGTCCCTCCAAATCTTTCACAATTTACTTTTTGTCACCACTCTTATGCCTTCCCCATTTTAATCTTTCCCCAGTCGCTCCTCCTTAGGGCCAGCTGTTATAATTTCTAACAATTGGATCAGAAACCCCTGTCACAGAAACAAATAACTGAGAGCCTGGCCAGGACCAGAGCCCAGCTCCTTTTAAGCCAGGTGTCTCTACCTGCTCTCCAGCTGCTGGAAAAGACCCTTCTGTTTCTCAAAAGTCTATTAAGATATTGAGGTTAGTAGCCAAATCCTGTTGCATGTACCCTGCACCTTTAGAATGACGAATGATTTTAAATTCTCACTTACTGCTATGAGTGGTCCTGCATAAAGAAATGAAGTTGCAGTACCATATAATGTTTTGTTTTTTTCTTTTAGGTCCAGGAGAGGTACTGTGATTTCTCTGTTTACTCTCTGAGAGAGGACAGAAATGTGTAGTTGTGGTATATGGAGGTGAGGTCAGTGATTATAGCAAAAAGCAAATTCCATCATCTTTTTAAGTCACTGGTATTTTTGGAAGGTAGAGTGCTGGCTCTGTTTTATACAGAAAAAAATTTCTAATTATTTTAACATCTTAAGTTCTGGAAGTTGCTTCCATGTTGCCTTAAATTTGTCTTTCAGTGAAGTTCTTGAATCTTACCAAAAACAACTGCTTTGTCATTTTTTATATCATTTTCCTCTCTGATGACAAATGCCATCCAGACTTTCCATGTTAGTGCGGTAAGCTAGAAATTTTTAGTTTGTAGTAATTGTCTTCATTTGTGTTTGTATGTTTTTGTGCTTCTAGTCAATTCTGTGATGTTTATTTCTGAAAGTTTTCTTTGAGGGGTTGACCTTCCACTGAAGGGTCATCTTCTCTGTCATGTAGCCCTCCTCGTAATGACTGGCTTTCCTCCTGCCATAGGATCTGTCACTGTGAAGGGGATGACGAGAGCCCTCTGATCACCCCCTGCCACTGCACAGGGAGCCTCCACTTCGTGCACCAGGCATGCCTGCAGCAGTGGATCAAGAGCTCTGACACACGCTGCTGCGAGCTCTGCAAGTATGAGTTCATCATGGAGACCAAGTTAAAGCCTTTGAGAAAAGTACGTGTAAGGACGCCCTGAGAAGTACTTCAGCCTTGCTGAAATGAGTTCCCTTGTCAGAATTAGCACCTTGGCTGGACAAAGCCTTCTCTCGTGTTCTTTTCTTTAAGAAGTGGAAGCTGGTATATGCATTCATGTAGTAGAGATCATTGTTCCTGGTACTGGTTTCCAAGTCCCTCTTCTCAGGAAGAAGTTCTTTCTTTTTCCTTCATACTAAGACTGCCTGCTTATCTGTGTCATTCATTTGGTCCTTGACCACAGACTGTTTTGTGACATTTTAGTCAGCATTTTAACTTTATATGTATTAATTGTTCATGCTTTGCCTCTAATTAGGACCATATATTAGAGATTAGTATCTCTCCCGGCACAAAGCACAGCATAACAATAAATTTGTTTGTATATACCTGTGAAAAATATTTCCTAGATGAGAGGGTGGAGTTGGTGGGAAAAGAAAGGAATTAGGCATTACATGAAACGCGGCTCTCTCTTCAGGCCCCATGTCCTTGAGGAACCTTGTCCTATACTCACATTTTTTGTAAACATTGTTCAATGTCTCTCTCTATGCCCAGAACATAAGGTTTTATCTGGAACAATAAAAGACTTGTCCTTATATCAAACCCCTAATATTATGTAAATTGCAAGAGGAATCATGTCATCAGACAACAGCACATTACAATGCCAATTAAATGCTAACTCACCAGGTGATAGAACATATCTAACATTCAGAGAAGGAAGTATTTGTTGTGAGGTCACTCTGTGAAAGTAGAGTGGTGATAGTATCATAGAATGTTTGGGTGTTTAAGCAGTTCTTGAAAGATAGTAGGATTTAGAGGTGAGTTGAAGGGAGTTTACAAAGGTCAGTTGTCTCTGGATAAAAGCATATACCAAAAAGGCAAGGGTGAGCATTTCTGGGGAGTGTGAGAGGCTTGAACTGAGTTTGTCATAGGAAATCAGGGAGCAGGGGAACATTTTAGGAAGGAAGCCAAATGAAGATAGATCGAACCATAGCAGAAAGCAATCTGGACATTAGAGAAGGCCAGCACAAACTACTTAAAACTGTTTTGCCCCATAAAAGCCTTATCATTTATTGGGTACCTACTCTGTGCTGCTCTCTCAAGTGAGTCTTCTGGCACTTTGCCCAATTTAGATAATTGATGAGGCTCTACTTTCATCTTGTTCTGCATAGACCCAACTGGAAAAAGGCTGTGACTAGGCCTGGCAGAGGATATGCAGTGTTTATACGTTTTCCTTTTTTCTCTGTTTTTATGTGTTTTCTTCTGATTTGGAAACTAGTAAATGAAAAAGGAAATCTGGCTATTTGGAGTAAATTAGAGGAGATGGACTGGCAGAGACTGTTTGTACCAGGAACTCTTAGCATCACTTTCAAGCTGTTGCTGCCAAAGTAGCAGAGGACCAAAGAGTGAGCTCCTTCTGCAGTCGCCTTTACAATGTAGTTTGCCCAATCTGCTAGTGTGTTGTAGCGTCATCAACCTACTTCTTCCCCTCTCTTGTGCCAGTCTGCAAGTCAGAGAGACTTAAAATATGCCACCTGAGTTTTGGGCCAACATGCTTTTTCATCAGGACTGAAATCATAGAATCCTTTATCAAGCGGTTTGATGCCTGCTTGCAAGACAAAGCAGTCAAGGGGGTTACTAGTCGTGGTTCATAGCTCATCTTAACCCCAGCTTCTTTTCATTGCATAGAAAGTTGACTGTTGGCAGAATACCAGTACGTGGTATCTGGTTGAAGCCAGACGGTTTAAGAGAATGACTTTGGGTAATTGGGGAAATTCATCTAATTTGGAAAAGGGTGTGGGGGGGAGAAAGCCAATCTTACCCATGTTCGATACTCTCACCCCCACTGCAGACTTTATTCAGTGAGCGTGAGCCTCATGTTCTGTGTGTTATCTTTTCAGTGGGAGAAGTTGCAGATGACAGCCAGCGAGCGGAGGAAGATCATGTGCTCAGTGACGTTCCATGTCATTGCCATCACCTGTGTGATCTGGTCCTTGTATGTGCTCATTGACCGCACTGCTGAGGAGATCAAGCAGGGGCAGGCAACAGGTATGTGCTCAGAACCAAAGGGGGAGAGCCCCACACAGAAGTCCTAGATAATACACTGGGGTCTCAGGATTGGAGCATTACTTCAGATTGATTTTCAAGTCAGACCTCAAATGTCTGGGTTTCTGGAGGGGGCCATCAACTATGATGCACCAGGCATCCTGTTCGGATGTTTCTCTTGTTGTGGTAGTATTTAAAACCCAGTGAGAAGAGATCAAATCACAGAGAGAAAGACAGTCTTCATAAACTGTCTCCTGAAGACCAGGTTAAAAGGGAGTGGACACCCTTTCCCACCCTTCTGTCAGCAAAGTGAGCTTCAATGAGCTAAGAATCATGGGTTATAGGAAGTTCATAAGTTGTGTTTCATTTGTTTCAGATTTTAAATAAGGTCAGCTGATAGGCTAACCAGGTTTTCCCCTTTCAGGAATCCTAGAATGGCCCTTTTGGACTAAATTGGTGGTAGTGGCCATCGGCTTTACTGGCGGACTTCTTTTTATGTACGTTCAGTGCAAAGTGTACGTACAATTGTGGAAGAGACTCAAGGCTTATAACAGAGTAATCTATGTTCAAAACTGTCCAGAAACAAGCAAAAAGAATATTTTTGAAAAACCTGCACTTACAGAGCCCAACTTTGAAAATAAAGATGGACGTGGAATCTGTCATTCCGATACAAACTCTTCTTGTTGCACAGAACCTGAAGACACTGGAGCAGAAATCATTCACGTCTGATTGTGTGGAGTGTATAGTTTTCCTGGATATCCATGAACAGCTGAAGGAAATTGTTTACTGCCAATTGTGTACCTTTTCTTATGTGCTTTAATAGCACAGACTGGGCGGGTGACTATTTTTAATGGCTTCTGTTTTTCTAAACCCTCCCTAGTGAATCTCCTGGAAAGCTCTCACATCAGCTGTGCATGGCTGAGCTCTACTTCTGCCAGCATGTCTGTGGGAAGGGAAGATGGAAGACTCCACGACACCATGTTAGGGAGCTGGCCCATGGTCTTGAGCAGAATTAGAGAATAAAATGACAAACCTCTGGGAAGACCAGGAGCAGGGTGCGCAACCTCTTCTAGTTAGCAACAGTCCCCACCCTGGAGCAAAGTGTTTGGGAATGTCTAGTCATCATAGGAGAATTTCCCTCCTCGCTAAGGAGAACCTGGGAGATGTGTTCCCTCTACCAGTGCTACCACTGACAGTTCTCCCTAGCAAACGGGCCTTGGTGCTCTGCATGGTGGCAAGTGATTCACTAAGCAAACAGCACTTTACAGAAAGAAAATCTTTATTTTATAATATGTGTCTAGTGAGATTGACATTTAAAAGAATGTCTCATTTAGAAACCTTCCCTTTATAACCCTGTTTATCTCTTTTATGTTATAATAGACCTAAAACTCTTTTGGCCTTATGTATTCTAAGAAACATGACATTCATTCTATGTCTATTAAAGGGACTTGTGACTATAAAGTAGGACAAACAGGTATGAGGCTTTTCATAATATTTCATGGGGGTTAATGGATTCTAGATGGCAATTTGAGCATAATTTCTAATGGTTTCAAGCCTGTTTTATGACAAATCTTTATAGGCTGGCCCGAAATGTTTCTTTTTTGTCAACGCTGAAAAGGAAGGATTTAGAGGTCTAAAGAAAAGGGAGTAAGTAATTAGAACAAAACAATATTTAAAAACAGACACACCTCTCTAGTTTGTACTGCTTCACACTGAAAGAGTAAGCTTGCACCACCTTGGTCTAGGGTATGTATACTGCAGGTGCTCCTGGGCACCTGCTACCTCGGCCAGGGGAGGTTCTGTGGATCACTGCTCAGGGCAGAGAGGCAGATGGGCTGGCTCTGGGACTTGGGCCAGGAGTGAGCAGCAAACTGGCGGGGTCCACTGTGTCACTGCCCCCAGCCACACCCTTACCCATTTGTCGCCTTAAACTGGACTGAATAGAGAGGATCCTTTAGGGGCCCCTGGCCCTGTGATCAGTTAGTTCTGTCATCAGGGATTATCTCCTGTACCGTTTTTCATAAAACAAACAAAACCAAAATCACTACCATCAGATGGCCTTTGTCCTTAAAAAGTCTGCTTAAAATTCTGTTTTTAAAACCAACTTCATTGCACCAGGCAAATGAGTCAACTCCAAGAAAATAGGCCACGGGGTTCTGCAGTGTAATGTGGATATTCCCAGATGCTTACTTTCTAAGCAACTCTGAATGCACAGAGCCTCTTCTGCCGGGTGGGGTGCCTGGGGGCCCTCTGAGCCTTATGTACCCCATCTTTCCTTAAGAGGATGAAGCAAACACAAGATGATTCATTTGCTCTCCAAAGTGGAAGCCCTGTGGCTTGTTTTGAAGCTCTGGGGGAGAGCATGTGGTAGCAGACTGTGCTCTGTGCCATCTCCCACCCAGAGTCTGATTCTTCGGGATCATGGGTCCTGGTCTAAGGAGCTGCTCTGCCAGGCAGATACTGTCTAGCCACAGCCAACCCTTTAAAATTGATCAGCCTGCCCTCTGTCTGTCTCCCAGGCCATATCCAGCCTGTGCCTGTGATCACTGTGCCCCCAAGTGCAATTATCCACACCCCTTCTCACCCTAGGAATACCAAGCAGCTACAGACTGTCCATTCAGGGAGCTGAATCCTGGTCAGCCCTGCCTCTGCTCCTTAGGAACTTCCTAGGCAAGGCTCCTTGTCTCTGCCACCTTTAACAGCAGATGAACAGTCAAGTGAAGAGAGGGATTCACAGGTGAAGAGATTTTTAAGTGGGAATCTTTTCCTCTCCCCTGATGGAACCCCTTATGCTGAACTTGTAAAGTACTGAGACTTCCTGTAGAAAGGTAAGTATGCTTTGGTAGTGATAGCCCCTGGGCAGCCCATCCATTGTAGCTGGCACCCGCTTTGGCAAAGGTGCCTTTGTAACCATGACTGTTGTGTTGGTCCCATCCCCAACTAGATTCTCATGTGAAGTCTTCTCATTTCTTTTCAGGGAGGCCTAACATCATCTATCTCATCATCTCCTAACCAAGCTCCTAAAAACCCTCTGTCTGTGGTGGTCTGTCCCACATCCTTCTTTCCTCTCCTGGAATGGCACACAGATGCCCGCTTTCTATTTTCTTACAGGTTCTAGTTGAGCACCTCTGACCCTATTCTTAGTCCCAGCTCTAAAATCTCTGGGGACTAATGAAAGCACCAAGCCTTGGCCAGATTGTGCTGTGCTGCCATCTAGTGGGAACAGCAGATCTGCTAGATTTTCCTTTATTATGTATCAATTTGCCTTCTGTGTTCTTTTGGGGGTTAATTATTCCCCAGGTTTCCCTCATCCTGCACCTGGCTTTAGTGGGAGGATGACATTTAGCTGAACCATAAAGAAATGTGGGATGACCTTGTAAGTCTCAGGGCCGGGAGTGCTGGTACTTGTGTGCCAGGCAAGGGGGAGATGGATGTGGTCTCAGGGGTGTCACCAGCCAGCTCTCTGATTTGGCCTTTACTCCCCGCATAGTTACAGTATGACTCAAGGTCTTCTGACTTTGGCTGCCAGCAGTAATTTGGTTTTTGTGCCCAAGTTTAAGAATTTCCTGAAAACTCTGTAATACGTCTCTTCCTACACCAGTCCTCTAATTTCTCTTCCTCTTTTTCTGCTTCAATCCACTCTTTTCAATCTTATGGATCAAATTTCCAAACCTGAGGGTGTGTCCTACCTGGCTACAGATACACAGGCCCCAGGGAGTTGGGCCAGTTCAAGAGCCTAGCATAATGCCTGAATGTGTTGGGGCTGCTTCTGCTACCTGGTGGTTGGCTGAATGGCTGGGAGAGGATTGGGAACAGGGTAAAGATCCATAATGCTGTGGATTTGGCAAACACAATTTTGAAATACCCTTTTGAATCAGATTTGAAATATGCAGCTTCCATCTTTAGCGCAAGGAAAGAAGTAAACAAGGAAATGAAGGCATTTATCTGTGTTTTGGAAGTAAGTTGTGCAGCTCATCACCTACTTAGATGCAATGCTTCTAGAAAGTTGATTGTTAATAAAAACCAAATTTACACTGGCATGTGTGGTGTAGTTTCTAAAAAAGCACTTCATATTTGAATTTTTTAACTTAGGAAGTTTCTAGTTATCTAAATGTCTAGTTTTGTATCCTTTTGTGTATGTTCACTGTTTCTCAGTATTACCACTTGACTAATTCTCTGTATGGGAGCTTGTTTGTGCTATACACAGGGGCGTCTAATTGCAGCAATAAAGCATTTCTTTACAAAGGAGTTTTGCCATGAAAGTGTTTTTTCTGCAAGGAGGTTGGGAACCTTGGCAGGTATGCCCACAGCTCTGATCCCCTTTTCAGGTTCTTCTGGCTTATACATTAGAGAAGAAAATCATGCACCCTCTGGAAGTGTTGATTTTCCATAGCCTGTCCCTCTGAGGGAGGACAGCTCTCACACACACTGGTGGTCAGTGGGAGAGAATGGGTTCTGGAGGGCGTGTGGGCATAAAGTAAAAATTGATGTAGTTCACACAGGTGTGCTTGATTGAGACATTCAGGCTGTAGCTGGACTCACTGCCCCAGAGAAGGCAGACTCAGGTTCTGGGTGCATATGGCAACAGGACCCTTGGAGGAGTTAATTGCTTAATTAGCCTTATCCGTTGAAACATTTACTGAACCACAGCCTAGCTGAGTAAGAGAACCAGGGGAGACTGGCAGGAGTGCTGGTGATAGCTTAGCCTGGCTGCATCTCCTGGCTTCTGACAGCTTTACCTGTATGCATCAGGTAAAAGGAGGGAGGCCAAGGTTTTCCAGAATATACTGTACCCTAGATGAGCCAGGAGAATTTGTCTATAAATTATGGATAGGCTTCCAGGAAACTTGGGAGCTAAGTAGGAGGATACTTGGCCAAAGTGTATTTCTTGCCCGAGTTCTGTGGGAAGAGGTCCCTAGATCTGAGTGGAGCTGTTGAGGATTCTAGAGGAGGATGTGCCGGCTGCAGAGCCAGCAGAGCTGATGAACTTGCTTGGGTATGTGCTTGCAGGAAGAAGGAAAGCCAGGACATGCCCTGAGATCATGCTCAACTGTGGTTGGAGGGAGTGGTGAGGAAGTGGAGATGAAAGAAGACTTGGCTTTGATAAGAATGTGAGGTGGGGGGGTTGCCCTAGAGGAGCCTCTTTGCCTTGGGGATAGGATGAATTTAATGAGTTTGACCTAATGGGGTCTTGC
This sequence comes from Pteropus alecto, assembly GCF_000325575.1. NCBI lineage: Eukaryota > Metazoa > Chordata > Mammalia > Chiroptera > Pteropodidae > Pteropus > Pteropus alecto. The sequence goes on from NW_006439718.1 coordinate 2,569,625, forward strand.
TACAGGCAGGCTTAAGATGCTGCTGCCCCTTGGCCTTTTTGCTCCTTGACACCAGACACAAAGTGATGGGGTATAGGGCTGCTGCATTACGACCTCCTAGGATACTTTGAATTTTCTATGTCACAGGGTGGCAAACTACTGCTTGGTGGCCAACCTCCTGTTTTTGTAAAAATGGGCACACAGCCATGCCATTCATTCACACATTATAGTCAGCTGATGTCTTGCTGCAATGGCAAAGTTGAATGGTTGGGACAGATCTTATAGCCTGCAGAGCCTAAAATATTTATTTACATGGTCCTTTATAGAAAACATTTGCCAACTCATGGTCTCTGTGAATGGTGCCCCTAGAGTTGTTGGTCACAGGCTGTCAGAGGCGCAGGTAGCCCCTCTCCAGCGCCTGCCCTTTTCCCCAGCCTCCGAAGTGCCACAGTGGCTGGTTGTGGAAAGTGCTGAAAAGTGTAATTCCAAAGGAGGGAGAGGGGAAGGGCATTCCTTTCTGAGCTGACGGTTCCCCTGGGTGGCAGGACCCAGCCCCTCAACCAATAGAGAAGCTTGTATCTTCTCTGTTTCTTTGCCTCTTGGAGCTGAAATGAAAAGAACAGAGTCAGAACTCCACTACTCTGACCTCAGTATCCCATGCACACACAGTAGGGACATGGAAGTCCAGTGATTCAGGGAGCCAAGTCTGGCCCCCACTTTAGCCCCCTGTATCACCTTCCACGGTCTAGAGGAGATAGTGCTAGGCAGTTCCCAAAGATGAGCTGGCCTGGCTGTGGTTCTGGTACCATTGTAGCAGAATCTGCAGGGGTTGTGGGGAGACAGGAAAATGGCAGCATAGGATGGTGTGTGAAAGTGGAATAGTCTGTTATCTTTATTGTCCTACTTTACGATGTTGCACTGTCCTGTAATGACATTATGATGATAGTAGCTGGAAGCTCTTGGTGGGGCGCTTCTTTTTGATTGGTTATTGACTTTTGGTTAATACCAACAAAAATTAAGTAACCCAGATGTCCCCCAGACTTTCAAAACTTTTCTGGTCTATGAAATCCAGTCATCTGGGAACCCTAGTTCAGGGGTTCTTTCCTCAGCCAGGAGATATATGATCCCTTGAGGACTGTGTGAGAGCTTGTGTCATTCTCCTGAATTTTAAAGTGGTTAGTGTTTCCCCTCCACATCTTCCCCTGACACTAATAACAGCTGCTCTAGGCTGACCCTGCGTATATCTGCAAAACTGCGGCCCAGCAAGGGCATTGCTCTGCATCACACTGAGTCACTGAGAGCTCCTCTGACTTAAGTCTCTCCTCCCACCCCACCCTTGAAGGGTATCTGGGAGGACATGCAGCCAATTTCCAATTCTGCCCCCTCTGATCCAGCCCTGCAGAGGCCCAGTACTGAGGGATAGGGTTGGGATCTCTGGACTCATCCCATTACTTAAGATGGAGGAAGCAGGGGAGGATATGGTGGTTCTGGGGGCAGTGCTGCTGTCGGGGAAGAGCAAGCTTTCCTCAACTCTCAGGGTTCTTTCTGCTGATCTAGTAAATCTACTTAATGTAGTAATCAAATAGACACAAGACAGATTAGCAAGAGAAGATAACCAAACTTAACACATACATATATATGGGAACCCTGCATACATGAGAGGTCCAGAGACAGAAAGGGAATGTGGGTATATAAGACATTCTGAGCTAGGAGTTAGGTAAAGTACTTTGGGGGCTTCAAAAGGTCATTGAAGGATGACAAGAAAAGTAGATGCTTAGTAAACAGAAGTTTGTCCTGCCCTATAGGTAGGTCAAAAGAGGTTATCTCTGATAATTGCTTATGATGGGCAAGGCCCCTAATTCAAGGTATTCTACTTCATTAAGGGAGGGGCAGAAGTTTCTCTTGAGCCCAAAGCTAACATTGCCTTTAGCTCAAAATAATCCACATACCACTTATACCACTTAGGCACATCTTGGGGTTGCTCATTCTGAACTCCTGTATTGCCCACTGGATTGAATTAGCAGCTACCTGACCAGTTTCTGGTTTGTCAGAGTCCTACCCCCCAGAGAACTGATGGCAAAGGCTTCACTGCTTCAGAGGCACTTACGGTAAATTATTTAAATGTTGGAGATTGAAGGTACTCTGTGGGATCACCCAGACACATTGGCGAGGAGCACCGGCTTGGCCTGGGGCCTGGCAACACTCAGGCTAGTGACCTCTCCTGGGTTCCTGAATTTTCCTGAGTATCAGTTTCCTCATCTGTGGAATGGGACTAACTGTTGCTGCTGTGCCCCTTCAGGGGGAGCTTTAGAGGTTAAGGCAGTGCTGGTTAAGTCTCTCCCTTTTTAAAGGATCCACTCAGTGCTCTTTACTCCAGGCCTGAAATTACAACAGGCCTTGATGCCCAGGGAAATAAAAGGGTACCGAGGGCCTGGGGCCTGAGGCCCAGCCTGGCTCTGCCCAAAAATGCACGCTCACTGCAACTATTTGTGGTGTCAGTGAAATAGCACACTGGTAGCACATTGGTGATTAATGCTCTTTTTGAGTTGTTTTACAGAAACAGACTGTGCATATGTCATTCTTGTCCTCAGGATGACCCTGGTATCAGTGGAACCAAAGGACCGAGATGTGGAACCAATGAAACTGTTATCAGGGAGTGGGGATCCTCTCCTGGCACGTCGTCCAGGTTCTTGATGTCTTGGACAAAGAATTGAACAACACACCAAAATACAGTAGAAAAGGAGTTTTATTAGAAAGGAAAATACACTTCCAGAAGTGACAGTGGGCCTGAGCAAGAAGTGTGACTCAAAAGGCCCAGTAACAAAGCCTTTGGGGTTTTATCCCTTTTTGCTGTGGGTGGTTACATTTCTTAGAGGAGTGGGCTTCCTTGATTAACAACTAAGATTGACAGGACTCAGAGATTCATCATTATGCTTTCTGCGCATGTTTGTTCCCAGAATTCAGTCTGTTATAATGATATTAATGAACTTCCAGGCATATGCGTCATATTATAATGGTATAATGAGGCTCAGGTGAGTTGAAGGTCGTTGGGGTCTTCATTGCTGCAGGTGCGAGTGACTGGCTTAAATTGGTACTAATTCTCTGTCTACTGGTTTCTTTGTGTAAGTTAAAAAATGCCTTCTGGCTTGCTTAATTGTGGATGGATTAGGGCGGACCCCTTCTAGGATAAGATGACCTCAGAGTCTTTGCAGATAGACCCAAACCCCCTAATTAACTTTCCTGCCTAACTCTTTTCTAAGAGTAATGAACCCTCTTATTATTAGTATGGATGCTGAGAGACCGGAGGTCTCTTCTTTTTTACCTGCTTCCTGCTAAGAATGGCCATAGTCCCTGCCTACAGGGGTTTCATGGAGCTCTTTCTCTTTCTGCCTCAGTCAGGGTGAGAATTTGGGTTTCCTGCTAATGTGCCACCTCATTCCCTAGACAAGGAAAAGAAGATACAAACTCGTTATTTAAATCGTATATCTATTAATTTCTATTATTGATTTGCCTAAACATATTACACTTTAAGAAATATATTAACAGCCTTGGTTAATATATTTCTTAAAGTGTAAAAAAAGATCTTTGGCTTAAAGTCTCCTCCCCTCTCGACTCTAAGGGCCCTGTCTGGCTTAACACCATTTCTGCTAACAATGGACTGATGACCCTTATCAATAGCTAGAGGATCTTAGTCTCCAGGGCAATTATCAGGATTTGAGGGAGAGGGCTTTTTTTCCAAAGAGGGAATAAAACTTAACTAGGTTTACCAAAAAGATTAAGAACTCTGCAAGAGATGTCCCATTTCATTTCCTGCTAAAAGATTAAGAATTTTACAAGTGATGTCCCATCTCAGAACCAAAAGACTGGAGCTTGAACACTGAAACACTTTCAGAAGCAATGTGCCCATTGTCCAGGAAGATCCAGTGCAGAAGCCCCATTTTCCCCAAAATGGCGAAGTTCCAAAGCTCTCCAATCAAAACCTGCCCCTCCAGCACTTCCACCTACCAGTCTGTTTCCTATTACCCCTTAAAACTCACCCCTAGCTCTGGATAAAGGAGACTGATTTGAGCTTTGTCTGTGGTCTCCTTGTCTGGCTGCTACACAAATAAACCCCTTTTCTCTGAGAAAACCTATTTCTTCAGGCTTTGGCTTTCTGTGGGCAACGGCAACAAACTCCAGGGACTCTTGTTTGGTAATATCTGACTGGTGGGAGGAGGGTGACCGTTGGAGTTCAAATAGAGCCGATCAGAGGAGGGAGTGGCTGGCCTTTCTTTGAAAAAGATGAAATGTCTAATTAAACATTTGGAGGAGAGGGGAAGACATAGGTGAACATGATGAAAACAAAAGAGGAAGAATATCCAACACAGTCCCTTCCCCAGGGAAAGGCCCTCAGCAAGAGCATGCTAAGTCCTTCCTGGGAGGGCTCAGCTGTAGCGTGAGTGCCCAGGCAGGGGTTTCTGAGCCATAGTTCAGCAATGGAGGCATCATGTATTTTTATATATCTGAAATGTATATAAAATGTAGGTTGCTTACTAGTTCTTGACATTAGAAATGTTAGGTAGGTAGTCAGACAAGAGTGACAGGAGCGAAGGCCCAGCTCTGTAACCATAGAAACTTCCCCTGAAGACCTTCCTTAAGTACTTCCCAGAAATACCTCCCTTTTAGGGTTATAAATTATCCCAAATCCTTGAGCACAAAGGCCGTAAAAGCTTCAAACGCATTTGCAGAAAGTACTGCCCATAACTTCAGCCTCATTATACCATCATCATAATATCACGACTATGCCTGGAAGTTCATGAATCTAATTATAACACTGAAGTCTGGATAAGCACATGCGCAATAGTCAAAGGGTTATGTAGTAGCCAACTGTCAGTCAAGGTGACCTCACATATGGATCATCTAGGACCACCCATCACTGCCCAAATATCAACAGACCTTCCCATTTCTGCATTGTTAAAACCCTCCTTGCTGAAAACCTGTTCTCCTCCCTTTGGGGCATACTGTCTTATCTCTTCACCTCCCAAATTACACAGGGCTGCAGCCTTCCTTAGCAAGGCCTGTTTCCTTCTAAAATGTACTTTCAAGGAATCTTTTCTCAATCTTGCCAACCTGTAATTCTTCGCTGCGGCAGCAGGGAAGAACAGAGGGACAACACACAACACCATCGTCCTCCTCTTCCTCCTCCTCCTCCTCCTCCATGCCGCTGGGGTGATACTGGATTTCATATTGCCCCAGTGGTAACAGAAACAAGGCAAAAATTCACATCCTTGTTTACCTTTGTACACTTGGGTATGGGAGAAGAGGCAGGGGTAGTTCTAAACATAAATTCCTAGAAGTAGAAAAAAGGGATAGAAGCATTTTAAAGTGCAAAACTGACCTCCAAAGTTATTCACTTTATCTTCCTTCTATGAAAATATCACT
>NW_006439718.1:2575053-2582339 GCF_000325575.1 Pteropus alecto
TGTTATTTTTAATTGATACTAAAATGATTGTCATTCCCTCATCTCATTGATGTTTTACTTTGCATTTATTTCTTGGATAAATAAGATTGAGCATCTTTTGTTTACTACTCAGTTCTGCTGATATAAATTTCCATGCCTTGACAATTTATTTTTGTATTTTGTATTTTTTTTTTTTATATTTTTACATTGAATCATGGGTGCTTTTTATGGTGTAAAAACATTAACTCTTTTTATATTAGTGGCAAATACAATTCATGAACTTTTTAAAACATTTTATAACAAATTTTAAATGTAAAAATTTATACAGTGAGAATACATATGCCCTACGTTCTACAATTAACATATTGCTATATATGCTTTACCACATATCTCCATGTATTCATCACTGTACCCATTTATCAACTTATTTTTCATGCATTTTAGAGTAAATTGCCACTGTAAGTATACTTCACCCCAACCACTTCAGTCTGCATATTGTTGCCTAGAATTCAATATTTGTTTGTGGTTCTTTTTATTCTTAGGTAAAATTTACTGAGTGAAATACACAAATCTCAAGTGTACCATATGATGAGTTTTGACAAATGTATCCACCTATGTAACCCAGACCCTTATCAAAATACATAACATTATCTCAATCCTAAAAATTCTGATGCCCCTTTCCATATATACCTTTTTGTAAGCATTCTTTCAGCCAGCACAATGTTTTTGAGGTTCATATATGAAATTGAATTGATTAGCTCATTCCTTTATGTTGTTGATTAATAGCCCATTATATGAATATACCAATCACTTTGTCCATTTTCTTATTTCTGTATACTTGAGTTTACAGTTTGGGGCTATTATGAATAGAGCTACTAGGAATATTTTTGTGAATATATATTTTTATTTCTCTTGGGTAAATACCTAGAATGGAATGCTGGTTCAGAGAAAATAGGGATATGTTTAGTTTTATAAGAAAGCAAACATGTTTTTCCAAAGTAGGTGGACCATTTTATATCCCAACAACAAGTGAAGGTTTCAGTTACTTTATATGCTTGCCAACATTTGGTGTTGTCAGTCACCAACATAAAATACAAGAATTTTAGCCATTCTCATGGATGTGTAGTTGTATTTCATTGTGGTTTTAATATGTAGTTTCCTAATGACTAATGATGTTAAAACATCTTTTTATGTACATCTTGTCATGTGCTTATTTGCCATTCACAAATTTTCTTATCAGTCTCTGTATTGGGGGTGGCAAACTATAGCCTACTGGCCAAATCTAGCCCATGACCTGATTTTGTAAGGCCCTTGAACTGGGGATGTGTTTCACATTTTTAAAATGTTGTTTAAAAAAAATGCAACAGATTGTAAGAAGCCTGCCAAACCTAAAATATTTACAGAAAAAAAATTGCTGACCCTGCTATGTATTTAAAGTGTATCTCTTATTTATAGCATATTGTTGGGTATTGATTTTTTAAATCTATTTTGATCATCTCTATTTGTTGGAGTTTTTAGTCCATTAACATTTGATGTAATTATTTACATGGTTGGTTCTGTCTCCCATTTTATTATTTGATTTCTGCTTGTCCCCTCTGTTTTTATTTCTCTTTCCTATTTTCCTACTTTCTTTTAATTATTTCCATATTTTATAATATGATCTATTGGTTTTAGCTATACTTTACATTATTTTTAGTGGTTGCCCTAGGGATTATAATCTACCTACTTAAGATTTCACAAACTACTTAGAATTAATATTGTGCTACTTAATAAGTAGAAACCATGTGACTGAAAAAGTTCATTTAATACCCATTGTCTTTTATGCTATCTTTATATTTATTATGGTTACATGTATTATAAATACCACATGACAATGCTATAATATTCGCTTTAAATGTTTGTATATATTTTAAAGGAATTAAGATGGGAGAAATGTCTCAATGTAGGAACTATTCATAATTTTCAATACTCTCCCATACTTCCTGAGGATCTGAGTTTCTATCTTGTATCATTTCCCTTTAGCCTGAAGAACTCCCTTTATTTCTTGTAGTGTAGATCTACTGGCCATAGGTTCTCTTAGTTTTATTTCACCTGAAAATTTCTATATTTTCATACTTGAAAGATATTTTTCTAATTACAGAATTCTGTGTTGGTGATTGTTTTCTTTCAGTGTTTTAAAAATGCTGTTTCATTGTATTCTGGCCCTTACAGTTTCTGATGAAAAGTCATCTTTAATCAAAATCATTCCATTGTATATGTGCCACCGCTTTCAAGTTTTTTTAAACTTTTGTTTTGAGGAGTTTGACTTGACTCCGAAGTATGGTTTTCTTTGTATTTATTTTGCTTGGGTATGGCTGTGCTTGAAGCTATAAATTTACGTCTTTCACCAAACTTGGAAACATTATGGACTTTATTTCTTCAAATATTCATTTTGCCCTATTCTCTTTCACCTCTCCTCTCTTTTTGGAACTCCAATTACATGTATGTCAGACCTTGTAATATTGTCCCATAGGTCTCTGTGGCTCAGTTTATCTGAAGAAAATTCTCTCTGTACCTCAGATTGGATCATTTCTATTGATCTGTCTTCAAGTTCACTGTGTCTTTGCTCTATCTGTTTTGCTATTAATCCCATTGAGGTTTCTTGTTTTTTCATATTTTTTTAGTTCCAGAATTTCCATTTGGTGGTGGTGGTGGCCCTCCTCCTCCTTCTCCTCCTCCTCTTCCCCCTCCTTCCTGTCCTTCTCCTTCTCACCCCCACCCCGCCCCCTGGCTGAGATTTTCTATCCTTTCACAAATTGGTAACATATTTCCTTTAACTCATTAAGCACAGTTATAAAAGCATTAAATCCACTGTCTTCTAATTCCAACATCTGAGTCATCTTGTGATTAGTCTCAGTTGGTTGTCTTTTCTCTTGAGATTAGGTCACATTTTCCTAATAATGTGTACGTTGAGTAAATTTTATCCTGGCTATTTTGAATGTTATTTTTTAGAGATTCCGAGTTGTGTTATATTCCTCTGAAGACTGATTTTTTCCTTTTAAGCAAGCAGTTAACTTTGTTGAACTTAAACTGAAGACAGTTTGAAAGATCAAATATCTGTTTATCTCATTTGAGCTGTTTGCCCTTGGCTCCATGAAAGTGTGTCTTAGGGGTCAGCCAGAGGTTTGGACAGAGTTTATGAACGGAACTGTGTCAACAAAGAAGCAGTGCTACTCAGATAGCCAGCTGCAGGGAACCAGGAGGGCCAGCTGCAGAGAACATAATTGACTGACAGCTCCAGCTGTTCTACCTTTGGATCTGTGACATTCATACCAAAACTATTTATGTCATTCCTTCCTGATGCAAGATTTCTGTAATGGGCAACTTTTGTTTAAAGACTCGTTAGTTGGAGTGAGACTTAGAAGTACACTGCACTTAGTAGCACACTGCAGTCTGAAGCCCTTTCTACTCACTCTTTCACACTCTCCTTCCACAGGTGTCAAACTTACATTGCCACCCCTGCCTGTTCCTCTTCCTTCCTGTTCCCTCCTCCTTGTTCACATGGCCTTATGAGTTCTAAAGTTTGGCATGTTGGTCCTCACAGGGACCTGGAGCTGAACGAGTGCCTCTACCATGACCATAGGTTAATGGAGTCTGCCACCAAGGTCATTCACAAGAATGGTGGGAAGTTCTCAGAGGGATGGTAGGAAGTCTGGGGCATTAAGGGGCTGGACCTCAGTTTCACTAGTACCCACTCCAGTGAACGAGTTTCCTCAGAGGAACTTGTTATTTCAGGAATGCAAGCATACCTCTCCCATGCTATGTTGGCCTTGGTGGAAGACCTAGATATTGAGCTCAGGGCCTACCACATTAGGTGAACCTTCAGGAAATCCTGAAGACCCTGCTGACCGGATTCTGAAGCTGAGGGTTGTGGAATGGATATATGTGTAGGAGGAGACAAGATAACCATGCCCAAGCTCAGGGCTAGGGCTGGCTCTGCTTCTTGGACCTGGAATGAAAATACATTTTTAAAAAAGTCATGTTGAAGCCTCTGCTATAGGAGAAAATAACCCGCAGCTCCTGAGACTGCCTGGAATCTGTGAGGTACCTTCCCAAGAGGGAACAACATGCACCATAGGGCCTTATGCCAGCCCTGGGTCTGTCCTCCAGGGGCTCCAGAGACCACATGGGAAGACAACAGAGGTTTGGACAAAGCCCTTGGAGAGAAATGAGCTCTATCTGGGTAATCAAGAAGGCCTCCTCAGATGGTATGGCATTTGTGATGTGTTCTGAAGGAAGAGTAGGAACTTTCTGGGCAAAGAGGGAAAAGCACCTTCTCTCCAGACTGGTGGTAGTGGGGAGGCTTTATCCTAGATGAAATCACAATGATTATGGCATTTTTGGTGCGGGGAGGAGATGTGAGCTGTATGAGTTGGTTGGAATGTGGCATGTGGAAGGAAGCCTGTTTTAAATAAACTTTATTTTTGTAACAACCAATTCTTAATTCTTTTAACAAGAATTTATTTGTGTATCTACTATACATAAGAAATTGACCTTGTTCTAGCCTCCAGCCCCCGATAGACACACAGACCACCAGAAATCAGTGAGTTATAGGAAACACACTCTTTATTCAGCCAGCTGGGTCTGCTAGGGGTACGCAGACCCCAAATTAAGCAGCCCCAAAATGTAGAGGTACAGGGTTTTTAAGCCCTAAATCCCATTCCTCATTCTGTCTTAACACAAAAATCTATTTTTCTTCTATTTACTAACTGTCAACCAACAGGTAGGTTGTGCAAGCGGGGGTACAGAAGCAGAAAGCTTATTGTTAGAATGTTATGTTCCCATGGGTGATAACCTGTGTTCCCATGGGCGATAGCCTATGTTCCCATGGGCAATAGCTAAGCAGTAATTTTCCAGCCAGCATGACCTAAGCATAAATAGAACAGAAAATAATCATTCTGTGTCTACAACAAGAAGAAACATCATTATTCTGATTTGCTGTTGCTACCTAGTGTGAAAGTGCTGAGCTGGGTGTAGGGCAGTAAGCTACACCATTATTCTCTGTGTAGGAGGGGTCCCTGCAGTGTTTGCACACTTTGATCCAAGTATGGGATCCAGTAAGACTGAAGAATAAAACAGGAACATGCACCAAAGATTAGCTATAATGTGGTGGCCCAACCTGGGGCAGACTTTGGTTTGAAGCCAGTCAGCCTGGGGCCTGAAGGTGGAATTCTCAGGAGTCCTGGTAGGTCTGGGAGAAGTGAGCTGCCAGGAGGCCTGCCTTGTGGCCACAATGTGCGCCTCCCCAAAGGGCAGGCTGGAGTCTGGGTGCTGAGCAAAGCCCTGAGCTGGTGGCCATCCTGGGATGAGACTGGCTCAGGCAGCCACTTATATGGCCACACTGTTGGGAATTCGGTCTGGGGACAAGTAGTAATATGGCAGCTTCTTATTCTTGTTGCGCTCAGCAATCACACTGACTACGGCGTCGAGGTTCTTGCGGAATCGGGCCATGGCCTCCCTTACAGGTTTCTCGATGAAATGCTCCTCTGGGTACATGCCCAGGAACAGCTGAAGGCCCAGACACAGACAGACATACATACAGACCGGTTAATCTGCAATGAGGCAATGTTAACTGACAGGCCTTGTCCCACCCATAGAGATGATCCCTTGGGAGTCGACCTCTGCTGCCTGGTGAGAGTGCCCTGAGAATGCAAATGCCATCGCCGACCTGGCTTTCTGGAAGGAAGCCTCCAGGGGCAGGGGTGGGAGAACATACAGATAATGGGAGAAATAACTGTCCCACTACAGGCTGTCTATAAGGATGTGTAATGGTGCAGGAAAATGTGGAGGCTGTTGTTTGCCCAGCTGTAGTGGGCATGTGGCTGTGGAGTCCTGCTCTGCACTGTCCTATACAACACTCCTGCCTTCCCATCTCGCTCCAGGCAGAGGGATGTAGGGGCCAGAGCTGGCCTTTTTTCCCCCCTGTTGAGATGGTGTGCTCATTTGCACACTCACATATCTACAAATTAAAACTAGACATATTAAAAATACTATCGATTGCTAAAATTGGACAGTTTCATATCCAGGGCTGGAAAGAATGAGAGAAACATTATATGCTATTGATGGGATTTTGGATTAAGTTTGTGAAGGGCAGTTCAGTCTCAACATTCTTTTAACTAAGAAATTCTGCTAGGAATATATCCTCTGTTCCTGTTGAATACATGTGCAAAGATATACACAAAGATGTTTATGAGGGACCAACACATTAGCAGAGGCCCTAAAGCAACCTAAATGTCTACAAGTCTGGGCCTGGTCAAATTAATATAGTCATTCTGCACAGTACTGAGCTAATGCCATTGGGTTAATTCTACTGAGATATGTTTATAGTCATTCTGCACAGTACTGAGCTAATGCCATTGGGTTAATTCTACTGAGATATTTTCCTGGAACTGGCTCAGTGCCCACACTGCACCACACTGCTTTGGGATTATGTTAAACAAGGTGTATGTGCATGGAAATGTCTGGAAGAATACCCAAGAAACCCTCAGTTATTATCTCTGGGGTGCCAGGGAGAAACCCACAAGAGAGAGCTTTGTCAATAACTGGGCGTGGTGGGTGTGCCCTTGTGGGGAACATCACCAAGGAGCAGAGTCTCTTGTGCTCTTCTTCCCCAGTCTTGACTGAGCTCCCTCCAGGCTCAGGCCTGAGGACCTTGTGGGCCACCCCAGCCTTGGAAGTCAAGATTCCTGGTGGGCAGTTGTCCACCCTGAGCCCTGAATCACAAAACCCTGAGGTTGAGGAATGGGTTAAACCTGGGTGACCTACCTGCCAGGAGGGGCAGAATGGCCTCACCTCATTTTCCTGGAACTGGCTCAGTGCCCACACTGCACCCAGGTGCCAGCAGGAGCGGCCACGGTCTGGAAGTGTGTCCACGATCTGCTCGATAGTGACCACACCCTTGGCTGTGGGCGGCGGGGCTCGCATAGTTGGGGGAGCATTGGGGATCCAGGAGCACCAGTCATACTGCAGGGAGAGCCGAGAAACATGCAATCCCGCTGCCGCCCACCTGCGCCTCTAGCCTCCCTCCTGTGCACTCCTCCTGCTCCAGCAGGCCCTGGGCAGTGAGCTACAGCCCCCTTGCTATGGCCGGACCCTCTGCTAAGCCCACTGAATCTTCGTCTGGAACACTCAATTAGGGGCCCTGAGGATGCCTGGCTTTCTCCATGCACCCAGCTGGCTGGAAGACTAGGAAGAGGGGCAGCCCTTCCCAGCAGGTCAATAGCAGTCAGGGTCAAGGTGACCTTCCTGATTTCCCACCTAGAAGTCTT
>NW_006439718.1:2582381-2597393 GCF_000325575.1 Pteropus alecto
CCCTACCCTTCCACCTGGCCAAAGTTTACTGCTGCATGCTGGGCTGAGGCCGTGAAGATTACCACTGTAAGGTACTCAGACAACTTCTCCTTGGTCTTGATGGACTTGGGGAAGCCTAAGGCAGAGTTATGGGCTGGCTAAGGCTTGCTCTTGGGAAAGGACATCCGACCAGCAGAGCCCCAACCCTATCCCTGGCCCTCCCTTGGCTCCCCCAAACTGGTGCTGGAGGGCCCAGCATGGAAGAGGACAGCAGCTTGGCCCAGTGTCCTGATGTTTATGACTTGGGCTCTCAGGGCTGAGAAAGTCCCTGAGATGTCCCCATGAAGCATACTGGTAGCCAGGGGTCCCTTGGGAACTCTGTCTTCAGCACCAGGTGCTTAGATGAATGCCACAGGCCAGTGTTGCCCAGGGAAAGTCAGAGGAGAAAGGAAGAGCAGAAGAGAGGACTGGAAGAGAGCTGGAGGTGGTTCTTACCTGAAGTCTTCTTGCCCCGCATACCGTACACATAAATGTCCTTCACGAAGTCCTGTAGCTCCTGGTCCTCCACCACCACTTGGTCACTCTCATAGTAGATGCCTACTACGTCAGCTGTGAATCTGGCTCAGGAAGAGGGACCCAGCCAGGAGCGGATAATCAAGCCAGGGTCCACAGAGCTGTGCCTCCAGGCCCCAGGGCAGGGCCCCATTAGTCACTCTATCACTTACTCCTTAATTTATAGGTCATTAAGGTCACCCCTACCCCATGCCTAGCCTCCCCTTCCTCCATCAGTGCCCTGACAAGAGAATCAAGCCCCTAAATCCCTGAGTCAGTTGTGCAGGCCCCTGGCTGAGTCTATCAATGCCCAAGTCCACTCCTCCTCCAAGACCTCCACTCCTGCCACACAAAGCAGGTCCCACAGCCCAGCATACACTCACGTCTTGATGGCCTCCCACACCAGGAGTCCGTCATCTCGGTAGAAGTAGTAGGGAATGTCCTCTGTACTGTCCATGCCCCGGGCCTTGATGGCCTCAGGAAAGCACAGGGAGGCGTAGGTGAGGTCCTGCATGGCCCTCTGCACCATCTGCACATGGCCACCACCCCCTGTAGCATTGGCCTTGAGTGAGAAGGGAGAGAGAATGTTGTGAGCTAGGGCCGGTTCTCCCTTTCCAGTTTCCTGCTCCAGAGCTCACCAGGAGAAACTGTGATTGGCAGTGTGATGGCCAGGCATGTAGAGGGTCAAAGCCATGTCCTGTGAGGTGAGAGGGAAAAATGTTTAACTTGGAGAATGCCAGGGCAGCTCAATGAGGAGATTACAGAGAGGAGCCTCTGCCTGATCTAATGCAAGGGAGTGAGGTGGACAGGTATGTGCATAGACTGGAGCAGCTGCAGAAGGAGGGGTGAGATTCTACCCTAAGAGTGCAGCAGGGATAGCTGGCAGAGTGTGGGTCTTGGGCTGCTGCAGCCTTGCACTTGCTCTAGTTCTGAGTGCAGGCTGCCTAGACTCTCAGCACTGCTCTCAGTGGCTTAATATATGTGTTAAAGAAGTGGGCAGATACCAGCTCTGAGGACCTACACAACTCTGTTGAAGGCTTGTGGTGTGCTTAGGTGAGGGCCGCAGAGACACACAAGGAGGGATCCTGGTACTCCTCCCAGCAGCTGAGATATAGGCACACATGCTCACAGGCATGCACATGCACAGACGGAGGCTAAGCAGTCAGGCCACAGACATGAGTCCCAAGGGATCATTTGACCCAAGCAGGACCAATCAGAGTTGCTGCTCCCCCGTACTGTCTATTTGGATGGGAGATGATGTTCACTGTGTGGGAACATGAGCCTGGAGCTTGCCGTGGTGGAGTCCTGTCCTCCTCCTATAGGGGAAAGCCTTTCTGGAAAAATGAGGCCAACAGAGTTTAAAGAGGCAAAGAGTGTGAGCCAGTGTTCTCGGACCTGGGGACACTGAGTCACTGGGTCCATTTTAGTCTGAGGCTTCCTCACCCTTAATATCCAGGTATACAAGATATTACGTTTCCTTTCTGGCTTCAGCTGGTTTGAATTGGATTTTGTCTTTTGCAACCCAAACAGTGGCTCAATCTTAGTAATCATCTGGCTACTCACTGATTAGAGGTAGGAAAGCAGGAAGGTTAGAGGGTGAGGGCTGCTTGGAGGGTCCGGGCTTAGTAAGGCTACAGGGCAGTCAAAACAGGGTGGAGTGCTGCCTGAGAGGATATGAGGGGTGAGTAGGGACCAAGGCCCCACTGAGGAGGAGAGTGGGTTGGGAGCACTGATGCACTGGAAGAGTGGGTGGCGGGAGGTTGTGCTCAGAGTGATGGATAGCAGAGCAGGAGGGAAGACCCAGGTTCCTAGTGCATAAGAGGTGGGTGCCAGGAGGCAGGGTCTGTACCACATGCCAGAGGAAGGGAAAGGGGAAGGGTGGGAGGAAGTGACAGGCAGCCAACATGAAGAGGAAAATCTGATGGTGAGCAGCACACAGTGCATTCAGAAGAGGAGAGCTGGCCCAGTTGCCCAGTAGGAGGGACTGAGGAGTGGCTACAGAAACTGGGGAGCCTTCACTCTGCATGCCTCCAGCCTCCACCCTTGCCAGGCCTCCACCCCTGTGGTGCTGAATGGCCTGGTCTCCAGAGAGGAAATCTGGACCTGAGGTGGAGGCAGAGGTTTTGAGAGGGGCTCTGCCCTGCATGGTGATGGGGTGGCAGGTGCCCACCTTGTCAAAGAGGCCGTACTCGCAGATGAGCTGCTCTCGGGCCTTGGTGTTGATGGCGATGGTGAACCGCACGTGTGCCACCAGGAGCTGGGCAGAGAACCAGGGAAAACATCAGAGAAGGCCTGGCTGGGGCCCCTCACTAGGTTTGCACCTCCTCTGGAGCCCTCAGCAGCCCCACCTAGTCCACTGTGGAGGCGTGACGCTAGGGCTCAGGGAGGAAGTAAAGGTTGGCATGCTGGTCTTCACTGCTAAGTAGCTCCTGGAGGCCTGGGGGTGCACTTTTGATGCTTAGCGATAAAGATAATGATAAAAATAATTGTCAATGTTTGTATTGAGCTCAACTAAGTGCCAGGCACTGTTTTAAGCTCTCTGAATTTGTTAACTATTTTAATCCTGACAATAATCCTGTGAAGCAGGTATACTATTTGATCTCTGTTTTACAGATGGGGAAACTGATGCAGTCACCCAAGCAGTCAGTGCCGATAGGATTCAGGAAGAGGCAAGGGCTTGGATAATAGGGGCTACTATCTGGGCTCAGATGAGGGTCATGCTGAACTCACTTGCCTCTTCAAACTTTGTCCTTCCCCCTCAAGCCACCAGGGTCTGTCAGGCCCAGGCCTTGTGTCCTTAGGAACCATCAGGCTTTCAGCAGGCATCATTGCCCCCTGAATCTCTCTCCCAGGAGTCCTCACATGCCGGCCACTCCCAGCCATAGTCCAGTGGGCAATCAGTGCCCCTCCTCCTCCTTCATATTACTTCCATATCCAAATGCTTCCCTCAACTAGGTGAGGCAGTAGCTTGCCGTACCTTGAAAATGGGATGTACAGCAGGCAGCTGGCGGTACATGGCGATGCCAAAAACTTCAGATACCAGATGTGTGCGCAGAAGGTGAGTGATAGTCTGGTGGACGTGGAAGTCACTGGAACGCACCCAGATTTTGGCCAGAAGCCAGTCATATTTTGCATCCGAAGGGAGAAAAATAGGGTTCTCATCTCCTGGGACTTGGTTGAGCTGATACATAAGAGAAAGAAAATATACTACAATCTTTCTCTCCAAACTATATCTATAGGAGAGCCTAGCCTCAGGAAGTTCCAGAAGGGTCCAAATTTCATAAACAGTGACTTTGGAATTGTGAGAGGATCATGGAGCAGGGCAGAGGGGTCAGGGTTCATGTTTCCCATCCTAGCTACATCATTTACTACCTGTGAGACCCTGGACAACTTACTGAGCCTTTCTTAGCTCTGGTGTCATCACCTGGAATAAGGGAACAGTATGTACTCACCTCACAGAGCTATTATGGGAGTGAGTAAGACGGCATGAAGGCATCGGCACAGAGTGAGCGCATTAAGGTGTTTAGGGCACATTGCTGTGGTCTTCCACCAGCCCCCCATCTCCCCTCTTGCCTTTTCTATCCCTTTCACACCCTCCTGGTTCTGGCTGCCATTTGGTATCCAGCACTTTCCCTTCCTCTGCTCTTCCCTTTAAATGCTGCTGTTTCCCAGGCTCTGCCTTGGTGCTCTTGACTCTTCTCTTGCCCTGACAAGCTTCTCTAGTTCCCAGGACTCTAGGGTCTTCATGATGCAGTGTCCTGGGTTGCTATCCCTTAAGCCCAGAACTGTGGCCAGATGCCTCCTTTGTAGAGGTCAGACTTGTCTTCCCTCCCCAGTTTCTACTCCATACTGGGCCAAGGTGATTTTTTTCCTAAAATGGAAATCATGTCATGCCAACCCCTTTCTTAAAAACACTTAGTCACCTCTTAATGCCAGAAAAGAAAGCCCCCAAACTCTGTGGTCTGGCCACTGACAATGGATCCCTTCCTACGTCTCACTCCACCCATGCCAACAGCCACTCGCATTCATTGAGCTAGCACAGCTTCTGGCCCCCACAGCATGATGTCATATGAACCTGTGAAACAGGCACTGTAATTACCCCATCTTTCAGAGGAGGACCCAAACAGACATTTAGGATGACAATGAATTATCCAGACAAGAGAATAGTGGAGGAGAGGCATTCCAGCTGCAGGAGCCATAGGCAAGAACTTGGTCTGGGAAGGGCTGTGCTGGGCGGCAGGCCCTTCCGAGACCAATGTAGCTACAGCAGTGTGACCAATGAGGAGAACTGCCTGAGAGTGTGGAGAGGGGCCTGACTGAGTGGGCTCCTTAAGGTTATGCTAAGTGATTCGAAAAGTAATTTCCCCGTCTCTCTCTCACTCTCTCTCTCTCTCTCTCTCTCGCGCGCGCGCGCGAACACTGTGCATAGAAATATGATGCCAGCCACAAATAGCATTTAAAATTTTCAGGCAGCCACAGTAATGAAAGTAAAAAGAAACAGGTAAAGTTTATGTTAATAATAAAATTTTATTTTACTTAATATATGTAAAATATTATCATTTCAACATGAAAATAATATAAAATTGTTAATGAGATATTTTATGTTCTTTTTCTCACTAAGTCTTTGAAATCAGGTGTGTATTTTACACTTACAACATGCCTTGGTTCAGACTAACCACATCTTGATGCTCTAGAGACATGGGTGGCCAGTGGTTCCTGAACTGGACAGGGCAGCTCTAGACAGCCAGCTCCATCCTGCTCACCGGGGATAGACTAGTGCAGGGAGGAGGGGAGAGCAGAATTTGGCCTTCACAATATCCTTGAGTTTGTTTATTAATGCAATTAGTTGCCAACCTTTAAATATCAGATAATTTCACATAAAAATTTGGAATACCAGTTATTCTTTGGAAAATTAGGTCTGAACTCGGAACTCATATTCTCATGGGACAACACTTGGGTCCCTTTTAAACAATGCCAGCTCCCCCTCCTACTGCCCCACCCCTCCCTGGTGCCCATTTGCACTAACTACCTGGCCCCACAGGTCTCCCAAAGCACAAGTGAGGCCTGCCATGCTCTGGGACATACTCTGTGGTGGAGCAGACCCTCTGCTACATGCGAGGGGCTGCATGCTATCTCACTTAGTCTTCACTATCACCCTACGAGGTGGGTATTCCTTGCCATCTCCATTTTACAAAGGGGCTTCAGGCTCAGAGTGGTTAAGCAGCTTCCTAAGTCACTAAGTAGGTAACAGCTCAGCTGGGATGGGCCTCAGTGCCTTGCCCATTCCCTTGCAGCCTTTCTCTCCACTCTCAGTGCCTAGTCCAGACCCTCACTTACTTTCTCCCTTGAGCTCTTACACAGGCCTCACGAATACCTCTGATTTGGGCCTTCCCCTCCCACCCTTCCTTCCCATCCTCCCCTCAGGCCTCCAGAGTGCATCCTGAATGGCTTGGTGTTTTTGTTTTTTAAATGTTTTTTGGGGTAAGGAAGTTGTTTTTTGTTTCTGATTAGGAAATAATATATGCATATTATAAAATAATTCTAGTCATTACAGAAGATCGTAGGAAAACATTATAATCTACCTTATTTGCATATGTGCATATTTATCTATTCAGTTTTCCATAAGTTGAACGCTATTATAATGAACATCTATTTCTTCTTTCTTTGGTTTGCCTGTGCCTCAACTAGCCTATCGCAACATTCCTGACCTGGTGACCTGTGTCCTGCACTTCCACACAACTACACGAGTATCTGGGCACATCCATGCTGTGCTGCTTCCTTGCATTCAGTTTACATAGCAGAGATGATACAATCTCTACTTTGTGTCTTTTCCGATTTGTTAACTTATTGTGGAAACTCCTCCAGGTCAGCTGGGTAGATCTACCTCATTCGTTTTAATGGTGGTAGAATATTTCATGGTCTGGACATAAAAGGTTTCATTCAATTAGTCCTCTATTGCCTTCAGATTTTCCTTGTTTGTTTCACCACCACAAACAGTGCTGTGACAACATGCTCGCACAGGTGTCCCTTGGATTTGTGTTTCTTTTCTTCTGACTGGGAACTAGAGTGCGAGCTCCCGCTGTAAAAGCCTGGTTCTGTCTGCTAGACAGTACCCTGCTGCTCAGCTCCCTCAGCTGGCATGCACCCGCTCAGAGGTGCTGGCTGTCAGAACACTTAAATGGTAAAAGTCACGGTCCAGAGCCCCTGAGTGTCCTTCCCCTTGCTCTGGCCATGCTGGCCCCGCTGGCCCGAGGACCCTCTGACCACCCACTGCAGTACAGAACCTCAAGAAGCACACCTGGTATGGCAGGTGCTGTGGAACCTTCTCAGTGCAGGCCCAGGTACCAACTGCGGACTCCCCAGGCCTGCCCAATTACTACAGAGTGAACCATCTCCCCAGGCTGCAAACTCAGGCCTGTGTGTGGAGGCCCCTTCCTTGTTAGAAGATGAGCGTTAAGGCTTCCCCCCCACTCCCCACCCCCCACCCCCAGTCTGATGGGTCAGAAGTGAGAATTTATTGTAACTTTAATTTGCATTTCCTTAACTAATGGCAAGGTTGAGAGTTTTTCCATATGTTGATTGTCCATTTACATTTCCTCTTCAATCAAATGCCTATGCATACTCCCTGAGATTTTCCTATTAGAATATATGCCTTTTCCTTAGCAATTTGAAAGAGCTATTTGCATGTTATAGATAGCCATCCTTTATCTGTCACTGTGTGGCAGTTATTTTCCCCAATCTATTATTTGCCCTTCGGCTTTGTTTATGGTAAATTTTACCATTCATTTTTAAAAACAGCACATAATCAAACATGCCTATCTTTTCCTTTATAACTTCTTGTTTTTTTGTTTTCGCCTTTAAAAAATCTCAGTACTCCTATTACTATTTTAATTTTTATTTGTTGTGGCTGCTAAATGTTATTAAATTTCCTTTTAGTTTCAATTGATACAACCAGAAGATTTTTTTCTTATTGCTGTAGTGAATTATGCTGATAGTTTTCCTGATATTGAGACATCTGGAATAAACTCTACTTGGTTGTGACATATTAGTTTTTACCACACTGCTGCATTCACTTTGCTAATATATTTAGATTTCTCTTAAACTCTATATTTGTAACTTGGAGTGGTCCTCAGCTTTCTTTTGGAGCCTGTATCAGTTTCAGCACTGAGGTTATGCCAGCTTCACAGAATGAATTGTGGGGGTGAAATGCCTTAAAGAGCTCCGAAAATGTCTGTTGTCTTAAAAGCTGCCTAAAACTCGGCTGTTCATCATACAGGTTTCTCACCAGTCAAGACATTTAATTGGCTTTCTAATCACTTATGTGGAAATTGGCCTATTTTCTACAATTTTTTTCTCATAATTTATATTTCCCTAGGTATCCACGTCCTCTGGTTTTTCAAATTTGTTGCCACGTTATTACTTTTTTAAAAAATCTGTGATTATATCTTTTTTCTTATGTTTCATCTTGTATATTTTTACTTTTTTTTTTTTTCTTCTTTCATTAGCCTCATAAGGGGGTTATTTATTTTTCCAGACCCCTTAAAGAACTCGATTTTGGATTTACTATCCTCTGGCTTTTATTAGCATGGTTTTTTATAGTTTGCAAAGTTCTCATTTTCAGGAGAGGGAAGATATTTAGGAATGTACTGGGACTTGCCCAAAGTCCCGTGGCCTGTTAGCAAGAGGCAGAGCTGGGACTTAAGCAAGGGCCCTAACTCCAGGTCACTCCAAGTCTCCGGAGGACAGGCTGCTTCAGAGGTGCCTGTTCGTGGTAAATGGCCCCCCACCTTGCATCTCCTAGCTGTTCAGTTCTCTCACATCACCTGTCCCTTTACCTTTTGCTTCAGTTTCTCTGATAACAGGCTGGAACTCCTTTGGGGGAGATGTGCCCCAGAGACTGGGCGACTTGGGGTGGACACAGACTTTGGAGCCAGACGGCCTGACGTGAGTCCCAGCTCTACTACTCACTGTGTGCACCTGTGCCTCAGTTTTACACTCTGAAGAAAATGATCCCTAGCAGAAGTGTTTGCCTACCTTGCAGGGTTGTAGTGACAATTATATGAATAGAGGCAGGTCCAAATGTTTCAGAATCTGGGATTTTTAAGATTTTTAGCAATGTGTATACTTCATTATGTGACACCTCTGTTTCCCTCCCTGGGTCTCAGGCAACATAATATTTTACAATCAAACATATTAGTACTTCTGCAGTGACACATACGCATTTCACATAGACTGGGACAAAGCCTTTAGTGGTCTCTTCTATTGGTTCAGAGCAAGTTTTGCTGCCAGTGAATTTGCTTTCAGTCTTTGAAAAACCTAGCAGTATTAGGACTTTTTTGAATTTCGGAATTGAGGGTAAGAGATTGTGGATTGTGCAGCTTAACCCTGAGGATAGTCTTGGCATCTGGTTAGCACCTGGCAAAAACAGTTGCTATCATGTCCTGAGCATCCAATGCCCGGTTCATGGTTGGCTCAAACTACTGTTTGCTGAATGCATGTCTGCCTGTCTCCCGTGGGGCCTGCGCAGACCACCCCCACAGACCTACACCTTGTCCTGTCCTGGGTGTTGTTTCCTGCTGTCTGCATACCAGCTCCCACTGTATTTCAGCTTCCTGGTGCTCTGAGGAAGCAGAAGGCAGCCAGGAACAGGGAGAGATGAAACTCTGTTCCACTTGTCTCTCCCCTAAACTGCTGCCCTCTCTCCTCCTCTATTGTCCCTGGTGGAAACGAGAACCGTGGGCACTCAAAGGCAGCTTCCTAGGACCGGCACGTTACCTGACCAGCCTCCATGGTGCCTCTCAGAGGCTTCAGTCTCTAGTTTATCTCCCTGCTTCATCTGCCTGGCCTCTGTCGGTGTTTTGATTTGGGGCCCCTGCTCAGGATGCTGGGGTTGGGGCGAAGTATGTTATTTCAGGGCAGGTCCTCTGTAGAGCACTTTGCCTTGCCAGGAATTCTCAAATGTATCTTGGGGAGTGGAGCCCTGTCTTCCCCTGTGGACAGCCTTCCCTATGGCTGGCAGGAAGCTCTAGGTCCTTATTTTTCCTGTCTACCTGGTAGAGCCTTTAGCAGCCTTCTTAGAAAATACAAGGCAGAACTACCTCCTTCTCCTGGAGTTGAGATGGAGCCTTCCAGGAAAAATCCTCCCTGAGGCCTGGCCGCTGAGGGCAGAGCCACCCATGATAAGAACAGGGCCTGGCAGCCTACCTGGATAGCAATGGGGACCATCTTGTTGGCCAGGTTCTTGTATAGCAAGCAGATGGGCGCAGCCAGGAACTGCAGAGTGCAGGGGTCTGTTTTGTTGGCATCGATGCCATCCAGCAGTTCAAAGTCCACGATGAAGATGTTCCCTTGCTGTAGAGGCAAAAAGGAATACGTCTAAGTCAGTGTCAGTCAGATGGACCCAAGAATAAAGCCCAGAGGGAAGGATAGGCAGCTTTGGAGGCCCCTGGCATCTCAGTGGAGTTAAGAATCTGTAGTTCTTTCGTCATCCAACTCAAAGGCTGATTCACGTCACGAGTTTTCACAGGTTGTAGAGGTTTTTCCATAAGGTGGAGAAATGGTGGTAGCCAATTTAGCATTTGTTGTACCTGAAATCTGCTTGACCCTTATGAAAGATGTTGAAAGACCACTCAGAGTGGCAATTTAATAATAATAAGAGTTTAGGTAAAATAGATGAGAGAAGTCAAATAGCAAAGAGTGATGTGACTCCAGGTACAAAAAATTCAACACTGGGTAAATCTGATGGTCAAAGTCACCCTTGGGACAGAGATGGAAAGTGGGTGGGTCTTCAGGAGTGGGATCCTCTGCAGAGGGGTGGGTCTGTATGGGAGTTACACAGGGTCATGGTGGCTTCTTCAGATGCTGGAGGTGCTCTTCTGGGGCAGGGAGAAGCTGCAGGGGCTGGGGTTGGGCGTTTTGTAGGAGTGGTGTGCTCTGTCCTGGTCTGAGGTTGGTGGCACAGTGGGGTGGGTCACTTGGTGCAAGTTCATTGAGCTTGCTGACACTCCTGATTTGTGCCCTTTTCTGTAGTTATTATGCTTCACTACAGAACGAATGTGCCTATGATTTAGGGAAAGTAGAAAACTGCCCTTTCCAAACTATACAGAGTCTTCTAGAGTAGCAGTCCCTATCCTTTTTGGCACAAGGGTCTGGTGCTCTTATGAGAATCTAATGCTTGATGATCTGAACGGGAGCTGAGGCAGTGATGCTAGCGCTGGGGAGTGGCTGCAAATACAGATGAAGCTTTGCTTGCTGACCCGCCGCTCACTTCCTACTGTGTGGCCTGGTTCCTAACAGGCCACGGACTGGTACAGATCTGTGGCCCAGGGGTTGGGGACCCCTCTATTAGATTACTGCTTCACAACCAAAAGCCAGTTGAATGTCCAGACCATTGCTCAAAAGTAAGATGACCATTGTGACAAAGATACCTACAACCTACCTGCCCAGGAAGTGATAAAGACCCCGGAGTGGAGGCTGTTCCATGCCAGGGTAACTAGATGCAGAGATGGCTGCTCAGTCCCTTCCAATTCTAGGATTCTCTGGCTTTTAAGGTTCTGTGATTATCTGATTTGAAGTTTGAAACCTATAGCACTGATTCAATGTTAATATATCCAGCAATTAATCTACAGAGAAATACTGCTGTGTGTGCTGCCTGTGTGGGGCCACATGTTGTTCTCAGCTGTGCATGTAACCAGATGGTATCTGAGGGCCTGGGCAGGTCCAGGAGGGGTCTAGGAATGCATGCCCTGGGGCAAGGGCCTTTCCTAAGGACTTCAGCTGGCCAATGGCCCCCCAAAGACAGGTGGGCAGGGTGTGGGGGCTGGGAGACCTGTCCACAGATGGCACTGATCACCCCTCTCTGGCTGGAGCCCCAAAGTTAGCTGAGTAAGCAAGACAGGGTAACCAGAAACAGAAGACCACCTAGACACCTGGGGGCAGGTGGCAGGAGGCCCAGTCATCCTGGTTCTAGTAGGAAAAAGCCAAATGACAGGAGATCAAGGGCCATTCCTGGGTCCTCAAGTCCCCAGCATGGAAGGTACCCAACACTGAGTCTCATCAGACCCACAGTGGAGGTGGTTTGAACTCTTTCTGTCTTAAGACTAGGTTATTCTTAGAACTAGAGAGGGCTGACTGTGTAGGTAAGGGCCAGAAGAAGGGTTGGGGAGTGGGTGAGGGCAGAAGCAGATGCCACCAATGTTTCTGATTAGAAAGTCAAAAATTCCATCAGTTTTCTCCTTTATTTTATTTTATTTTTGTTCTGCGGAAGGCTAATTCTTTCTCCAGTTTCCTCACCTTTGCAAGGTGGGTGACAATTTGAAGGCCATGTGTGTAAAACATTTCTCATAATGCCTGGTCCACAATAGCCCCTAGTCAGAGGGAGCTCTTTGAATTACTTATACTGACATTGATAATACTGATATTATGCTCCTAGCCTTACGGGGAAATATCACCTTCAATTCCTCTTTCTACATTGGACAAGACAGATTTCATAAATGCCCAGCGATGCCAAGAACAGTTGATCTCGCCATCGGCCCAGCAGACAAGCCTGGAAGATGGTGGCCTGGGAGCCAGTGAGTACTGGTCAACAGCAAGTGGTTTCTGCCCAATAGAGTGTGATCCAGACATCTGAGCTGAGCCTCTGGCCTGGACCATCATCTCTAGCCAACCAGGTCTTACCTCGACCTCCTGCTCCAAGGTGAGCTGCCGCTCTAGGCTGCACTCCACCATCTCCGTAGTCACTGGGAGCTTCTCAGGAAGCTTCGTGCATCGCTGGATCAACACAGGGTTGCAGCCATTCAGGAACTGGTAACCGAACATGAGATCTTCCTGCCAGTGATTCATGACCCGCTCTGTGGGGGAGAGAATCATGGCACAGCCTGAGCTCTCAGGGGGAGGGGGGAGCTTGGGCTCTGCTGGGTCCCCTCTCCCAGGCACTTATTGGACAGCTGACTGACTGCAGGCTCTGCCTGCCATGCCAAACTGCCTGTCCCCCTGCCCATCTCTGAGTCAGGTCATGGCACTACCTGGTCCTCCCTGAGATGGCCCTTAGTGGCTCAGAAGGTTACTGGGGCACCCCTTTCTTAAGTACAAAACAAAAATAGGCAAATGGGATTGCATCAAACTAAAAACCTTTTGCACAGCAAAGGAAACAATCAACGGAATAAAAAGGCAACCCACAGAATGGGAGAAAATATTTGCAAAGCATGTATCCGATAAAGGGTTAATGTGATATATATATGGAACTCTTGCAATTCGATAGTAAAAAGGACTAATAATTCAATTAAAAAATGGGCAAAGGACTTGAACAGACATTTCTCCAAAGACATACAAATACTAGCAAGTATATAAAAATTGCTCAATGACCCTAACCACCAGGGAAATGCAAATTAAAACCACAATAAGATATCATATTACACCTGTCAGGAGGGCTATTATAAAAAGATGAAACAAAAGACAAGTGAGGATGTGGAGAAGTTGGAACCCTTGTGCAGCCATTATGGAAAACAGCATGGGGTGCAGGGGATGATGGCCTGGGTGAAGGGGCAGCCTGGGAAGTTGGGCCTGGTGGGCCAGCCCTGCTGGAGCAGGGTGCAGCAATCTTTTCTAATTCCAGGCTAGTCTCCCCAGCAACATGAGAACTCCCAATGGCACACTCACCAGAAATAGTGTTGCTGATTTTGACGAAGATTTTTTCAAAGTCGGCAAAGTCATTCCAGGAAGACTGGAACATGTGCATGAAGGAATTGATGAACAGGTTCTCCATCCTGCACACCAGGAGACAGTGTCATCCTTTGCACATGCTCTGGCTTCACCTTCCTGCAAAGCCTCTTCACACTGTGGTCTTATGGAACCTCTAGGTGTCATCTGGGCAGCAGGAACTTGAACCCAGGGCAGCTGCTGGAGACAGCTGATTGGCCTTGTGGAACCAGGACAGAAACTGGATGCTCTTCCTACTATCCCTTTCCAATGAAAGAGATGGGTCACCTGTCTAATCTCTTTCATGCATGCATGCATTCATTCATTCATTCTCAGCACAAGTTTCCAGGGAGAGTGCCACATCTCCTATGCAGCTGCTCTACTGAGTCTCCTGGATTTTGGAGGGATGAGCCGTTCAGTTGAGTTTGACCTTCATTTACTTTCTGTCTAACCTTGCCTCTGTGCCTGGTGCTTACACAGTATCCAAATGCTCATTACACGGGACAGCAAAATAATCCAGAACAGGAGCTCGATAAATTCCAAATGCAGGCTGCGGGCAGGTAAGGAGGCCTGAATACTAGAGGAGTGGGGAGGAAACAGGTAACTGCTTGTTACTCTGCCCACCCCTCCAGTATTCAGGCCTCCTTATCTGCTCTGTCTTTTGTATGTCACAACTTGGGGGCCTTTGCATGTGCAGTTTGCCTTGAAACACTCTGCACCCCTCTTTCTTCTTTCATGAGGATGTAGCGCGAGTGTATCTTGAAGCCTCATCCAATGCACCCCTACTCCTCCTTCAATGCTGGGGAAGCTGTTCCTTCTCCATATCAGGCTGGCCCTGTGGTGCTGTCTCTGCAATGCTGATGGAAGATTACATACAAACCCATTTGTGTGAATACTTGCCTGCTGCCTTAGATACAGGAGCTCAAAAGCATGTCTGCATTGCTCGGCTCTGAGCGCAAGCCTCCTTGCACTAAAGGGGACTGTGCAGAAGTGCTCCTCCAGTGGGCTCCCCTTCCTATCATCCCTTACCCCCGAGAATGCCAGGCAGAGTGGAGCCTTTCCCCACGGAAGCAGCCCCACTCTCCTTAGACAGTGGGCTGTCTTTGGGTGAGTGTTGTTGTGGAAAGGTTTGGGAGTTCCGTAGCCTCCTCACATCCTCTCCAACTACCAGAATCAAAGGATGGAAATTTGGCTGTTTTATCCAAAATGAACTTGGCTGATGGGAACAGAGGTCTCTGCCATCCCCAGGGAGCCACCTATGAGCATGGATGAGGGCAGCAAGTCTGAGTGACCAAAGGCGGGAGCTTGGCAGACAAGCAGGAGATGCCGTGGACCATTCCTGGCCCTGCCAAGCAGGAGAAAGACACTTGAGATAGAACTTGACACACCTCCTTGCAGACTCCCCTTCCGGATCTGCCTCAGTTTAGCAAATGTTTCTCTCCTTTGTACTGATCATTCAGGGACCTCTAGGACCCCACGATGTTCAGGAGAGGGTCTTGGGGGCTACAAGGCTGGTAACCTTTGTGAGCCTCAACTTCTCCTCTGTGTGTTGGACCATCCAGCTGCCTGCAGGCTACTGAGATGCTGAAATGGAAGAGGCTGGAACACAGACAGGGCATTGGTGGCGGCACATAGCAGGCACTCAGTGCTTTGGAGCCTGGGAGTAATGCCAGCATCGTATTCTAGTCCGTGGCTGGTATCTTTATCACTTTTATCACAGCCCCTCGTGGGGAAGTAAGAACTTTTACACCCATGCTTGTTGCAGCCTCTCTATCAGTAGGAAGG
>NW_006439718.1:2597454-2599202 GCF_000325575.1 Pteropus alecto
GCATTTACCTCCTTCCTCACCTAGCATCCATGGCCCTCCTATAACTCCCTTGCTAGCTGAGTCTCCAGGGATAGTAATCCTTCTTAAGCTAAAGGAGTAAACCTCAGGGTGACATCTCATGTCAATCTGGGTGTGGAAAGGACTTGTTTCTGGGAAAAGAGAGGCCTTCCCAGGCCCCTCCTATCCCCACAGCCCTGAGGATAGCCTGGCATCAGAACATGCCCAGGAAAGAAGTCTTGGAATTCGTGGGGAACTGGGAGTGAGTCACAAGTCCATAACCCAGTCACTCCCCACCAGGAGTGGGTCACAGTCTTTCCAGCTGGGTCTCTTTGACCTCAAAATAGGGTGGGGTGTGGTAGCACTCGGAGGAAGCCACAGATCTAGGAAGAAGTGGAGTTAGGAGGAAAATATTTGCATGTCCTCTAGAGGCAAAATATTTCTACATACTTAAAGACAATTGAATATGAGGGACTTCAAAAATCTGTTATTGTACAAAGAGGAATCCGTAGTAGCCTAGAGAGGGCACCTAGCTCATTTGAGGTCACACAGCCAGGTAACAACATGGCCAGATAGCAGCACAGGCAATGGCACAGCCAGGAGAGAATCTGTGCTGAGTTGCTGACCTGGGCTGAGAAAGGTGGGAGCTTTCGCTTTCTCTACTTCCCCTGCTAACTTTCCTTCTTCTAACAGCCTCTTCATTTCTCATTTCACTGTTTGGCTGATTGGGGTCAGGGGCACAGCTCACTGAGGAGGCCTGGCCTAGTTCCAGGCACAGCAGGTGGCTTGGAGGAAACGAGCCACCAGAGTTACCCAGAAGTGGTGCGGAAATTGAGCTGCCTAGAAGCGGACATTCAATGGGGAAGTGCTTTTTGGGGACCTCAGCCATGAGTTTCGGCTTTCCAAAGGAGGGCTGGGTTTAGCCATGGTGAGAGTGGCACTGCTATGGCATGAGCCGCAGAGACGCAGGCCAGGCCTTGGGTCTGTGTATTCTGTCTATCAGAGACCTTTAGTGCAGAGCAGGCTGCCAGGCACTGGGTGGGCATCCTTTCCCCATCAGACCACTCAAGGGCTGGACCAGAGGCTCTCAGAGCCCCCCATCCTATGTGCTGAAGTCTGGATATCAGAATACTAGATGGGCCTGGGAGTCCACATGCAAGAAGAGAAAAGAAGAGAAAAGGCAGCTGAGATGGGTGTAGGTCAGCACAGAGTGTTAAGGACCTGGCCTGAAATTCCAGCCCCAATGCTTCCCAGCCACGTAGGCTTGGGCAAGTCCCTAACCTCGCTGTGCCTCAATTTCTTCATCTTTTAAATGAGCATGATTTTCCCTGACTCACAGGGGTGACATGATGTATAGAAAGCATCGGTATGTAAAAAGAGTTCAACAAATATTAGCAACTAGTACCATGATTATCACTTATTGTTGACATTAAAGTCTGCAGCCTTAGGCCACAGTGTTTTAGGGGGACCGGTGGGTAAGTCCATAATGCAGTCTGCAGCACAGCACTTTGCATCTCCCTTTCCCCCCAGGGCTTTCTGTCTAATTCACTCATCCCCTTTCTTCCTTCACTCCCAATTCATGAAAGAATCTTCACTTACTAACTCTTCTTTACTGCCTTTCCTCCTTTCTGCCCCGACAAAGTGCTCCTGCCCAGAGCACTGGTGATTTCTGAGTGATTGTACCCAAAGGGCCTGGTCAGCCCTAAACTTCCCTGATCTTTCTGAAGCATCTGACAAGCAACTCAGTCTTA
>NW_006439718.1:2599346-2643832 GCF_000325575.1 Pteropus alecto
CAGAATACCATCTCTTCTGCTCCTCTAATCAGTGCGGTGAACTCCTATGAATCTTCAAAACCCAGGTGGGGCTTTTCTCTTAGAAAGCATTTTTCTGATGCTGTCTCCTAGAGTTACTTCCTCCCTTATCTCATTTCCCCAGTGATCTTTTCCTAAGGAATATCTACCATATGCTATTGTGATGGGCTATCCTATCCATAGCTCAGTCCCCACTAGACTGTGAGCTCCTTGGAGCTAGGACAAAGGGGCCACTTTTCATTCATCTTGGATCCCCACCAACCAGGATCTGTCAAAAAAGGAGCAGCAGGTAGCCTCTTCCTCCAGGCTTGCTCTCAGGGGGGCTGAGGAAGCCCAGGAGAGCTAGCAAATAGAAAGTGACATGCCTGATAAGGCAGCTCCCTGGCAGGTCCCCTTTTCCGAACTCAGGACTGAGGAGAAAGTCTTCCTGAGGTGCCCAGAATGGAGACACTAGAGAGTATTCACCTACATTGTGCCAGACACCACCATAGGGACATTGCACACACAAGTTGATTTAAATCTCATAATAATTCTAGCAGCTAGGCATGATTGGCCTCAGATTATAGGAAGAAATCTTTGAATTGGAAAACTTAACTCCTCCAAAATGGTGCAGATAGAGTTTGAATCAACCCCAGCTGGCCAAGCTTTAACTAAGCAACCTTTGCTTTTAAAGGATAATTAGATATAAGTTGATAATTCTTGCTAATTTTAATAGATAATAGATTTTCCCCCAGGAAAGCAATGTATAACCTGGTACTGCAAGTGTGGTCCATGGACCACCAACATTAGCATCACTTGGGGGCTTACTGGGACTGCAGACTCTTACCCCACTGGAACCCACTGATCGGAACCTGTGGGCCAATGTTCCACAGAGGCCCATGTACACGGGAATGTTTGAGGGATGCTGTCTAGACCCAGGTTTTCTCACTGGGAAGCCTGGCTGCTTGTCCTTGACATCGTAAGCAAGGATGGCTTGATGGAGCTGCCTAGTGTCCAGGAGAGAAGCTCAATTGCCCTAAGATGGGCCTCGCAAAAAACAAAACAAAACAAAACAAAACAAAACAAAACAAAACAAAAAAACAGCCAAGTTAAACCTGCATCTTCCTTTATGGAGTTTGTTTCAAGGCAGAAATCAACATTTTCTTTATCTAGTCCCAGGGCAGGTATAATGCAGATGTAAGGGAGGGGCACCAGAAAATAACAGACAAAGATTGCAGGGACCTAGAACACTACTGGAGTCAGGCATACAGTAGGCACTCCATAAATTCCATTTGAGTTAAATTGAAGAGCAGAGAAGGACATAGAGAAGAGATGAAAATGAAAAGAGGGAAAAGGTAAATGAACCTTTAGCCCCGGTTTTCCCACTCGTGCACTGAGGGAGACCTGTGTCCCTCTGAGGAGTCTGGAGAACATTAAGCAGATTTCTTTATGTCAGGATTTCTCAAGCCTTTACAATTCTCTAGAGCAGGGCTGTCTGTGATCCCCAGACCAGCTGCATCCACACCTCTTGGAGCCTTGTTAGAAATGCAGATTATCAGGCCCCACCTAAGGCCTCTTTTTCAGACACTTGGGGGTCGGTCTAGAAATCCAGATTTTAACAAGCCTCTAGGGGATTCTGATGCAAGCTATAGTTTGAGAACTACTGCTGAAGAGGTTGCAATATTTTCCAAATTAATTTGACTATAGAACAAACCCCCTTTTAGGGAAACACTACTTTACACTTTGTGTTAACTCTTGCTCTTATTCTATGACCTATTTTCAACAAGAAAAAAAATGCTGCTTTAGCAAATATAATTAAAAATTTTTCAGGTTTGTCTCACTTTTAGGTGGGATTTTCCTCCTACATTTCCCAACAAATTTCTTTTCCAAAGGGACAGAGCTCTGATTTGATAGTAAAATTCAATAGAGGTAAATAGGATTGGTATATAGACATACAAGCATCAGTTAGAAAAAGAAGATGACTTTTAAAATTTTCAAGATCAGGAGATTTTGGGTAGCACTTGTGAAGTTAGAGGGGAGAAACCTATTTTCTATGAGTGCTTTGGTGATATGGAGCCAACTTATTCCTGAGTGTCAATAAGAGGGCATGGGGGTGGGGTTTTTCCAGCACAAAATTCATGGCTTTGGCTTCCAAAGCCAAGAGAATGAGCTCGCTTAACTTTTCTCCTCTCCATCCCTTCATCTTACCCTCTAGCCTTGGGGAGCCCACCCCCATGTCTCAGCAGATTGCTTTCATCTCTTCCTTCTCTCCCCAGAACTCTGCCCCATCCATTGTCATTCCATCTCATCTCTCTAGGTTCCTGCTCTTCATCTCAGGGACAGGCTCTTTCCTTCCCTTCACAACCAGCTCCTTTCAAGGAGCTGCCATATATATGTAACAATTTGGCATATAAAACAAGCACTGGGTGGCCAAATTATATGCCAAATTGTTACATATATGTCTGCAATGTGGCTCTGATTCCCCTCACATCTTCCCACCTTTCACTGAACATTGCAAATTCAGTGTGGGGGGCGAGGAGCAGGGGTGGGGAGCAGTTATTGCTGTCAGACCTCACTCCCCTTCCTTTCCCATCCCAATAACAAAGCCTCTATCTGGGCCTTGGCCCTTTCCCCTGTCCCTCACAGAGCTCGCAACCTTACTTGGCCTCAATACCCTCCAAAGCCTTTCTGCATAGCCACAAGCCCGCAAGTCCTACTGCCCGCTGAGCATTGCCAGCAGATGCTGCACAGGTTTCTTGATCTTAACATGCCCCCAAACTGGACTCATGTTCCCCTCCAA
Source organism: Pteropus alecto (assembly GCF_000325575.1). NCBI lineage: Eukaryota > Metazoa > Chordata > Mammalia > Chiroptera > Pteropodidae > Pteropus > Pteropus alecto. The sequence continues at coordinate 2,602,144 of NW_006439718.1, forward strand.
AATTCTTCTTCCCCAGCTTCCCCTTTTAAGGGCCACCTACTTTCCCTATAAGCCAGATGCACAATGTCAAAGATGTCTTGGGTTCTCCCCTCAGCCTCTCCCCATTGTGACCTGAATTCCAACTAGATCTTAGGTCTATCTATTCCACATCCCACAGTCTTCCCTACTCTACTGTTCCCTGCCTTCATTCAGCTTCCTCCATATCTCTGGGCTCCCTTGTCTCACCCTCAAGGGCGCCAGGTCAAGCATCTGCAATGTGGCTCTGATTCCCCTCACATCTTCCCACCTTTCACTGAACATGACAAATTCAGACTCATAGTGGTCAACTGCAGCTCGTGGCAGTATTTCTGGTGCTGCCTTCCTTGGAAGACATCTGTGGTATGGGTGAGGTGTCTCTGTATGCAGGGAGAAGGTTATCCCATTCCAGGAGCTGCCCTCACCCAGTCTCATCTGATAGGAAAGGCACAATGGATGAGGGTCTGAGCACCCTAGTCCTTGCATGAGGCTGGTCACCTCTCCCAGAACTCAGCCACATTTCTGCACTGTCCTATTCTTTGGGAAGGAAGCTCTTTTTCTAAATTTCCTTTAAAGAGGACATTCTCTTATTAGCTTGGCAACCTCCTGCAATCAAGCTCCACACAGCAAATGGTGAATAGTGAGTAAACATATAAGCTGCTGCTCCTTTGATGCCATCAGAAAATTTCACAACTCACCTGGTTCTGTGAGCAGGCCCAGCCACATCCGGTGCTCTCTCTGCCCCTGAATCCTTGCCCCATTTCTGTGTCTGTTTGTTCAGCAGCAAGGCCAGGCCAGATGCCCTTCTGCTGTGAAGCCTTCCTGGACCCCATAATAAGATAACATCAGACAGAGTGAGAGTCCTTCTATGAGGCCTTGAGGGCAGAGGCCGATCTGAGGGAGCAGGTGCTCAGCATGTGTGTGATGATGGAGAAGTGGTCCTGCCTGGCCTGACCCCATTACCAGGAATGAATAAAGATTAATGCTGTCTTTAGGGAGAAGCTTCTCTGTTCATGGTTAATATATGTGGTCCCACTATATTCTCACAAGCCCGAGGGGCTGTGGTCTTGCTTTTTAGATGAACATACCAAGGTTGAGAGAAGTTAGATATTTTCCCTAGGATCACCTTTTACTGGTCTAGGCTCCTCTCTCATGCACCTCTCATCTCCCCAAGATGGGGTTCTGCTGAGCTGCTTCTCTGAGGTCCAGCTCCCTTGACTCAGGCTGTATCCCCTTCAAATGCAGAGGCCATGTCTCTTACCTCCTCCCTAGTACCTCATGGACCTTAGTTCACTGTGCCAACAGAGATGGTTCTCAGCTGACTGCCCTACATGTGCTGTGCCAAGAGAGGCAAAGGACCCATCTCAGGATTTCTTTGTTCGTTTCCTGCCAAATAGTCCATAGCTCAAGAGGCCAAGTGACATGGATGATGTAAAGAAATATGGGCTATGGTATTGCTGGAGAGATGGTGGCCCGCATGGCTAGTACTAGGGAGCACAGAGGAGAAGACTCAGGGGCTTCTAGGAGCTTCTGGGAGAAGAGGCACCTCACCCAAGTCCTGAAACGCGATGATTTGGACTTAGCTAGGCAAAGAAAAAAGAAGGGCATTTGAACAGAGGAAACAGCATGGGCAAAGACAAAGGGCCTGAAGACAACCTGCAAACCAGTTCTGGATGCATATGGCTAGAATGTACGGTGAATGTGAGGGCAGGAGAGAAGGCTGGAGAGCTGGGCAGAGATGCCTGGGCTCTCAACAGCAATTGTGGCAATTATTTAAGGATTTTAGACAGGGAAATAAAAGAACTATATTTGCCTTTGTAGACAGAGCCTCCAACAGACTGTATGTCTACTTGATAATAACCTTCCAATTATGTGAAATAGGGCTCAGAGAAGCAGGTAGAAGAATGTTCTTGAATGTCCCAGGGAGAGATGGAGGGGCTGGGAGTGGAAGACATGCATACTGAGACCCAGGAGGTGGACTTGACCCCAAGTGCAACTGGGTGGAGGATAAGCTCAAGGAAAGAATCAACTTTGGCTATATACTGGAATTCTCCAGGGAGCTTTTAAAATATACCTATATCTGGACTGGCAGGTCCAGGAGGGGCGGGGTAGGGGAAGGGAAGGTAGCATGGAATCTATAACATTAAATGCAAAATCAGAATTGAGAACCACTGATCTAGGTAGTGCCGCCTTCCTTGGATGGGGATACACATCCTTAGCGACGATGGGGACATATGAGAAGGAAAGGTAATTATATATATGTGTGTGTGTGAAGTGAGGGTCTGTGAGGTAACAAAAAAGGGTCCTGAGAGGACATCTGGGTCACACTCAATTCATTTTGACACACTCAATTCATTTTTACTTATCACTTATTCTGCGACAGCTGTTGTGCTAGGCTCCTGAAATACAAAGATGACAATGACCTTAAGCTTTCATTCCACCATCCATTCACCATCCATTCATCCATCCATCCATCCATCCTCCCATTCACCATGCTTCTACTCACCCACCGTCCGTCCATCCGTCCGTCCATCCGTCCATCCATCCACCATCTGCCATCTAGTCATTCTTCCCTCCCTTTACCATCCATCCATTCATTCTTCCACCAACCATCCTTCCATCTCTCCACCATCCATCCACCATCCTTCCTTCCACCATTAGTAAGCAAGGTGGCACTACTCCCCAAAGCAGTATCATCTCCTCTGACCTCGCTGCTTCTCCATTCTTATCATTTTCTCTCCAAACTGTTCCTTTCACAAGGGCCTTTTGTCCTGCTTGTCCTATCCTGGTGTGGGCTGTACTCTACTAAAGACATATGCCTTTGATTCAACAATGCCAACCTCTGGGTGGGAAGTAAGACATTTAATTGTTATGATGCTTCTAGGGAGCCAGGTGTTTTGTTTTAATTTTTTTTCTCTAATTGATCCCAATTGTAATGATGTGTGTTGGGGGTGAGGGGAGATTTCCCAACTTTGGACCCAAATAGACCTGGATTCAAATCCTGGTTTTGACAATTTCTAAATTTTAGGCAAATTCCTTGATCTGGACCAGTAGAACCTCAGTTTACTCATCCGGAAACACAGTACTTACCTCTCGGGGTGCTGTGAAGGTTACATTAGATTATTCTGTGTAGAAACCACACACATCTAGAAGCCTGGCACTTAGCAGAGGCTAGTTAAGTCAGGCACTTACTATGCCTCTTTCCTACTTATATGCGACCTCAGGAAGACAGATATATATAGGGGATTCTCTACAAAGGCTGATTGTGAGTGTGTGAGTGTGTGTGTGTGTGTGTGTGCGTGTGTGTGTGTGTGTGTACGTGTACAGTTCTTTCATTATGTCCAAAGGAGGAAGGCCTTGGCGCAGGCCTAGGAGTGTGGCTTCCTGCACTTTCCTTTCAGAAATATGATGAAATGAGGCATGCTTCTTTAGGGGAGCAGCTATGCAACTAAACAAATGGAAATTGGCTGAGTTGGTGGTTTTCCACCTGCTTGTTTCCTGGATATGCCTACCTGGGGCAGAGTCCCACCCTGGGAGACTCAGCTCCTGGCTGTGGAGTTGGGAGGTGCTGAAGCTCCTTGGGGCATTATAAGTCTTGGTCAGATTGCAGAACCAGGATTTAGAGTTTTCTGGATTTCCGTGATTATGAGAATTCCCTAAAATATCCAAGTACAGATTCAAAGGTCCTTCACCTAGCCCTCGGGTAGGGCAGGGGCTCCATATTTTTAACAAGCACCCGGAAGACTCAGGGTTAGCCAAACTTTAAAAAACTGCTGTAATTCAACCACAAAGAGGAAACACAGAACTTGATCTCTGCCATTTATTAGCAGGGGACTTGGGCAAGGTACTTGACTTCCTCAGGTTCTTTAGCTGCAAATGGGGATAATGACTCTGGCTACTGCATGGGGACACAGTGTACATGCCAGTAATCAGCACGGGCATGGCGGCCATTATTATTGCAGAGACCTGCCATTTAGGTGACAGCCTGGACACTGACTACTCCTGAGTTGGCCATAGAGGGGATGAGATGTGCATGGGAATGGGGCATTCTGAGTAAAGAACTTCCCTTGGGCTGAAACATAGCTATGTTTGGTGTCTGGAATACTCCAGGTTGTAACTTTGTTTAGATACAGGATATCCTGTGATTATGCATTGAGAATCCACTCTATGGCCAAGATGTAATCAAATGTGTTAGGGAAGAGGTGCTTGGCTGAGCTTCTCCTTCAGCCCAAGGCCCCCATGAGGAAAGTAGTGAGGTCTCACTTCTGGCCCTGGCCACTGGAGGAGCTGCCCAGTGTCCTTAAGTTTTCATAGACTTACGCTTTAGAGTAGTTCAGAACAAAGTCCACTCCTTTCTCACTATCAAACTGGATATCGCGAGGTAAATCCTTGTGGTATTTGGCATCAATACTCAAAGGGAAGCCAGGGTTCCATTCCATCCATCTGAGCAAACAAGAACAAAAACTGGGTTAAGTGTTTTGGGTTGGGACTCTCAGGCTGAAGGCTGCCTATGTGGTCTGAGGATGTGCCTGCCATTAAGTCAACGAGTTATAGCTGAGCGTACATCTAGTAAGGTACTGTGACCCCTCCCACTTTGCTGTTCCCTGAACATCACAATGAGAGGCCTGAGGCCTCCTAAACCTGATACTAGGCTTACAGTAGGTGTAGCAAATGGTAGGTGTGCACTAGTCTGTAAAAAGGAATTGGAAAAGGAAGCATCAGAAGACCTCATTTATTCGAGGTAAGACTCAATAGCAATGTCTCTCAATGTTCTCCCCAGTACAGAACTGCCTTGCCAGTTATGAGAATTAAATGTGGTTAAGGCTGTCCCACCATGCCTGACCGGGACATCCAATGTCGTACTGGCTTGGTCAGTGCACCCAGAACTGCGTGTGGTGGTCAGGGGAAAGTGGACAGTTTTATGTCTGTGTGGTAGGGTACACAAGGCTATGGGTGACTGAATGAGCCCATTGGGCATAGATAGCTGCCAATAGCAGGTTTAGAGATTGTTATAATCAGAATAGCTCCCCCAAAGACAGATCATACACTCTATCCATTCAAAAATTTTAAATCCTGGTGTCCTTGAAACATAAATGTCCATAGCATTGGACATTTATTTCTTTTATTTTTTAACTTAGATTTCATTTTTGTTTATTGCAAAACAAAACAAAACAAAACAAACCTTGTCATTTTTTTTTAAGGCAGGGAGAATGATCTTGTATATGTTTAAAAACAAAAATTATATTCTGAGATTTCAGCTTTTCCATTTATATTCCTAATTCTCCTTCCTTTTTGACCTTTCTTATGAGAAGAAAGTAAAACATTGAGATTTTTAGTCATTAAAAAGTTTTGAGTCCCTGCACCCCTATGTTAATTGCAGCATTATTTCCATAGCCAAGATATGGAAGCAATGAGAGAGAGAGAGAGAGAGAGAGAGAGAGGAGGAATGAAGGGAGAGAAAGAGAAGAGAGAGATGCTCCTGCAAGCTCATAAGCTTCTGAGAGAAGAAAAATAATCAAACTATCATTAGGTTTCTCATTTTCCATATTGAAAATGGGAAGACAGTGTAAAGTATTTACAGACTTTTTTTTTTAAGATCATCATCTAAGCCTCTTATATCAAGTCAAATAATTGGTGAGGGCAGGATAATTTTAGGAGAGGGCTAGGAACAAGCACATACCCTTTCTGAAGAAATTAACTGAACAAGTTCATCCAGACAAAAACGAAATTAGAATGAACCAAGAAGTTCCTAAATATAGTAAAGAGTATTCATCTGAAAACAATAGCAGATATAATTTTAAACAAACAAAAATATCAGTGGTTTCTTTTAAAAAATCAAGACCCAGTGAGGATTTTCATCATTGTTACTCTTACTTGTTTTTGGAATCCCAGCCAAGCATTAAGAAAACAATATCAGTGGTATAAATAATGGAAAATAGACAAAATTATCGTCATTTAAATAATGCGATCAAACAACTAGGTAACAAAAAAGACTCACTAAAAATGAGTAGTGCCAATAAAAGAGTTTAGTAAGATGTTACTACAAGGTAAATATGGAAAAAAATGAGTAATTTATTTTTATCCCAGCAATATTTGTTTACAAACAGAAAAATATCCCACTCAGAATTGTGTGAGCTATAATTTCCCTTGTTATAAAGGAACTAGAAAGAAGAAAGATCTGCATGAAAAAAAAAATAGAAATTCTATTGAAAGATATTACACAAGCTCTAGATAGGTAGAAAGACACACTATGTTCTTGAGTGGAAAGGCTGATTATCATTAAAATGTCAGTATAACACAGTTATATGTAACTCAAAGTAATTCTCATAATAAAAATCTTTAAAAAGATCAATGAGATAACAAAACAGCTATTAACATATATTAGGAAGTGTGACAATCAAAAGATGGAGCTGGGCTAACACACAAAGTCTGGAAAAAGACCCCCAAAATATGTGAATATAATATAAAACTAGCTAATACTTATTGTGTGCTTTCTATGTGCCAAATACTTTTCTATGTGTTTTCATGGTTTAACCTATTTAATTGTCTCAAAAAACCCATGAGGTAGTACTATCATTCTGCCCATTTTATAGATTGAGGAGATTGAGGCACAGAGAGATTCAACAACTTTCACAGGACATGGAGTAAGTGGCTGTGAGAGCTGAGCCCAGGAACTGGCTACTGTGAGCGTCACCCTAAAGCAGTAGAAAGGAATGTATTATGCAATAAATAATACTGGGGACCTTGGACCACTACTTTACATCATGTGTAAAAATATACGGCATATGAATTAAAGGCCTAAAGTTAAAAAAAATTATAAAAGTGTTATACGAAAATATAAGAGTACTTATGTAACATTGGGGTAGGGAGAGCCTTCTTAAGCAAAGTGTGAAATCCAAAAGTTTTAAAGGAAAAACAATACATATAGTTTAGCAAATAAAGAACTGAAATCCTAAGTGACAAATAATATATATGCTATATGCCATACCAATGGGATACCATCCTAACATATAAAGAGCTCCTTTAGATTAAGGATTAAAAATGAAAACAAACAAACAAACAAACAAAAAAACAGAAAAATAAAGTATATAAATAGGCATTTCAGAGATGAGGCATTGCAGAGATGCTTAACTCATCAGCAGTCAGGGGAATGCAGATTAAAACAACAATGGGGGTCTCAGGGATTTTTAGGTTGTCAACAATTTAAAAGATCAATGTCACCAGGAACTGGCAAAAGTATATTTTCATAGACAATTGGTGGGACTGAAAATTACTATAACATTTTGGGAAAGGATTTTTGTCAGAATTTCTTAAAATGATAAATGCTGATTTGACCTAGCAATGTGAGTTCTGAGTATCAATGTAAGAGTACTTAAAACACCCGCACATCAGGATTTTTGTACAAGGTTGCCTCTTGCAGTGTTGTTAGTAATACCAAAAACAAATAAACAAATACACAAATGAGAAACAAAATGAATGTTCATCAGTAGGGAATTGTTGAATAAGTTATGGTACATTCATATAAAGCAAGAATTTATGGAGGAGGAAAACAATGAGATACTATTTCACACATTAGATTGACAAGAATGAAAAAAGTCTCAAGATGTAAAGTGTGTTGATAATGTAGGGGAATAGTAATCCTCAGAAACAGCTGCTAGGGGTGAAAATTGGCAGAAACCCATTGAAAAACATTGGCAATAACTAGAAAACTTAAAATGTGGTCTACAACCCTGCAAGTCTACTAGGAATATTCCCTAGAGTAACTCTTCCATGAAAGCACCAGGAGATAATATGAGAAAGCTCACTGAAATGTGGCTTGTAATAGCCAGAAATTAAAGACAGCCCACACGTCCATCATCAGGCAAGTAGGAGAATGGTGTTTGATTCATATGATGGTTCATTATACAGAAGCTACAATAATGGACAACACCTATCTGTATCAACTGGTTGCTCTTCAAAACAGAAAGGATGAGTGGATAAAAAGCAAGGCACAGAATGATTAGATTAAATGACATAGATTAAAAATCGCTATACTATATATTGCTTTGTGTGTGTGCATGTGTATGCATGCCACATAGGTACATGAAGTCATGATTAGAGAACATGGGCAGTGGGTTATGACCTGTATTGGCTTCTCCATATTCCTGACTGGCTAAGGGAGCAATGAGAGTTGGTTAGACTTGCTGGCTTTCTGGCATATTAGAGACTGGTTTTAATAGTTACTTTACTTCCAAACTCTAATCTGGAAGCCTGGGAGTTCATGTGAAAGAGGAACTCCGAGATTATGCAAACGGTGCAAAGTTCATTACTTCCTGAATGGAAGCAGAGGAGTGGGTCTGAAAAGGACAGATTAGTAGAAAGAGGAAGAAGAAAATAATGATTAGATCTATGAAAGGGGAAAACTATCACATCAGAAAACCTCTCTACCCCCATCTCTCTACACTTGATCTTAGCTAAAAGGCCAAGAAGAGATGCCTCATTTTTCTAGACCCTGCCAAAGCTCCATTCCTGTGAAAACACCACTGAATCCACCTCTCCCTGGTAAAGGGATGTTTTCTAAAAGGTGCTCCATAGAGCACTTTTTCTGAAGGATGGTAAGAATTGTAGGTCAAATTATCTTGGGAAACACTGGGTTGAAAAGAAATTAAGGGCTTGCAGTCAAGATGGTAGAGTAGGTAAATGCTGTGCTCACCTATTCTCACATTCATGTCAAAATTACAGCTATATAGCTGAAACTTATTGGATTTCATTAACCAATATCACCATAAAAATAAATTAATTAATTTAAAAAATTACAGCTAACCTACAGACTAGCCATCATGGTGAGTCACCTGAAGTCTAGCTGAACAGAAGTCCTACAACCGGGGACACACAGAAGAGGCCACCTCAAGACTGGTAGGAGATGTGTAGACGTGAAATGGGTGGGCTCCACACCCACATGTAGTGGTTGAGAATTGGGAGAAATATCGCAGCTGCAAAGGTCCCTCCCAGGAGGGCGAAGAGTCCTGGCCCCACACTGGACTCCCCATCTCAGATTTTCAGTACCAGGAAGAAAAGTGCCCATAACTTCTGGCTGTGAAAATCAGTGGAGATTGTGTCTAAGTGAGATGGAGGGCTGAGGGAGCTGCAGACTTTCTTCTTAAAAGGCCCATGTGCGGACTTATTCAGTGATGGACTCACTTGCTCTGAGCTCCAGCTCTGGGGCAGCAGCTCAAAAAGTGCCAGAAAGATATAGAGAGAAACTGAGTCGTCTGGCTTCAGGGCAAGAGCTGTAGGGGAAGCTTTGTCTCAGACAGAAGTGCTGGCAGAGAGCATTGTTCCTTTGTTAAGCCCTTCCCCACGCAGCTTGTAGACTCAGGCAGGCACAAAACCTGAGTCTCCATCAATGTAGCTAACAGTGGTCGCCCTGTCCTGGTGATTCCCTGAGACCCTACCCCTCTCAACGCGCAGGGCCTAACCAAGCCATTTCTAGTGGATTTTCCATACAAATGACCTGTCTCAACTCATGCTGCGGACTTTCCTAAAATCTCTCAAAGGTTCACAGAACTTAAACAAGCAGCATGTGGTGTCAGCATGCCTTGTACTTCTTGCTGAGCAACCTCAATCCCAGCAGTAGTGGCGGCCGGCCTTTGTTTGCAGCTTGGCCTCTTGAGGCACTTCCAAATCCAGCGTAGGTGGTGGCCATCTGTGGATTTCTTGGTAGCTTATGCCAGGTGGCTCTGAACAGGGCACGGGCTGCAGCTGAACTTGGCCTGTGAGTGCTTCTCCTAGGAAGCCCTAGCCTCCATGCTGGGAAACCAGGAGCACCACCTAGAGTCGCATATGAGGACAACACACCCAAAGGCCAAACGGGGCAGGCACCAGAGCCCTGCTATAGCGAATCCTGCTTTGTAGGGTCAGCCTGTGCATGACATCTCCACTGGTCACAGCCAGTCATCACAACAAATCAGCCCAAGGGTCAATCCTTCCCATTGATGAGCAAAGAGCAACCAAGGCTCAAATACAACAGGAGGGCACACACAATGCATACAAGGGACATACCTTGAGCACTTGTCTCAAGTGACCAAAAAAGACTGTGCCACTGGGACCCAAAGGACAGCTACCACATAAGGCCACTCTAGTAATACTGGGAGACATCACGACCCTACCTAACACATAGAAACAAATACAAGTAGGCAGCCAATATGAGAAGACAAAAAAACATGTCTCAAAGGCAAGAACAGAACAAACTCCAGAAAAAGAACTAAACAGAATGGAGATAAGCAATCTACCATATGTAGAGTTCAAAACACTGGTTATAAGGATGCTCAACTTAGGGGAAGAGTAGATGACCTCAGTGAGAACTTTAACAAAGAGACAGAAGACATAAAAGTGGAGATAGAAAACATAAAAAAGAACTAGTCAGAAATGAAGAATACAATAACTGAAATGAAGAACACCTTAGGAGGAATTAACAGTAGATTAGACGAAGCGGAGGATTGAATCAGTGATTTAGAAGATAAGGTAGCAGAAAATACCATTTCAGAAGAGCAACAAGAAAAAAGAATCTGAAACAATGAGGATAGTTAAGGGTGCTCTGGGACAATATCAAGTGTAACAACATTCTCATCATAGGGATACCAGAAAGAGAAGAGAGAGAGCAAGGAAATGAAAACTTATTTCGAGAAATAATGATGGAAAACTTCACTAACCTGCAAAGGAATAGACATACAAACCCAGGAAGCACAGAGAGTCCCAAATAAGATGAACCCAAAGAGGCTCACACCGAAACACATTATAATTCAAATGCTGAAGGTTAAATACAAAGTGAGAATCTTAAAAGCAGCAAGAGAAAAGTAGTCAGTTACCCACGGGGGAGCTCCTATAAGACTGCAAGTTGAGTTCTCAGCAGAATCTTTGCAGGTCAGAAGGGACTAGCACAAAATATTCAAAGTGATGAAAAGCAAGGACCTATAATAAAGATTACTCTACCCCGTGAAGCTATTATTTAGGATTGAAGGACAGATGAAGAGCTTCCCAGACAAGAAAAAGCTAAAGATATTCATCATCACCAAGTCAGTATTACAGGAAATATTAGTAGGACTTCTTTAAGAAGAAGGGAAAAAAAAGATTAAAAATATGAATAATAAAATGGCAATAACTCTATATGCAGTAGCAATTAGTTTAAATATAATGGATTAAATGCTCCAATCAAAAGATAGGGTGGCTAAATAGATAAGAAAATAAGAAAAAAGATGCTTACATATGCTGCCTATAGGAGACTCATCTCAGATTGAAAGACACACACAGACTGAAAGTAAAAGGATGAAGAAAGATGTTTCATAAAAATGAAAACAAACAAAAAAGCCGGGGTAGCAATACTTATACCATACAGAATAAGACTTTAAAACAAAGGCTGTATAACAAGAGACAAAGCAGAACCCAATTATCCCACTTCTGGGTATTTATCTGAAGAAATCCAAAACACTACTTTGAAAAGATATGTGAATCCATATGTTAATTGCAGCATTATTTACAGTAGCCAAGATATGGAGGCATCCTGGGTGTCTATCAATGGATGAATAGATAAAGAAGAGGTGGTTTATAGATACAATGGAATATTAGTCAACCATAACAAAGAATGAAATATTGCCATCTGCAACAACATGGATGAACCTAGAGGGTATTGTGCTGAGTGGAGTAAGTCAGACAAAAAAGGACAAATGTCATGTGGAATCTACAGAACAGGATAAACAAACAACAGAAACAAGCTCACAGATACAGAGAACATTTTGATGTTTGTCAGATTAGGGATGGGGGTATGGATGAAGTGGGGAGAGAATTAAGAGCTACAAATTGGTAGTTACAAAATAGTCATGGAGATGTAGAGTATAGCATGGGGAATACAGTCAGTAGTATTATAATGACTATGTATGGTGTCAGATGGGTACTGGACTTATTGTGGTAATCACTTCAAAAGTTATATAAATAACTAATAACTGTCTTGCACACCTGAAACTAATATAATATTGTATGTCAACAACAATTAAAAACTAAAAATATAAAAATTTAAAATTTAAAATTAAAAAGATAAAATAAAATGAAATTAGCCATGTCTCATCACCACAGGACTTCTCAGAATCATCAACGCTTATGCGCATTGTGAGCCTCCAGAAGGGGGGTGAGATAAACGGTTTCCTAAACTTGTTTTACCATGGGATATTTTTTCAGGGAAAAAGTTTTGGGACCAATACCCCAGGGCACATTTTGGGAAATACTGGGTTAAGCAAAATGCTTGTAAGACTAATTTATCAGTCATTAACATCTTACTCTGAAATTGGTGTAGAACTGATAAGTCTTGCTGTCCATTCACCTAACAGGAAAAAAACAGCCTGATTCTCTAGAAGCTGTAGAACTTCCTTCTACAAGGCCAGAAGCAGGTAGGGGTTTTGCCACAGGTGGCTGAAGAGAGGATAGCCAAGAAAGGAGCATAGAAATAACCATCCTTCTGAATGGGGATGGATGGTGCAGAGCTCTTGGACATTTCCTTGTGCACTGTACCAAGTACAAAAGTCTGAAAATGCATTATACGGTATCTGAGCTGAGAGGCTTACACAAATATTCTAAAACAAATCACAAATTCATAAATCCTTAACATTACCCACAGTATAATCCAATTACTCTCCCCCACCAGGTATAAAGACATAAATTTTATTTAAAAATTTTTAAGAAAATGCACCAAACATCTGTATAACCAACACTGAGATCAAGAATCAGAACATTACTGGTACCCTTAAACCCAATTCCCACTCAACCTCCCCCAATCACTATCCTTGCTTTTATGATAATCATTTTCTTGCAATTGTTTATTGTTCCACTGCTATACAAGTTTCCCTAACCAATATAATTCCAAACTTTATGGATTGGCCAGACTTATTGTGTCTGGTTTCTATTTTGCAACACAGTAGTTGTGAGGTTTGTCCACGGTGCTCTGTAAAGCAACAGTTCACTGATTTTTCTTGCAGGTTAGAATGATCACAATTTATCTGTTCTACTGTTGATGGGCATTGCATGGTTTCCATTTTTCTGGCTCTAATAAATAATGCTATTGTGAACATCTATGCACATGTATCCAGGTGCAAAGGCACAAGGATTTGGATCCACGAACAGAATTTTTGGATCATAGATTATAATGTAGCTTCAATTTTATTATTGTTGCAAAATTGTTTTCTATTTATATTCAATTTATATTGATGTATCAATTTATATTCCTGCCAGCAGTGAGTGAGACTTCCCACTCCTCAACAGCTTCTTTAACACTTGGGTATTGTCAGGTTTCAGTTTTGCCCACCTGGGGTGTGTGTGTGTGTGTGTGTGTGTGTGTGTGTGTGTGGTGGTAGTAGTGATCTAATTAATAGATCTTCATTGTGATATTACTTTTGATTTTCTTGGTTACGAATGAAGCTGAGCGCCTTTCTTGTACATTTGCTCCTTATACTTTGTGTAATGACTGCTCAAATCTCTTGCCTATCTTTCTACTGAATTGACAACCCTCATAGATTTGTAGGGGTCTTTGGTATATTATAAATCATGATTCTTGTCCATCACTGTGAATTGCCCTCTCACTCTATTCTTCATCTTGAGGTAGGTGAACTTAATATTTTCTTTTATGGTTAGTGCATTTTCAGTCTTGTTTGAAAAATCTTTTTTCCTTGAGGCCATGAAGAATAATCCCCTACAGTCTAAAAGTTTCATAGTTTTGCCTTTAATTTTTAAGCTTATTCAACCCCAAACTGAGTTTTCTGAATGACATGATATAGAATCAATTTCTTATTCTTCTCTTCCTTCTCCTATCTCTCCCGCTTTTGTATGGATGCCCAAAAGCCCCAGCACTGCCCATTGCTAGTGCCCTCTGTAATAGATCAAATGTCCATGTATGTATGTCCTGTTTCCTATTTTTTCATTCTGTTTTACGGAAATGTAAATTTTTGTGAAAAGAGGATAGAGCTAAAGATAATTTTGAGGCTGGGGCAACCAATGATCTCAGTGGGAATATCAACCACTTGACAGCAGTATGTCCCTGAGAGTTAGGGGGAAGAATAAAGAGCTAAGAGATAAGACACACCTTCACAAAATAAAAAGTTAAAAAAAAGATGCTACCTAGCTATGGCAAGAACTGGTGAAATGGGTACTCACACACTGCTCGTGAAAACTGGTTAAAGACTTTTGAAGAAAAATTTGTCTATATAACTATTTGCATTAGTAATTTTATTTCTGGGTACCTACCATAAGGAAATACTTAAAAAGGCACAAAAAGTTTCACACAAAGCTTTTCACATTGTTTATAAGGATAAAAAATTAGAAACTCTCAAAATGTCCAGTCATACTGGTGTTAAGTATATTATGGTGCATCCATACAATGGAATAATATATAAAACCTAGAATAATGTTTGAAATGAGATTTTTAAAATATGGGGAAATGTTTCTGCAATACTTCTAAGAGGATGTCAAGTCACATATATAGTACAATCCCAAATAAGTAAAAGTAAAATGGATGAATTACAGGTATTTTTCTGCTTCTACATTATTCCCCTTCCTTTGCTTTACTGGATTAAAAAAAAAACAAAAAAAAAAACCTGACATACTACATATTCTTTGTAAGAAGTTAAGCTATAGAGGAACATGTAAAAATGTGTAATAGTCATTGCTCCTCCAAAGCCCCAGTAACCAGGCTGGCTGTTTAGCATGATTCTTTCCACCATTTTCTCTTGAAAGAAGTCTCAAACTCAAATGTAGGAAACAAAATGAAAAAAAAAAAAAGCCTTGATATAGACAATAAACAAGTGTGGACTGTGGAAACCATAATAAAAACCCTGTTTGCTTGAAACTCCATAATGACCCACCAAACACATTTAGGGCCTGGATATAGCCCACTGACCACTAGTTTCCATATAATTTACATACCAGAAAATTCACCCTTTAAAATTATCCAATTAAAAGTTTTTTCGTATATTTACAGATTTGTGCATCTATCACCATAATCTAATTTGGGACTATTTTCATCCCAAATGGAAAACTTGTACCCATAATAGTCACTCCCTATTACCCATCTCTAACTTCCAGCCGTAGGCAATCACTAATCTACTAATCTGTGTCTATAGATTTGTCATTCAGACATTCCATATAAATAGAATCATACAATATTTGGTCTTTTTTAAATAACTTTTTCATGTAGCAGAATGTTTTGAATTTCATCCATGATTTAGTATATATCCATGATTCACTATTTCTTTCTTTTTTTTTAATTCACTATTTCTTAATGACAAATAATATTCTCTTGTATGAACATACTATGTTTTGTTTATCCATTCATCACTTATTGGAATTTAGGTTGTTTCCACTTTCAGGTTATTATGAATAATATTGCTATGAATATTTGCATATAAATTTTAGTGTGTAGAAATATTTTTTTATTACTCTATGTAGATACCTAGGAGTAGAATTGCTAGGTCATGTGGTAAAACTCTGTTTAAGATTTTGAGGAAATGCTAAACTATTTTCCATTCCACCAGCAGTGACTTTCTCCACATCCTTGGCAGCACTTGTTATTATCTACACTAATGCATGTGAAGTGGTATCTCATGGTGCTTTCAATTTGCATTTTCCTGATGACTAACAGTGTCGAGCATCTTTTCTTGTGCTTATTGACCATTTGTATATTTTCTCTGGAAGTGTTCATTCCTTTTTGTTACGGAAATATATTCCGTTATATAGATATATTGCTGACATTCATCAGTTAATGGACATTTAGGTTGCTATTACGGATAATGCTGCTATAAACATTCATGTAGAAGTTTTTCCATGGATATATGTTTTCGTTTTTCTTGGGTATATGCCTAGGTGTGGAATTGCTGAATCATATGATGACTCTCTAATAGTCTGAGGAACCAGACTGTCTTCGAAGCACCTGCACCATTTTATATTCCTATCAGCAGTGTATGAGGGTTCTGATTCCTCCACATCCTTGTCAGCACTTGCTATTTTATTCCATTCTGTATGCTGTCTTTTCATTTTCTTGAGGGTATCCTTTGAAGCATAAAAGTATGCTGTCTTTTCATTTTCTTGAGGGTGTCCTTTGAAGCATAAAAATGACATCAATTTATCTATTTTTCTTTTGTTGCTTATGCTTTTGTTGTTACATCTAAAAATCTTTTGCCAAATCCAAGGTCATGAAGGTTTACCCATGTTTTCTTCAAAGCTTTTCTGCTCTTAAATTTAGCTATTTTATCCATTTTAAGTTAATTTATGTTTGTGGTATGAAGGGTTCAACTTCATTCTTTTACATTTGGCTATTCTTTTGTCCCATTTGTTGAAAAGACTAGTCTTCCTCTAATTGTCTTACTACCTCTGTTGAAAATTAATTGACCATACATGTAAGGACTTATTCTTGAACTCTCAATCCTATTTGATTGATCTATCCTATGCCAGTACCAGATTGTCTTGATTACTGCAGTAATGTAGTAATTCTGATATTGAGAAGTGCGAGTCCTTCAACTTTGTTTTCTTTTATTTTTTTCAAGATTGTTTTGACTATTCTGGGTTCCTTGCATTTCAATATGAATTTTAGGATCTACTAGCCAATTTCTGCAAAAAGTCAGCTGGGATTTTGATAGGGATGGTGTTGAATTTATTTATCACTTTGGAGAATATTGCCATTTAAACAGTATTAAGTCCTCTGGTCCATGGATATGAGATATCTTTCACCTTATTTATATCTTCTTTAATTACCTTCAACAATGTGTTGTAGTTTTCATTGTACAAGTCTTGGACTTCTTCTGTTAAACTTATTCATAAATATTTTATTCCTTTTGATGCAATTGTAAATTGAATTTTTTAATTTACATTTTCAGATTGCTGATTGCTAGCATATAGAAAAACAATTGAATTTTGTATATTATCTTGTATCCTGCAACCTTGCTGGTTTTTTAGTTTCAATAGTTTTTTGGTGAATTCCTTAGAATTTTCTATATATGAGATCATGTCATCTGTAAATGGTGATGGTTTTATTTATTGTTCTTCGATGTGGGTACTTTTGTCATTTTTCTCTTGCATAATTGCCCTGGCTAGACCCTCCAGTACAATGTTGAATATAAGTGCTAAAAGCTGACACTTTTATCTTGTTCCTAGATCTTAGGAGAAAATTATGCGAACTTCTCCCATTAAGTATGATGTTAATTGTGAGTTTTCTGTAGATGCTCTTTCTCAGGTTGAGGAAGTTCCCTTCAATTCCTATTTTTAAATACTTTTTTAATCATAAAGGAATGCTGAATTTTGTCAAATGCTTTCTGTGTGTCTATTGAGATGATCATATGCTTTCTTGTTCTTTATTGATATGGTATATCACATTAATTGATTTTTGGATGTTAAACCAGTCTTGAATATTTGGGATAAATTTTATCTGATTTTATTGTATAATGCCTATTATGTGCTGCTTGATTTGGTTTGCTAGCATTTTATTGAAAATGTTTTCATCTATATTCATATAAGATATTGGTGTACAGTTTTCTTTTTTTATGATGTCTTTGACTGGTTTCGGTATAATACTGGTTTCATACAATAAGTTAAGATTTGTTCCCTCCCTTTCTGTTTTTTGTAAAGATCAGCATTAATTCTTTAAATGTTGGTAGAATTCACAAGTGAAGCCATCTAGGCCTGGGCTTTTCTTTGTGAGAAGTTTTAAGATTACTAATTCAATCTCTTTGCTTGTGATTGTTCTATTCAGATTATTTTATCTTGAGTCAGTTTCGGCAGTTTCTGTTTTTCTAGGAATTTGCCCATTTCACCTAACTTATCTAATGGGTTGGCATACAGTTATTCATAGTATTCTTTTTTATTCATTTTAATTTCTATGAGTTGATATTCACCTTCTCGTTCTTATTTCTAATTTTAATAATTTGTGTCCTCTCTTTTTTCTTAGTTATATAGATATTTATCAATTTTGCTCTGGATTATGTATCACTTTTACAAGTGAACCATAGTTCTCTAGAGAACTAATGGTTCTCTGCCTCCCTTCTACAGGGACAGGGTATGTCCATCTCTGGCCTGCCTGTAGATTTCCATCTGGGGGCTCTAACTTCCCACTCTGCCCCCCAGGACATTGCCTCTGTCAAGAATCTTGGGCCCCAGTTCAGAGCTGCCTTTCATCTGTCTTTCCTCTCTTCATGGTCCTTGGTGGATTTCTTAAACCATTGCAGAGTAGTTCACTCTTCTTCCCCTTGCAACTCTCATGCAGAATAGAAGTAGCAGCTGCCTGAAGGCTTCTCTGTTGCTTGAGAAAGCAGCAGAGAGTCATGGCTATCAATAGACATAAAAAGTGAGAGGTAATCCCTACAATGGGAGGTGGGAGAACATTAAGATAAATTCACTCTTTTGCTGCCCAATTCCTCCTAAGTACCAATATGGTTGATCCCAAGTTTTTTTTTCCAAAAAACCCTGTTCACCATTCTCTGCCTGGAGAGGTAGTCAGGGGGAACTTGGGGATTGAGGAGAGTCATAGGGAAGCTGATGCCTTTGTCATCATGTACCAATAGCAATAGGCCATAAGTTGTAAGCAGGGTTCATTTCATACCATGCCTCTGAAATAGAAGAAACCATGGTCCCATGTCCATTTGGTCTGGTGTCATAACTTACCTATACTGTTTTTGCCGTGTTTCCAGTTCTTTACGTCTGTGCTGCTTGAGAATGTGAATTTGGTCATCACGGGCCAACTTTGCTGTGAGAAAAGAACAAGTGTGAGAAGAACCTAAGGAAAAATTATAACAAAGTCCAATAATCAGGTTTCTCTCAGACACCCAAGCCATGCTGAGTGTTCCACATGTATTATTTTAAGCATTAGAACACTCTCCTATTTTATTAAATGGGGCTCAAGAAGTTGAATAGCTTTTCCCTTAAACTTTATCCAAGGCCACACACCCAATCAGTGCATTTTTAACACAAGACTCAAATCCCATGCCCCTCATCACTCATTTGAAAAAAGATGAACCCAGTTCCTCCTCCTCCTGCTTGCTCACTCAGCAAGCCCTAGGGATCTGCATCTCATGACATCAGAATCATGTCCAGATGTCCAGATTCATGAGCCAGGCTTCTCATTGGACTTTATGGGGATAGGCTAATGGTTCTCTGCCTCCCTTCTACAGGGACAGGGTATGTCCATCTCTGGCCTGCCTGTAGATTTCCATCTGGGGGCTCTAACTTCCCACTCTGCCCCCCAGGACATTGCCTCTGTCAAGAATCTTGGGCCCCAGTTCAGAGCTGCCTTTCATCTGTCTTTCCTCTCTTCATGGTCCTTGGTGGATTTCTTAAACCATTGCAGAGTTCACTCTTCTTCCCCTTGCAACTCTCATGCAGAATAGAAGTAGCAGCTGCCTGAAGGCTTCTCTGTTGCTTGAGAAAGCAGCAGAGAGTCATGGCTATTGTGTTTCTAAGTCCAGTTGGCTGCTTCCTGGAGAAATGTGTGACTTAAGTCCAAGAAAGAGATGTCGACACTATTTAGTTCCCTGTGGTGCCTACATAGAGGACTGACAATAAAGCTTATTTTAAAACAGTATGTAGTATCCTTGAGCGTGGGCTTTAGAAGAAATACCTGGGTTTGGGTGTGGACTCAGGATCTGTCACTTAAAGCTGTGTGACCTGGAGCAATTTGCCTTGGCTTCCTGACTGGTGAAATGGAGATAATAATGCCTATTTCTAGGGTTATGATGGGGATCTAGTGATAGAATGCAGTAAAGCACTCCACACAGTGCTTGGAACCCAATAAATGGAAACAATGGTTATTGTCCTATAATCACAATAGACCTGAGCCTCATCTTCCTCCCTCTGAGCTGGGGCTTCAAAGGCATCTAATCTCTCATTTCAGAGGAGCAAGTGGCTAAGAGCAGGGTCTGGAGCGGTTGGATCATGACTACTCTGTATATTATTATTTAAGATAAAGCTAGTGAACATAGTCAAGGGAATCTGAGTGGCAGACATTCTAGAGCTTCTCCTGGAAAGGGGACCTATAACAGAGCTTCTCCAGCTCTCTGTGGTAAGGGGCCAGCTTTTTAAAATGTTTGTTCCATCATAGACCAATCTTTTCGTAAATACAAAAAAAAAATTAGCTACTAGAAAAATGAAACAAAAAACAAACCAAAGACATTCAAAATGTAAGCCCTGTTTTTATTATCAGAGACTACACTCAGAATTATTCTGGCAAGTTGCTGTAAAAGTTTGTAAATGCCTACTCTCAGTCTCTGTACTTACCCCACTGCAGATCAGCCCCAAGAGTTCTTAGCCTACATTGCTGTCAAATAGCCACATTACAGAATAAATTTTGTGATCTTTTTCCTGCCACGAGGTCAGGGAACAAAAATCCTGTTGGCTCCAGTCATTCAGTTCAGAAATATTCTTGGAATTTGGTTTCTTAAGTTAAATTCCATGTCAGGAACAATGGGATATGGCCTGAGAATTTAAGAACACCTTGTAGAGAACTTTTTCCTCCTTTATCTTGGTTTTCTTAGCTAAAAAATGGGGGTAATAATCATTCTCTTTTTATCTACCTTGCTTAACTTCTGTAAAGAACAAATGAACTAGTGATAAGGAAATGCATCGTAACCAGGAAGTGCTGAATGGTGCCACTGATAGAAGCAGCTGTAGATGCATATTCTAGTGGATGCACAGCATCTGAAGATTTATTTTTCCAAGTTTTTAGTGTGAGCAAACTGAAGGGCCATGACTTGAAGTAAGGTGGAATTTTGCCGAGGCATGGATGTGACTTATGTATGTTAAGAGGCTAGTGTGCAAGGGGGAGTCATTCAGATAGCTAGCATCTTTGGCTGACCTCTGCCATTTGCTTCTCTCTCTTATTCTCCATATCAAGCTAGCAGCATATCTCTTATGAAGAATGGCTTCCTTAAGAAGTGCCAGATTGGTGTCTGAACATTTGAGGGTCTTGCTTAAGAGGGAAGATTTTAGATTCCTTTCTCTTTCAGCGGAAAGTGGGACTTCAGGTTTAACAACGGATGACTGTGCTGACTGGGCCTGCCCATAGCTCTTCGGCATGGGGGGCCTGTAGCCCAAAACCTACTGTGACCTCACAGAAGGCAGCGTGGGCCTGGGTATTTGTGAATCTGTAAAGCGATGTTACAGCCTTGACATCTGGAGAACTGCCCACTTAGGTGTACGTCCCAGGGGTATTTGCTAGCAGGGAGCCTAGCTATCCTCTGACAAAGAGGACTGTTGCTCAGAGGAAGGACATAGCTGGTTGTATGCCTGGGGACTCTCACTCTACCCTCTGAGCCTGGGGCTCATTAGTACCAGGAGGAAGGTCACACCTCCTGCAGGTGCTTTGAGTCACAGAGCAGTATCCAACGATGACACTGTTATCATCCCATGGATGTAGTTCTTTGAGGAAGGGGAGGCCTGCAAGCCCTCCCGGTTTCTGGGGAGCTCAGAGAGTGGAAGGAGCCTAAGCTGCTCACCTCGTCCATCTCTCAGGATAATTTCGCCCTCACCAGTGATCCAGCGGTAGCAGGGGAACTCTATGTAATCCCCATAGGGTGTCTTCAGCGTGACATACTTCAGGTACCAGTCGTCATGAATCCAGTACTTGCGCTTCTCAATTTTGATCAGTTGGATGTCACCCAGTTCTTCATCTACTGTCACATCATAAGAATCAACCTGAGAAGGAGAAAAGGTATATCAGACCGTCTGAGTTCTCCTGAGCCTGTGTGTCACCTTGAGTTAATTTAGCCAAGATGCCTGCCAAATGCCTGTCTTCAATAAGGCTCTGTGCTGTGCCATGCACCAGGTTTCTAGATGACCTGTGTGTCTGCAGCTCTCAATGGCAGATGGGGAAGGAAGGGTGAGCGGCTCAAAAACTGCATTGGGTCTTTCAAAGACCAGCAGGTTTGGGAATCCCTGACTCCATGCCTTCCCAAGATACTTTCTAAGCCAAATTTCACCAGTCCTTGAGGTTTTTCCTTGGCGGCAGAACCTAGAGTTCTCAGCATGCCGGGGGCAGAAGTGTTCATCCTGCATGTGACTCTAGAAGTCTTCCATCCCTCTCACATTAAGCTGCCAGTAGAACTCTGAGAGGACTTTATAAAGGGAACAGGAAGTTGGATATTTTCAGCAAACCTCTTGGCTCTGAGCACAGTGAACAGTTTGCATGCTGTGGTTGCTGCAAATGTCAGACACTTGTGGTTAGAAAGCAGAAGCCTCCTTCCTGTGCCCTGTGGTCTGAGCCTGGGTCCTGAGGACCAAGGAGCCAGGAATGTGTGTGAAATGACACTCCTTGGTCCTTAACAGGTATGTGAGTACATCTGTCCTGCTAGGATGCTCATCTTTCAGAGTGGAAGGACTTCTTGTCCCACAGCATGTCCTGTGGGAGGGCAGGGGCCACAGATGAGGTCACAGAGAACACTGACCTCCAGGGCCTGTGGGACTTCAGGATGTAGCCTGTATGTACCACAGGGCCTATCTGATTCCTGAGGAGAAGCCAGGAGGCTCCAGGTGCATAGTTGAGAGAAGAGTCCCAGTAGGAGGCTGGATGACCCAAGGAGCTGGAAGGAGTGGGGAAGAAAGGAAGGACACAGCTCTGGTTGGGTGGCTCTGAGAGTGGGAAGAGGCGAGAGAGCCCTGAGCTGAGACATCAGTGGGCCAGGACAAGAAGGTTCTGATGGGACATGAAGCCTACTCTAGTCCCCATCTGCCAGGGGGATCTGCAGAGACCTCAGACCTCATATGAGGCCAAGAGATTCCCATAGGAGTGCAGGGAGGTCAGTGAGGGGCAGAGGGTGAAGTGAGCCCTCAAGGGATGCCAAAGTGACTGATCCTGAGCCTCAGCAAATTCTTCACTCCCTGAGGCTCTGTTTCTTCATCTATCGAGGGGAGATAATGCCTGGTTTTCAGGACCATTGAGAAATTCATGCCTGAATGGCTCTTTTCTTCAAGGTTGCAGGCCACTTGCTGCTGTGTACATCAGAACCACCTAGTCCTCCCTCCCTGACTCCTGGGGAGGGGAATTCAAAAGGTAGCAGGCCCTTCAGTGCCTGTGAGCCGCTGTGAGCTAGCCCGGGCCCCTGCTGTGAGCTAGCCTGGGTCCCTGCACTGAGGTCCATCTCTGACTACACATGCTAAATTGAGTAGCCAGAAGTAGATGTTGGAGGAAGAAATTGAGACTGTAAGCTCAAAACTTCCTGGCTCAAAACCTGGAGGGAAATCCTGTGAGGGTGGAAAAGGGGCTGTGAGCCAGAAGGAGAAAAGGAGGTAATTTCAGTGCTGGAAGTGCAAACCCAGCAAAGGGAAGTCAGTGTGTGGTCAGGCTTGAGTCTAGGCCAGGGTTAGTTGCTCCAGAGGATGTGGCTTTCCTGTGGCTCTGAGGGGCTAGAGTGGGGGTGAAGGTGTCTGGTGCCAAGAAGGCTGGGGCCAAGGGGGAGAGGGTGGCCATTCTAAAGTAACAGGTGCCATGAGCATCTGAAGTGGACATTCTCATGGGAAGGGGGAGCCTAGCACCTTGGAATGCAAAAGGAAGGGAGGTGGGGCTCAGAGAGGCTCTCCAGGACTGGGTGATTATCAGAGGGAGGGCCAGATGTCTGGCTAGGGTGATTGACAAGGAAGAAATGGAACAGCTTCTCTGAGGGTCAACCTTCAGCACACTTGTGGTGCAGTCACAGGAGGAAAGGGCCTTCCAGGTCTCACTTCCCCACCTACCACTTCAAGCCTGGCAGTGTGCTTTGGAGTTTCACCTGGGACAAACAGACTGAACAAATTCAGAGGGACTCAATATGCTATCGGACGGGGTCTTTGGCAGAAAGAGAGGGATAGACCTACCAGCCTGGCTTGCCTCTGGCTGACCCTGGCTTTAGACTTAGTACTACAGGAGGTGAACAAGGGTCCAAGGGGTTCAGCCACACCCAAATTGGGAGTCTTTAGGGACAAAGTCTGATGACTGTAGCTCTGGCATCCAAGGGACCCACTATTGGAGAGTCACATAGGGTAGAGAAAGGCCTCCAGGAAGATTGCAGGGTCCTGTGCAATTGCTGTGCATTAAACAGCAAAGTCAGGTCTTAGGAAGGTACACAGTCCTTAGGAAGAGTGTGCTCACTTTACTCCCTCCTCTCTGTGGGACAGTACACTGGGCGGCTACTGTGTTTGTTGTCTATTTTCCCTAACACATTGCATGCTCATGTCCATTCTGCACAGTGGTCACTATCAACAGTGGATGGTCCATTATAGACCCTCAATAAATATAGTACATGTGCATGGCTGCGTGGGATGGTTCCCATTTTACTGAGGCTCAGAGAGGTCAGGCAGTTACCGTGCCAGTGAGTGATTGTTGCTCCATGATTAGAATCCACACCTGTGTAAAGGCCAAGTCCAGATTCCTCCCACTGTTCCCTACAGCCACATGGTGGGAAAAGACCTAGACTGGGAGCCAATGACCTGGTTCTGAGCTCTGGTTCAACCCCTTGATGGAGTATGAAGGGGAACTATGGGGGTGGAGTGGAAGGACATGGAAAAGCTTCCTAAGAGATGGCATTTGAGGTAGCTCTTGGGAGTTGGTAAGATTTCAGAGGTGAGGTGAGTGGGATGAGAGGGATAGGCAAAGCATTTTGGATGTAGGAAACGAGAGAGCAAGGTCCCCAAAGTGGAGAGGAGGCAGCTGGAGCACAGAGTTCCTTGGGGCAGAGGCATTAGGTTCTGTAGTTAGATGTTAGAGAGAGATGTGGAGCCAGGGAAACATGCAATTCACAGTTTGATTTCACTGTTGCTCTCAACTCTTTTTTGAATATTTCAGCAAAGTGTTAGCTGGTCAGTTTTTATTTGATCTTTATATCAGCATTTTAAGAAAGGTTTCATTTGTCTCTGCCCCAGATTCCTCTGTTGGAGCAAGGACAGAGGAAAGTCATGGCTTGGCCAAGCCTGGGATGCCCATTTTGAAGGGGGCTGATAAGGGGCCAGTGGGGTTTGGAAGGGAGGGGAGGAGGCTGTGGAGTAGAGAGGGAGATTAAGGGGTGGACAAGGGAGAGACTTGGGCAGAGAGAAAGAGAGAGAACAGTGGTTAGGGAGATTAAATGGGTAGAAAATTGGGGAGCAGGGGTAAATGGGAGACAGAGTGGAAGGGAGAAAGTGGAACAGAAAAGAAGAGAGAAATAGAGACCTTGGGGGGCTGCAGGAAATAGGGAGTAGATGAAGGAAGAGAAGGAGGAAGTGGAGGCAGAATGCAGGGAAGAAAAGGGACAGAGAGGAAAGATAGGGATAGAGATTGAGAGTCAAAAGGAAATATTTATTCTTCATTAATATATTCTGAGAAGGAGGTATTCTAGAATGTATTCTTCATGAATACTTCAGAAGTATATATATTTGTAAGAATTGTTTACACTTACTGAATATATCCAAGGACAATAAACATCACTCTATTGAGCTTAGCTTTCCTAAAAGTACTGTCATTTCCTAAAATGGGTCAAGATTCCCCAGAAATCTTCAGATCTGTTAAAGTCATCCCATCTGATATTAATTACTTTAAATCAACAGAGTTAAACACATCAATCTGTTAAATTTGCCTATACTTGGCCTAGTTTCTGGGGTTCACAGCCGGGGCTTTCCTCAGCTGACAGTGGGGCGGCAATGAAGGTGGACTGTTTACAAGAGAATCTCACCTGCGAAGGACTCAGATACTCAGGCCTATCCTGAATCACTATGCAGAACTCTGATGAGAATAACCAGGGATCTGTGACTAAATTTACTGAGAAAAATCACTATTGTCCATTATTTGACTGCATTGTGCAAGGGGAAGTGGGGGTGTTGACCTGCAAATGAGCTGGAAATAACTGAATAGTTGCCTGGAAACAGTCTTTACTGTTGCTAACCATAATGATTGTAACACTTTTCTAGTAAAATGGGATAGCTTTATCTTCTCAGCAATTATTTTTTCTAAGTTTCTTTCACCTTTACCCAAACGGGACAGATTGTCCTTAAAGAGACATTGGCTGGAGAATCAGGAAGTAGCTTTGGTCTGTGCAAGGAAAAGTGTGGAGTAATTTTGCATCAACAGGAACTTTCTCAAAAGCTGATCTTTTCAAAGAGCCTTTCAGAACTGGGTGGTTCCCCTGCAGTGCAGCAGCCCCTTCCTGACTTGCCCCCTCTCACTGCAATGGAAATGTGACATGCAAATCTCTTCTGAAATTTGCTTCTGGGACACTCACTGATGTGTTTAATCACAATGGCATTTGAATCAATTCTCAGGGCTAGGAAGACAGAAGAGAGGAAGGGAAGTACTGAACTAAACAATGCTTTCATCCCTCTTCCAACAACCTGTTATCCGGAGAAGCCACACATGGAGTGGCCTGTGCTGCAGTGATGTTTGTGGTATGTGAAGAACAGGGCCCACTGTGGCTCACTTATAAAGGGGAAATATTCTGTATCCTGTCCTCCTCCCTGAGGTATTGGGGGAATCCATGAAATAACAGAAATAAATGAAGGTACTTCAGAAATGGCAAAAGGTGTCATCATCCCAAATGGATGACTCATTAGCCCTACTGCACTTCCGTACTCAGGGCTAGTTTCCTGATTAGGAAAACCAAGCAAGAAGAGGTTGTTCTTATATGCAATGCCTAACTCTTCTTGAAGGGATCTCAAGCCAGACTAACATGCTGAACTTGGGTAAGTGCCGAGTTGGCTTATAGCGAGATTCTGAGGCTCCAGGGTAGGAATCAAACCCACTTTGAGTTTGCTACCTGGAAAAGGAGTGAGCTATTATTTACTTTAGGCTCTAGAGACCTGAAGCACACTTTACAAATTTTATCCAGGGAGTATTTGGTTGAGCCATATAAAATTGCTGTTTTGTTTTTCAAACATAATCAACTACAATTTTATGTGGTTTGACCTTATCATCAAGGAAGAAGTGAGAAGACAGCTATGTGAAGTCTAAATCTTTTTGGTCCAGTTTAGGAGCTGGGGGTGGTGGAGGGGAGCAGATATTCCCTGGGCACCTGCAGCATGTCTGTACTATCACAACAGTCATTTACTTCACACTTCCTACGTGCTTGCCACTGAGCTGGGTGTGTCACTAAACACTCAGTGAGGACTGTGACCAGCTGTGTTCATGAAGAGAGTCACAGGGCTAGAATTCATGCCCAGTTCAGCATCAGGAGCCTGTTTCTGTACAAGGCCATCTGTGCATGGCTTTGCACAGCACCTGGCACCACATAGAGGTGCAATAAACATTGGCTTCCTTTGCTCCCTGAACTCCCCCGGCTCCAGGGTCTCCAGTGAGGAAGGGAGAGGAGAAGTCCTCATCCTCCTTCTTTCTCCACTGAGCCCTCATACCTCAGGTAGAATGCTCTCTGGTGTACACTCTGCTAGGAACCAGTGACAACTTCCAGGTTTGTAGGACTTCTCCTTGCTTGGGTTCTCTTGTCCCCTTCCCTCTAAATTCCTTTGGAGACCTGTCCTCAGAATGGGAGCTGCTCAGGTGTGGAGAAAACTGGTAGTGCCACTCTAGGCCACTAACTGGGCCTGGGCTCAACCAGGACTCCTGGATTAGCCTGAAGCCAACCCTTCTATTTTACATTTGGGGAAACTGAGGCCAAGAGAATTGACAGAGTGCACTAGTGCTCAGGCCCAGATGGAACCCAGGCTTCTGGGCCATGGACCTGCGCTTTCTTCCATAGCTTGTGGCTTCACAACAGGGCAAGGACCTGCAGGGTCCATGAGTACCACCCCTCCCCGCCACCAGGCCATAGAAGGAGCCCTTCCAAGTGGAAGTGGGGTACTAGTAACGCTGCCCACAGCACTTACCCAATTAGGGGCCTTCTCAGAACCTCAGATTCCCATCTGTGAAATGAGCAAACCTTGCATCTTCTCTTGCTCCCTGGGGAGGAGAGACTCACGCTGGAAGCCCCTGCCCCCTACCGTGGGTCCCAACTTCCGAGTCGGAGTCCTGGACGCACTTCTACCTGTTCCAAATCTCCGAGAGGAGTAGCTGGGCGCTTCCCCAGACGGGTCCCAGCCACCCCGATGCACATCGGCCTCTCTCGGCCTCCCTCTGCTTTGGTCCCGCCCCTCCCCAGGTTCCCCCAACCCAGTCGGACCCGTGCCCTCACCGCGCCGCGCTCAAAGTCGTTGTAGAAGGGCTTGTCCAGCAGGTGCTTCTCGCTGCAGCCCGCGGAGCCCACGAGGCTGAGGTAAATGTAGTCGTCGGTGCCAGCGAACCACTGGCTGCCGGTGGCCACAGTGACGGTGTAGGAGGGCATGGCGGCGGGCAGCGAGCGCCACTGGCCGTGAGCGCAGCTAGCTCTAGGAGCCTCTCTGCACTGGTCTCAGCGCGTCAGCACCTCGGGGCACCCGCGCGCCGCTTCCTTCAGGCGCCTGGGCCCAGGCCCCGCCTCCGGCCCCGCCCTCCTGCAGTTCTGACCTCGCTTGAACCTCCTCTGACACCGCTGGAGTCAGCCATTCCTGCCTCTTGCACGTGCTTAGCTTGGCGTCTGCTTTAGTGTTCAGGGGACTGGGGCAACCTCAGCTGCCATCCCCTCATCCATGCATCCGTGCATCCATGAATCTATGCATCTGCCCTTCCGTCTGTCCGTCCATCCGTCCGTCCGTCCGTTCATCCATCCATCCACCCACCCCCCCACCCACTCAGTCTCTCATTCATTGTTATCACTCTTCACCCTTCCTTCCTGCCTCAGCTTCTCTCACTGCCAGGCTCCAGTGAGGGGATAGGGTTGGGCTCCAGGGACTCCTAGAAAACGAGACATACTCCCGCTCTCACCAAGTTCCCAGAGTGAGTGGGAGGCTGTGTGACCGGGACAAACACTCGTGTGTTCCGGAAGTCTACAGCAGAAAGAGGAACCCACCTGAGGAATCAGGAAGGCTTTCTGGAGATCACACCTAAGCTAATACTGAGGGTGAGCTGAGACTTTTGTCAGTACTAGCTTCTCCCACAGGCTCGACTGAATGTTGCTCTGGGACAGGTGCAGGTGGGCGTGCTCAGGCCGTGAGATTGTCCGTGTATAGCGGGAGGCAGGGAAGCCAGAGAGAGGGAGGCCAGAAGAAAAAAATCCGAATTTGGATAGCTGCAGGTTGTCCGGAGAAGTTAGTGAGCTTTCAGAGATGAGGAGCTGAAGAAACGCAGTCAAATTTCAGTGCGACTGGATTTATTCATCAAAAGACAGGCACCAAGGGGATTCTCTGGCAATCAGATTGGAGGACATGAAAGATCTGGACACAGCCGAGATGAGGGCAGATGAAGATAGCACAAGAGTGGAAAACACCCTCTGCTAGGCAAGATACATGCTCCAGGATACCTTGGAGGAGATATGAACGATGGCTATGGAATTACCCTTCAAATCTAATAACAAAATGGCTATTTTTTTTAAAGGAAATACGCTATATTTTTCGACAAAAGTAGTGAACTATCATTGAAGAAAATATAGAAAAGTTTGAAATGAAAAGATTCTTAACAACATGTGGAAAAAGCAATTAGTAAAAATTCATTACATTAGACATTTTTATACTATTAAAAGCACATTGTATGTGCAACTTCATGTCATATTTTCAATTTACTTAGTATTTCAACATATATTTTCTTAGGAATTTCACTTTTAAAATATTTTAAAGACTGTATATTTAATTATATAGATATAGCACTTAATTAGTCCACTATTATAGGACATTTAGGTTGCTTTCACCCATAAAAAATATGGTACATATTTTGTGCTTAAAACATAAACAGAATGTTTTTCTTAAGATAAGGACTTAGGAATCAAAGTGTATGACTATTTTGAGACCTTTCTTACATGTTATTAAGCTACTTTCCCAAGGACTGTATTAATTTATATTTGCCATTTACTCTCATGCAGAACATGGAATATTTGTCTCATAGGAATTTTGCCATCACGGGATAGTTTCCAAAATTCTTTATGTTTCTCTGCCCTTGTTCAAGTTTTCAGCATCTCCTGTCTGGATTGTAACAACAGTTTCCTACCTAATAATCTCTCTACTTCTGTTCGAACTGCCCCACTCCTCTCCAATTCTCTAGCCAGTTATTTCCCTGTAACATAAATGGGATCATCTCGTTGCCTTACTTGAAGTTCATCATTGCTTTCTTTCTTTAAAATATTTTACAACTTTATTGAGATGTAATTAGCATGACATTCATTTCGCTCACTTAGTGTACAATTCGATGGTGTTTAGTAATATTCACAGAGTCTGAGACCACCACCATTATCAAGTTTAGAGCATTTTCACTACCCCATTAGCAGTCACTTGCCATTTCCCCCCTCATCCTAATATACTTTCTGCCTTTATAGATTTGCCTGTTTTGGACTTTTTGTATGAATGGAATTATACAATATGTGACCTTTTGTGACTTGCTTCTTTCACTTAAAATAATTTTTTCAATGTTCATCCATGTTGCAGAATGTATCAGTGTATTCCTTCTTGTTGCTGAATAATCTGCTATTTTATGGATATACCATACTGTGTTTATCCATTCATCAGATAATGGAAATTTGAATTTTTTCACTTTGGGGCTATTATTAATGATGATGCTATAAACATCCATGTATAAATTTTTGTGTGGATGTATGTTTTCATTTCTCTTGGGGAGATAACTAGGAGTGGGTCAATTGCTGGGTCATATGGTAACTCTATGTTTAGTATTTTTAAGAAATGCCAGATTGTTTTCCAAAGTGGCTATGCCATTTCCACATCTTTATTGGCTATTTGCATATCTTCTTTGGAGAAATGTATATTCAGGTTTTTGACTCATTTAAAAAAGTAGCTTATCTTTTTATTATTGAGTTGTAAGCGTTCACACATCCTGAATAGGTTTCTTATCAACTATATTATTTACAAATATTTTGTTGCTTCTGTGGGTTGTCTTTTCACTTTTTAAAAATTTTATTAAATTTATTGGGGTGACATTGTGTATGATGTATTATTGAATTGTACACTTGAAACCTATATAATTTTATTAACCAATGTCTTTTCACTTTTTGATGGCTATGTTTGAAGCACATAAGTTTTTAATTTTGAATAAGTTCAATTTATATATTTTTTCTTTTGTTGCTTGTGGTTTTAGTACCATATCTAAGAGAATGTTCCTTATGCTAAGATCACAGAAACTTACTCCTATATTTTTTATAAGAATTTTACAGTTTTAGTCTTTCATTTACATCTTTGATCCATTTTGCTAAATTTTATGTGTAGTATGACATAAGGTTCCAAATTTATGCTTTTGCATGTGTCTATCAGTTGCCCGGGTATCATTTTAAAAAAGATGATTCTTTCTCCATTAAATCGTCTTTGTAAGTTAATAAAAAGGTAACTCACCATTAATGTAACTGTTTATTTCTTGGCTTTTAATTCTATTCTGTGGACTAATATGTGTATCATATGTTAGTGCCACCTTGTCTTAATTCTGTAAATTTATAGTAGGTTTTGAAATTGGGAAGTACGAATTCACATTGTTCCTTATTTTTTGAGAATGTTTTGGTTTTCTGTGTTTTTTGAAATTTTATATAAATTATAGAATCAATTTGCCAATTTTTTTGCAAAAAAAAAGGCGGCAAGCTGGGATTTGCATTGGGATTGCATTGAAGCTGTAGATCAGTTTGGGTAGTATTGCTATCTTAACAATATTAAGTCTAATGAATCAGAAATGTGAAATATGTTTCAATTTATTTAAATCTTTTCTAATTTATTTCAATAATATTTTCTAGTTTTCAATGTATTCAGGAATATTTTATACATTTTTTAAAAGAAAGTTATTTGTTTGTTTATTTATTTATTTATTTATTTATTATTTATTTTTTTCTACCAGCTTTATTAGGGTATAATTGACAAATAAAAATTGCATGTTTTTAAAGCATACGGTGTGAAGTTTTGATATACAGATGCATTATGAAATGATTACCACAATCAAGCCAATGAACACATCCATTACTTCGCATAGTTACCATTTTTTGGTATGATGAGAACAGAAGATCAACTTTACTAGCAAATTTTAAATTACAATACAATATTATTTATTATAGCTGCTATGCTATACATTAGATCCTAAGAACTTATAACTGAAAGTTTGTACTTTTTGACCAAACTCTCCTGATATTCTCACCCCCCAGACCCTTGTAATCACTGCTCAACTCTCTTGTTCTGAGTTTTACTTCTTTATATTCCACATAAATAAGTGAGATCATACAGCATTTGCTTTCTGTGTCTGGCTTACTTAGCGTAATGTCCATGTTCATCCATTTTGTCAGAAATGGCAGAATTTTCTTTTTTATGGCCGAATAGTATTCCATTGTGTGTGTGTGTGTGTGTGTGTGTGTGTGTGTGACATTTTCTTTATCCACTCATCCACTGACATTCATTTAGCTTGTTTCCATATCTCGGCCATTGTGAAAAATGCTGCAATGAACATTGAAGTGCAGATATCTCTTTAAGACGCTGATTTCATTCCCTTTGGATATATATCCGGAAGTGGGATAGCTGGATCATATGATAGTTCTGTTTTTAATTTTTGAGGACTTGTCATACTGCTTTCCATAGTGGTTGCTACAATTTAAACTCCCACCAACAGTGTTCCCTTTCTTCTACATCCTTGTGAACACTTGTTATCTTTTTTCTTTTTGATAATAGCCGTTCTTACAAGTATGAAATGATATTTTATTGTGATTTTAATTTGTATTTCTCTGATGATTAATGATGTTCAGAACCTTTTCATGTACCTGTTGGCCATTTTTATGTCTTCTTTGGAAAAACATCTATTTAGAATCTTTGTCCATTTTATAATCGGGTTGTTTGGGGTTTTTTTGCTCTTCAGTTGTATGAATGGATTCTTTACATATTTTCAAGATTAAACCCCTATCAAATATTTGGTTTTAAAATATATTCTCCCATTCAGTAGGTTGCCTTTTCATTTTTTAATGGTTTTTTTTTACTGTGCAGAAGCTTTTTACTTTGATGTAGTTCCACTTGTATGCTTTTGCTTTTGTTCCCTTGTGCTTTTGGTGTCATATCCAAAAATCATTGCCAACCCCTATTTAAGGAGCTTTTCCCTATATATTCTTTTAGGATTTTTAGGGTTATAAGGTCTTATATTTAAGTCTTTAATCCATTTAGAGTTGATTTTATATATGGTGTAAAACAAGGGTCCAATTTCATTCTTGCTTGTGAAAATCCAGTTTTCCCAACATTGTTTAGTAAAGAGACTATTCTTTCTCCATTGTGTATTTTTGGCACTCTTGTCATATATCAGTTGATTGTATATATTTGGGTTTATTTCTGGACTCTTTATTTTGTTTCATTGGTCTATGTGTCTGTTTTTATGCCAGTATTATATGTTTTAATTATTCTAGCTTTGTAATATAATTTGATATTAGAAATGTGATGCCTCTATCTTTGTTTTTCTTTCTCAAGATTGTTTTGGTTATTTGTAGTTCCATATGAATTTTAGGATTTTTATGTTTCTGTGAAAAATACTGTTGGAATTTTGATAGGGATTGCACTGAATCTGTAAATCACTTTGTGTAGTATGGGAATGTTCACCATATAAATCCTTCCAATCCAAGGACACAGGATATCTTTCCATTTTTGCGTGTGTCATTTAATTTATTTTATTATTATCTTATAGTTTTCATTGTACAGATATTTCCTCTCCTTAGTTAAATTTATTTCTACCTATTTTATTCTTTTTCATTCTACTGTAAATAAAATTTTCTTTTCAGATTGTTCATTGTTAGTGTATAGAAAACATTTAATTTTTGTATATTAATTTTATATTCTGCAAATTTGCTGAAATTTTTTTACTAAGTTTAATGATCTTACATGTGTGTGTGTGTGTGTGTGTGTGTGTGTGTGTGTGTGTGTGTGTATTCCTTTTATAGCATGTGAGAATAGAGATAACTTTATTTCTCATTCATCTATTTGGATGCTTTTTATTTCTTTTTCTTGCCTAATTGCCTTGGCCAGATCCTCCAGTACAAGGTTAAATAGAAGTAGTAAAATCAGGATTCCTTGTTTTGTTCCTGATTGAAGGGGTGAAAATCTAGTCTTTTATCATTAAGTATGAAGTAAATTTGTGTTGCTGCAGATCTGAAGGGATAAGGTAAGGGATACAAGCCTCGGGCAGTTGGAAGAAAATGCGGGAGCCGTAAACTGCAACATAGTTCTTTGTTCCAGCAAGGGCACAATCAGCTGTGCAGGGCGGCAGTGCCTTTTTATACACAGGTTAAATAATAGTGGCACACTGCCAGAAGCCCACAAGTGTGTACCGGGCACATGGTTACATAGGGGAGAAGTGCTGACCCACTTTTGCTTGGAAGCTGCTAAGGGTGTTGGGAAGGAGCCTGACTATGGTCATCGTTCTTTCTCCGCACAGTTTTAGGTTTTTCATAGGTTCCCTTTACCAAATTGAAGAAGTTCCTTTTATTCTTATTATTTTTTACTGTTTTTATCATGAAAAAGTGTTGGAGTTTATTAAGTGCTTTTTTTCCTGCATCAATTAACCATGGTGCAATTTTTCTCCTATATTCTATTAATATGGAGTATTACAGTAATCGATTTTTCAGTTAAGCTGAACTTGCAGTCCTAGATAAATCCCACTTGGTCATGGTGTATACTACTTTTTAAAAAATGTGCTGGATTTAGTGCTAGTATTATGCCAAGAATATTTGTGTCTATAATATTGGTGTCTATATAGTAATGAGATATTGATCTTTAATTTTTTTATTTTGTCTTCTGGTTTGGTATCAGGGTAATACCACCCTCATTAAATGAGTTAGGAAATATTCCTTCACTTCTATTTTTTTGGAAAAATTTGTAAAGAATTGGTGTTAACACGTTCTTGAATATTTGGTAGTATTCAATGGTAAAGGCTTCTGGGCCTGGGCTTTTCTTTGTGGGTAATATTTTTATTATTGATTAGATCTTTTCATTTGTTATAGGTTCATAAAGATCGTCTATTTCTTCTTGAGTCAATTTTGGTGGTTTGCATTTTTCTAGGAATTTGTCCATTTATCCTAATATATACTTATATATATCTTTATATAATTTATTAACATACAATTGTTCATAGTATTACCTTATAATCATTTTTTTTTGTAAGCTCAGTACTGATATCCCTCCTTCATTCCTGATTTTAGTCATTTGTCTCCTCTCCATACCCCCTCCCCAGTCTACCTCTCTCTCTCATTCTAGTTAAAGATTTCTCAGTTGTGCTGATCTTTTCAAAGACCAGCTTTTGATTTCATTGATTTTCTGATTTTCTTTCTTTATTTTCATCCTCTATTTCATTAATTTACACTTTGATTTTTTAGTTCCTTCTTTCCTTGTTTCCTTTTGTTCCTTGTTTTAGGTTAGTTTTCTCTTCTTTTGGTATTGTCTTAAGGTAAAGCTTAGGTTATTTATTTGAGATCTTTCTTCGTTTTTAATATAGATGTTTACAGCTATAAAATTCCCTCTAAGTTTTGGTATTGTGTATCATCATTTCCATTCAACTCAAAGTATTTTCTATTTTCCTTTGTGATTTCTCCTTTGACTAATTGGTTATTTAGGAATGTATTAAGTTACATGTATTTTTGGGTTACCCATTTTTTTTCTGTTATTGATTTCTAATTTCATTCTTATAGTCAGAGAACATACTTTGTAAGATTTCATCTGTTAAAAATTTTTGAAGCTTATTTTATAGCCTAGTATATGGTTTATGTTGGGCAATGTTTAATCTGATTTTGAGCAAAATATGCATTCTACTGTTGTTGAGTGGACTGTCTTATACTTGCATGTCAGGTCTAGTTGTTTTATATTATTTTTCAAGTATTCTATATCCTTGTTGATCTATTGCCTGTTGTTCTATCCATTATTGAAAGAAGGGTATTAGAGCCTCCAAATTTTACTACTGAATTATTACTCCCTTTAATTCTCTCAGTTTTTGCTTTATATATTTTGAGATTCTCTCTTAAATTCATATATGTTTACAGTTGTTGCAACTTACTGATGGATTGACCTTTTTATCATTATGAAGTGTACCTGTTTATCTGGAATTACATTTCTTTCTGTCCTAAAGTCTATTTTGTCTGATATTGGCGCAATCACTCCAGCTCTTATAGTTGCTATTTGCGTGTTATATCTCTTTCCAGCCTTTTACTTTCAAGTTATTTGTAATTTTAAATCTTAATGTGTCTCTTATAGAAAACATATAGTTCAATCTTGGTTCTTTTTTAATCTAGTCTGACAGTCTCTTCTTTTTGATTGGATTGTTTAATCCATTCACTTTTAATACCATCATTGGTATGGTTGATTTCTGTCTGCCACTTTTCTCCTTATTTTCTATAAAAGTCTCATGTCTTTTTTGTTCCTCTGTTCCTCTTTTACTGCTTTCTTTTCCATTAGTTAATATTTTTTAGTAATATTTAAGTCATTTAATGATTTCTTTGCTCTATTTAAAGTTATTTTCTTAGTGGTTGCTATAGGGTTTCAATATATGTTTTAACCTATCAGAATTAACCTCAGATTTATATAAATTTAATTCCAGTGACATATAGAAAAGATACTCCCATATAGGTCTATTCCCTTTCCTTTTTTCTCCCAATAGTTATACATATTGTGCCTTTGTAATATATATATTATAAACCTGACAATATGTTGTTATAATTATCACTTTAATTTTATGTCTTTTAAAGAAACTGAAAGAAGGAAGAGCATTTATAGAATTTGTTGTTAACCTTCTTTTTTATTATTTCTAGCTTTCTTCACTTCTTTTATAGATTTGAGTTGTCATTTGGTGTCATTTCCTTATTTCAGTACAATTTCACTCTCACTTACCTCCATGCTTGTTATTATTAAATATCTTATATTTGTACATGTTAGATCCAAATTTTGTATTGTTGGATCTATATACATATATATGTATATACATAATGCAACTGCCTTTTAAATCTGTTAGGAGAAGAAAGTACAGTTGTACTAAATTATACTGTCTTATATAATTACCTATTTAATGACATTTACTGGTCCTCTGTTTTTTTTGGGTGGGTTCAAATTATTGTCTGATGTCACTTGCTGTATCTTGAAAAACTTCCTTTAGTGTTTCTTTAAAGATTGGCCTGCTAGCAAAAAATTCTCTCAATTATAGTAATCTTGGAATGTTTTTATTTCACCTTTATATTTAAAAGGTAGTTTTGCTGAATATGATTATTTTATTATTGTGGTAAAATATATAAAATAAATTTATTGTTTTTCTTTTCATTTCTTAATTTTCTTAGTAATTGTATTCTATTAAAGTGTTTTTTTATTGTGGTAAAAAATGTATAACAAAATTTACTATCATTTTAATAATTTTTAGGTGTACAGTTTGGATACATTAAGTACATTCATAATGTTTAGCTTCTACCACTACCATCCGTCTCCAGAATGTTTTCATTTTCTCAAAGTGAAACTCTTCATCCATGAAAAAGTAACTCTTCATTTCCCTCTATCTGCAGCCCCTGTCAACCACAAATTTATTTTCTGTCTTTATGAATTTCATATATGTAAATGATAAGTATTTGTCTTTTGTAACGTATAACATGTTTTATCCATGTTGTAGCTTATATCTGTTCATTCCTTTTAAAAGCTGGCTAATATTTCATCACGTGTATACAGGTTTCTCCTGCCTTTCTGAAGGTAGAGTATTTCTATGAACACTGTAGTAAGCTAAAATTGCATAAATTGTATCTCCTGCTTTTTGAAAGTTCACGTTATGCCACTTTGCTTTTATGAAAGACCTACATTAGTACTTGTTTTCACTAAAAAGAATTTCACTTTTATGAAAAAAGCCATTACCATACTAATGTAGGTCTTTCATGAAAGTGAAGTGGTGTAATGAGTACTTTCAGACTATGGGGGGGATAAGTGTATACCACATTTTGTTTATCCATTCATCCATTGATGAACATTTGAGTTGTTTTACCTTTTGGCTATTGTGAATAAAACTTCTAGTGACATAGGTGTAAATATCTGTTGAAGTTCTTGCTTTTGATTTTTTTGAGGTGTATACTCCAAAGTGAAGTTGCTAGATCATATGGTAATTCTATGTTTACTTTTTAAAGGAATCACCATACTGTTTGCCACAGTTGGCTGCAAAGTTTTACATTTTTACCAGCAATGCACAGGATTCTGACTTTCCTGGATCCTCACCAACACTGTTATTTTCTGTTGTTATAAAAATAGTTATTCTAATAGGTGCGAGGTGTTATTTCATTTTGGTTTTGGTTTGCATTTCCCTAGTGATTAGTGCTGTTAAGCATCTTTTCATGAACTTGCTGCTACTCTGTATGTCTTCTTGGGAGAAATTTCTATTTAAGTCCTTTGCCTAATTTTGAATTGCACTGTTATTTTTTATTGCTTTTAAGTTGAAGCAGTTCTTTATATAATCTGGATATTAATCCCTTATCATGTATATGACATATAAATATTTCTCCAATTTCTTGGGTTGCATTTTTACTATTTTGGCAGTGTTCTTTGATGTACAAAATTTTTGAATTTTGATGAAGTCCAATTTATTTATCTATTTTTTCTTTTATTTCCTATGCTTTGGTGTCATATTCAAGAAATCATTGCAAATCTAATGTCATGAAGATTTTCCCAGTTTTCTAAGAGATTTACAGTTTTAGGTCTTGAGTTTTAGTCTTTGATTTATTTTGAGTTAACTTTTGTATGTGGCGTAAGGTAAGTGTGAACTTCATTTTTTTTTTTTTGCATGTAGATATACAGTTTTCCCAGCACCGTTTGTTGAAAAGACTCTTCTTTCTCCAATGAATTGGCACACTTATTGAAAATTATCTGATTGTATATGTGAGAGTATATTTCTCAGCTCTCTACTCTGTTCGATTGGTTTATAAGTCTGTCTTTAGGCCGGTATCACACTGTTTTGATTGCTGTAGCTTTGTAGTAAGTTCTTAAATAAGGAATGTGATGTCTATAGCTTTGCTTTTTCAAGATTATCTGGCTATTAAAGATCCCTTGCCTTGCCATATTTATTTTAGGATGGACTTTCTGTTTCTGCAAAAACATCATTGGAATTTTGATAGGGATTGTATTGAATTTGTACATTGTTTTTGGATAGTGTTGACATTTTAACATTAAAATTTTCAATTTATTAACATGAGATGTCTTTTCATTTATTTGTCTAATTTATTAACAATATTTTGTAGTTTCCTGTATACAAGTCTTTTGTCTACTTGGAAAAATTTATTCCAAGTATTTTATTTTTTTAATGCTATTATAAGTGGAATTGTTTTCTTAATTTTCTTTTCAGATTGTTCATTATTAGTGTATAGAAATTGAACCGATTTTTGTGTATTGATTTTATATCCTACAACTTAGCTGGATTTCTTTTTGTTCTAATAGGTTTCTCTGGTGTGGAATCTTTAGGGTTTTCTACACATATAATTATGTCATCTGAGTACAGAGATCATTTTCCAGTTTGGATGCCTTCTATTTCTTTTTCTTGCCTAATTACTTTGGCTAAAACTTCGTATACTAAGTGAAATGAATTAAACTTTTTGGTTGAAAAATTTTTTCTTTCAGTACTTTGAATTTCTATTCCACTGCCTTCTGACCTCTATTATTTCTAATAAGAAATCAGTTATTAACCTTACTAGGGTTACTTGGTGTGTGGCAAGTTATTTTCTCTTGCTGTTGTCAACATTTTTTATGTCTTTCAGTATTTTGACCATGAAGTGTCTGAGTAAGCATTTCTTTACGTTTATCTTTCTTGGAGTTTATTCAGGTTCTTGGATGTATAGATTATTTTTTTTTCATCATATGGAAGTCTTCAGCGATTACTTCTTTGAATAATATTTTTCCATAAATTTCTGTCTCTCCTCTCCTTCTAGCTTCCATCAGATATATCTTGATATGATTAATGGTTTCCTGTGTTACTCTGAAGTTCTATTTATTTTTCTTCATTTTTTCTTTCTAATCTTCAGATTTCACAGTCTCTATCAACATGTCTACAAGTTCCTTGATTATTTCCTCTGCTACTTCAAGTCTACTGTTGATCCCCTCTGATAAAATTTTCATTTTGGTTATTGCATTTTTTAACTTCAAAATTTTCATTTGGTTGTTGTTAGGTTTCTGATGTTGTTGTTGTTAGTATTTTTTTTTTAAATAAATTAAGTTTATTGGAGTAACATTGGTTAATACAATTATGTTATTTTCAGGTGTACATTATAATTTGACATCTGTATATTCTATTGTGTGTTTACCACTCAAAGTCCAGTTTCATTCAGCTACCATATATTTGATCCGCTTTACCCACTTCACCCTCCCCCAATCCCTTTATATTTGACCCCCTTTACCCTGTTACCTCCCCCTTCTACCTGCACCCCCTAATAACTGGTAACCACTAGTCTATAGTTGATGCCCATGAGTCTCTGTTTGTTTATCCTGTTCATTTGTTGCTTTTAGGTTTATATGCCACATATAAGTGACATCATATGATTTTCAACTTTTTCTGTCTGGCTTATTTCACTTAGCATGATTATCTCAAGGTTCATCCATGTTGCTGCAAATGGCAGTATTTCATCTCTTCTTATGGCTGAGTAATATTCCATTGTGTATATGTACCACAGCATCTTTAGCCAATCATCTATCATAGGACACTTTGGTTGCTTCCATGTCCTGGCCACTGTGAATACTGCTGCTATGAACATCGGTGTGCAAATATCTTTTCAGATATGGCATTTCAAGTCTTTGGGGTAAATATCCAGTAAAGGGATTGCTGGATTGTATAGTAGATCAATTCTTAGTTTTTGAGGAACCTCCATACTGTTTTCTATAGTGGCTGTACCAATTTGCAGTCCCACCAGCAGTGTATTAGGGCTCCTTTTACTCCACATCCTCTCCAACATTTGTTATTACTTGTCCTGTTGATTATAGCCATTCTAACAGATGTGAGGTGGTATCTCATTGTGGTTTTGATTTGCATTTCCCTAATAGCTAGCAATGTTGAGCATCTATTCATATATTTGTTGGCCATTTGTATGTCCTCTAGGGAGAAGTGTCTGTTTGCTAGATTGCTGGATCGTATAGTTCTCTGCCCATTTTTTGACTGGATCATTTGTTTATTTGTTGTTATTGAGTCATATGAGTTCTTGGTATATTCTAGATATAGGCCCTTATCAGAGGCATTGCTGGCAAATATATTTTCCCATTCGATGGTTGTCTCTTTACCTTGTTGACAATTTCTTTTGCTGAGCAGAAGCTTTTTGTTTGACTTAGTCCCATTCATTTATTTTAGTTTTTTACTTCCCTCGCTTTTGAGGTCAAATTCATAAAATCCTCTTTAAATCCAAGGTTCATGAGTTTCGTTCCTGTGTTTTCTTCTATGCATTTTATTGTTTCAGATCTTATATTCAGGTCTTTAATCCATTTTGAGTTAATTTTGGTGTGTGGTGATAGACAACAGTCTAATTTCATTCTTTTGCAGATGGCTTTCCAGTTTACCCAGCACCATTTATTGAAG
Organism: Pteropus alecto; assembly: GCF_000325575.1. Taxonomy (NCBI): domain Eukaryota; kingdom Metazoa; phylum Chordata; class Mammalia; order Chiroptera; family Pteropodidae; genus Pteropus; species Pteropus alecto. The sequence goes on from NW_006439718.1 coordinate 2,643,686, forward strand.
AGGCTTTCCTTTCTCCACTGTTTTTGTTTTTGTTTTTGTCAAAAATTATTTGCCTATATAAATATGGGTTTACTTCTGGTCTCTTGATTCTGTTCCACTAGTCTGTGTGTCCGTTTTGCTGCCAATACCATGCCGTTTTGATTATTG
>NW_006439718.1:2643966-2683470 GCF_000325575.1 Pteropus alecto
AAAGTATAGGAACGCTATGGATTTTTGAACGTTGATTTTGTGTCCAGAAACTTTACTGTATTTGCTTATTGTTTTTAGTAGCGTTCTTGTGGAGTCTTTAGGAATTTCTATATAGAGAATCATGTCATCTGCAAATAGTGACAGTTTGACTTCTTCGTTTCCTATTTGGATGCCTTTCATATCTTTCTTTTGCCTGATTGCACTCGCTAAGACCTCCAATGTTATACTGAATAACAGTGGCGATAGTGGACAGCCTTGCCTTGTTCATGATCTTAGAGGGAAGGTTTTTAGTTTTTCACCATTAAGTATAATGTTGGCTGAGGGTTTGTCATAGATGGCCTTTATTATGTTAAGGTACTTTCCTTCTATACTGATATTGTTCAGTGTTTTGTTCATAAATGGATCCTGAATCTTGTCCAAGGCTTTTTCTGCATCTATTGATATGATCATATGATTCTTATTTTTTAATTTGTTTATGTGGTTGCCTGAGCATCCAATTTCCTCCACGGGTGTTGCTTCCTGTAACACTACAAATAACCTACACCTGTGAACAAAAACTAATGTGCAGTGCATGGCCCACAGATCATAGGAGTCTACTCTTACAAAAAAGAAAGGAGACCTCCCTTCCTGGTACCAGTACTGTCCACTCTAGAAATGATGTAGACTTGAGACCCAGGCCCATGACACAAAGACAGAGTCTTCCTAACACTAATACAACAGAGCCCTGGTCTGAAGCCACCAAGCCTTTCCTCATTGAAAAATAGTAGATTGGAGATCGAAAACCACAAGGATAGACTTTCCTCTGGTAAGAATATCTTTCATGGAAAACTAAAACCTTGGCTCCGGGCCTGGACTATCTATAAGGAGAGAGATTGGTGACCTTGGCCTGCAGATCTAATCCCTTCACCTACAGATCTAATCCCTTCACCTATTCCAGGAGGTAGAGCTGAGACTTTGGCCCAGAGCATCTCTTCTGTCTTTTCCTAAAAGAGACTGAAGTGGTGGCCGGGGCCCATGGTTCTAAGCCTGTCCTCCCTAAACAAAAGTTGAGTGGTATCCTAGGTCCACAACAACAAACCTGTCTTTATGCAAGGGATACTAGAATGGAGACTTAGGCCTGTGACACCAAACCTGGACCCTCCTCACAGGAGCTAGAGTGCAGGCCCAGGCTCCCAAGGCTGAGATCATCAAATTGATAACAGACTCAACAAAACACCAACTCATACTACACTCAAGGTAGCCACTGTGAACAGAAACACATGTGGAATGCATGGCCCACGAACAAAGCCGCCTTCTCTAAACAAAAGGAAGAATAGAGGCCTCTGTTTGTGCCAGGAATACTGTTTTCCCCTGAAATGATGAGGAGCGGTGACACGGGCCCAAGACAAAAAGCCTGTCTTTTCCTAACATTAAGTAAAAAGGAGACTGGAACCCAAGGCACTCTGCCTGTCCTCTCTGAAAACTAGTAGGTAGGAGAACTTAACCGACAGGGCAAGCCTGTTCTTTGATAAGAGAATCTTACTCGAGACCTAGGACCTTGTCTCTGCCCTGGACTTTGAATCGGGGCTGACTTTGTTTTGCACTTCCAATCCCTTCCCCCATTTCTAGAAAGTAGAGATGACTAATTGGCCCATAGCATTTCTTCTCTCTTCTCCTGACAGAACCTGAAAGGGTGCCATGGGCCACTGGTTCTAAGAATGTCCTCTCTGAACAAATGTCAACTGGAATCCTAGGACCACAGCAACAATCCTTCTTGATGGAAGAAAAACAGAGACTGAAGAAATCAGCACCAAGCCTGGATGTCCTAAAAGGAAACAGTTGGCAGCGTCAGGCCCACAAGATCAAAGTTGGTAACAAAGTTCAGAGTGAAGACCTAGGACCATGCTACCAGAAACTCTTGTGGAGACTTTGGCCTACAGAACCAAGCTGTCATCTCATAAGAGGAGGAAGAACGGAGGACTCGGTTCATGGCACCAAGACTTTCCTCCTTTTACAGCATTTACGATAGAAATTTGGGCCGATAGCACCAACCTTGTGTCATCCTAACAGTCCAATCAGCACAATCTGGTCCCATTTCACCAATTTTTCCCTTTTACCAATTATTGAAAGTTGACCTGAACCTAGAACATCGAGCCTTTCCCCTGGTAAGAGAAGATAATGTAGGCACTTAGAAACTTGGCACAAAGCCTGGACATTTCTTTCAGGAACTCGACTGGGGAGCTTGGGAGCATGGACAAGCATTGTTCCTATTTCCAGGAAGTAGAGTGGAGACCTTGATCGCAGAATCTAGCTAACTTTTCTTAATGGAACCTTATGTGGCAGACTTGGCACACGAAAACAAAACCTTCGTGGTAGAAAAAAAAAAAAGTTGGTAGAAGTCCATGGCCTCTGCCCGAAGCAAGGGATGTAGAGTGGATGTTTGAAAACATGACACTATGCCAATCTCATTTTCAAGGTAAATTCGAGTGGAAAACGTTTCTCACACACTCAAGCCTAGTTCGTTCTAGGAAGTAGAGAGAAAACCTACACCCACAGCAACAAGACTAGTCACCTGGTAGACACCCAATACCAGTGAGGTCTTCCTTTACATCTACATGAATTCCACAAGGTCTTCATGTGACCACTGTGTGATTCCCTAGTGATTGCTACGTGATTTTCAGGTGACTTCCACCTCATTCCTCTTCCTCTATCCTCAACCAAATATTTTCAAAACACGTCTCATAAACTGCTTCATTTTCAATATTTTAGCTTTGATTCACTGGCCATTAAGGAATTCTCTCTAGACAATAGTGGCCTAAGTTCCGCAAACAAGAATAGTGTCAAAGTCGCACTTTAAGCCATTAAGAGTTATGCTCGCAAGGACTTAGCACTTTTGCTACTCAAAAACAGCAGCAAAATGGTGGCTGCTCTATCCACTGCTCTAAAGTAGCTTCCTCACAACAGACTTAGCCTCCAAATTTCAACGCGGTTAAAGTGGGACAGCTGCTCCCACTGCCTTCAAGCAGGTTGTCTGCCCACAGATGAATCCTCAGGCCAGTTAACTAATAATCATTGCCTGGTAGCCTACACCGCTGTCCTCACGCAAGTTTTCTCATGCAGACATGACCTTTCGATTGAAGGGCATTGAGGTGTGCTGTAGGCTGTGTTCCACAGCCTGGTGATAACTTAGGCAGGGCTCCAAGTTTGCCTGATATCACTGCTTGGCCTCTGTGGTCAGGTTGGTCCAGAGGCTATGTTAAATAGTTGAGTGGGGCTGCTGGCTTAGCTCTCTGCTTATTCACAGCTGTAGAATAGCCTTTGCAGCTATGTGTGATATCTGGCCAGTATCCCTAGTCAGGTGGGGCCTGGAAGTTATGTTCAGCAGCTGGGGAGCTGCTAACTTGCTTCTCTTCCCTGGCAGGCCTTAGGATGCTCTGTGGCTACCCAGTATTTCTGGCCAGTATTCTTGGTCAGTAGAGACAAAATTATACTAGATTATACTAGATTGATATACTTTCTTTGAAGCCAGTATATCAAAGCTGGACTAAGGCATTTCAAAAATGAAAATTCTAAACCAATCTCCCTTATTATGTCGTAACTTTGCACAAAATAATAGCAAATAATCCAATGACATATAAGAAGGGATATGCATAACAATCAAGTAATGTTTATTACAGAAATACAACGGTGATTTGAAATTTAAAAATTAATTAATGTAATGAAACTCGGCAGAAGAGAGGAGGTGAACATATGATAATCTTATAATATATATATAATTATATATAATCTTATAATTATAATCTTAAATATAATATGATAATGTTTGTAGAAAAATAACTCATGAAATTCTACAGACATCCAGCAAAACTATTTGCAAATTAGAAATAGAAAGAAATTTTCCTAATCTGATTAAGAATATTTATAATGTAACCTACAGGACACATATTTAATGATAAAATATTTAAAATTTCTGCTTGAGATCAGGAATAACGTATTCTTATTCAAACTTCTAGATGTTGAAAAACACACAGGGAGAATGCCATGTAACAACATAGACAGAAACTGGAGTGACACGTCTACAAGCTAATGAATACCAAGTTTTGTTGAAAGCCAGCAGAAGCTAGGATTGTTGAATGCGACAGATTCTCTCTCACAGCCTTTGAAAGGAACCAACAGAACAGATACCCTAGTTTTGCATTTCTGTATTCCACAAATGTGAGAGAATAAATTTCTGTTTTGTAATGCCAAAAAAAAATTGTCCAGGATGTCTCAGACAGTGTTATAGAACAAGTTAAAAGTAAAAAAAGATAGAATAATTGGGAAAGAAGAAATAAAATTGTCAATATTTCTAGATAAAATAATTGTGTACATAAATATAAAATTAAACCTACAGTCCACCATAGGATTAATATGTGAATTTAACAAAAATACCTAATATAATGCCAATATATTTTCAAAATCTATTGGATTTCTATCAATAACAATGAAAAACATAACAAATATTTTATTAAAGTATCCTATAACAAAAAATGAAATTCTTAAAAATAAAGCAAAAGAACGATGTTTAAGAATGCTACAATAGAAAACTGAAAAAATTTTTTTTCATTTACTGAAATATATTAAAAATATCTAAATGAATTGAGACTTATACCATATTCATCATTTGGAAGACAGTATAGGTAAGATATTAATATTCTCCAAATTAACAGATTTGATTCAATTCCAGTAAAAATCTCGGCAGGTCTCTAATTTTTATAGAATTGATAAGATGGTTTTAAAATTTATATGGAAATGCAAGGAGCCAAGAAAAGTCAATGTGATCTTAAAGAGAAAGAACGAAGCTAACAGAAATTTGCTTTTATGTTTTAAAACATATTATAAGTTTACAACAATTAAGAGAGATGATAATTGTACCAGTATAGACAAACTGATGAAATAGAGAAAGAATTCAGAAAGATCTAAAATATACATTACCAGATTTATGACAAAGATGACATTCTAATGCAGTAGAGAGATGAGAGTTGTTTCAGTAAATGTAAATAGTGAGGAATCAAATGGATGTCAATGGAGAAAATACATCTTGATCCCTACCCTATATCCTACTCCCAAAAAGGTAAGAAAAAAGATAAGAAATCCAGAAGGTGGATTGTAGATATAAATGTAAATGTTGTAACAATCATCTAAAAGAAAACATGGCAGAGTATTTTAATGTCTTTGGGGAAGGTAAAAATTTCTTGACCAACCAAAACGATTTACCATAAAAAACAATTAATTAGGCTGTACATAAATTAAGTACCTCTGTTTATCAAAAGACACCATTAAGAATTATAAAAAGGCAAACCACAGTCTGGGAGAAGATATTTTTAATCTGAGAAATTTCCTACAAATCAATAAGTAAAAGACAATGAAACAATAGAAGAGTGGGGCCAAAATACTTGAAGAGTTACAAAAAGAGATTATACAAATGGCCAATATCGTGTTAAAATGTTCAGATTAAATAATCACTGGGGAAATGTAAATTAAAACCACAATATAATATTTCACAAAAACCAGAAAGGCTAAAATGCAAAATTAAGACAGTGCTTAGTGCTAACAAGAATACTGGACCTCCCATTCGATAGTACTGGAAGTGCAAAATATAGAAATATATTAAAGTTGAATGTAATTTACATACTTTCCCTATGATTCAGCTATTTCATATATATATGTATAGAGATTATACATAGATATAAATTAAGTATTTATATAATTTGTAATATAAAATTATATATAAATAAGAGGATACATAGCAAGCCTAACAAACTAGTGGCCAGTAGTAACCACACAGCATGGTATGTTCCTAAATTACTAACTTGACAGGTCATAATGGGTAGTCACATCCCAAGTCTATAGTTTCCTTAGCAAAATGTTAGTCTTCAAGTGAGCCCTGTCCATTGTTCTTATGGACCTAGGATAACATACCTTGGAAATGTCAGAGTAATTTTTCTCCAGATCCCTCCAAGTCACAACAAACAGCACCAGAGCACAAGACCATGAAATTACTCATTGTTATCTGTTGCCTGCTTATCATCTATATTTACTGTAAATGTTAAATGTTAACTATTCTGTACCCACTAATGTAAAAGAAGTATATATATCTCTATTTTCTTTTTATCCAATCCTAGAAATTTTACTGCTTTTCTTTCTCCCACCTTCTTAATCTACCACCAATGAATATTATATTGCCTTCATTATGTATCTCCTTTTATTCTAAATACATAAAAAAAACTTCAAATCTTCTATTCTCCAGAACGTTTTTTCAATCTGTTGAGATCTTGCTTCTGAGTATGTCTTCAGATTTGACTCAAATAAACTTCCGTATTTTTTTTACATAGGTTTAGACTTTCTTTTGTCAATAATATATGCTTATACATATTTATACATATATGTGTACTGTAGGTACATATATATACACGTATAAAGATACGCACATATTTATATACAAAAAATACACAACAAATTTTATATAAAAATCATATATAAAGAAAAATGACCATTATACATATAAAAATTTATTTTGCAGAAATATAATAGTAACCACATAAAATTATCTAGAACTGAGGCTTCAAGATAAAAGTAGGTAACAAGAGACAAAGAAAGACATTTTATAATGATAAAAAAATACATCAAAAGACATGATATATATAAATATATTTATATATATCTATCTCGAGAACACCAAAATACATAAAGCAACTGTTAACAGAACTAAAGAGAGAAACTAACAAAAACACAACTACAGTAGGGGAACTAAATACTCCACTGACAGCAATGGATGTCAGACAAACAAAATCAATAAGGAAATATAGACCTTAAATGACATATTAGATCTATTAGACATAATTGATACTTACAGAGCTTTTCACCTCAGAACAGTAGAAGATATATTCTTCTCTAATTCACATAGAATATTCTCAAAAATAGACCATAGGTTGAGGCATAAAACCAGTTTCAATAAATTTTAAAAGATTGAAATCATGCCGTGCATATGCTCTGAACATACTGGTATAATAGTGGAAAATTAACTGTAAAAAGAAAGCTTGAGAAACCACAAATCAGTGGATATTAAACAACATGCTATTAAACAACGACTGTGTGAAAGACAAAATAAAAGAGATAAAAAGGTACATAAAGAGGGAGTTCTGGTCAATATAATAGAGTAGATAAGTGCTGTGCTTGCCTCTCTCATGACCACATTTGAAATACAACTATTTTATAGACAAACAACCTAGAGAACCATCTGAAGACAAGCTGAACGTAACTCCTATAACCAAAGATATAAAGAAGAGACCATGTAGAGACTGGCAGGAGGAACAGAAAAACAAAACAAAAAAGCTGGCCCCATACCCTTATGCGGTGATTGAGCATCTGGAGGGATATTTCAGCTGCAGAGGTCCCTCTGGAAGAGTGAAGAGCCTCATCCCCACAAACAGGGCTCCCAAGCGAGGTTTCCAGTTCCAGGAAGCAAGTCCCAACAAAATCTGGCTGTGAAAATCAGTGGAGATTTCGACAGTCAAGGTGAGGTGGAAAGCTGCTGGAAACACAGACATCCCTTTAAGGGCCTGAACACAGATTCATTTGCTCATAGGCAACCTACTTGGGTTCTGGAAGAGAGATGGGAGCTTGGGAGGTGCCAGAAGCATACAGGGAAAGACTGATTTATACAGTTTCAGGGCAAGGGCTGGAGGAACAGCTGCCATTTTTGTTTATTGCGCCCTCCTCCTATGCAATCTACAAGCAGGGCTCCTACAGGGCAAAATCTGAATCTGTACTGACTTGATTAACTCTGTCACTCCACTCTGATGACTGCTTGAGATCCCACCCTACCCCAAAACTCACATTGCTGGAGGCATTTTTGTACCTAGAGAACAAGCCCTACCCTGAGCTCTCAGCAGCAGGCTTCTACAGCAACAATCAACAAGCCTTGGTTCGCATTCCTCTGGAGTCACATTCAGTGGCAGACCACCAAACCTATCCAAAGCTACAGTATTTCTTGAACAAACCTCAGGAGCCTGTGGACCTCAGGCAGGCAGTAGCTGGCCTCAGTGTGATCTGAGACTTTCGTGAGTAGCCATAAGCTCAGCACTGACACCAAATCTGAATCTGCACTAACCTAGGGAACACAACTTGCCCCAGTCTGGTGACTCCCTTTGAATCTACCTCACCCACCTTGAGCACTTCCTGAAGCTCTATCATCTTCTGAGCCTTAGAGGCAGCCAGCAGACAGCCTCAGGCCTTGGGGTGCCCTGGCCTGGTACTGGTGGTAGCTGGCCTTGGTTTGCAGAATGACCTCTCCCATGTGCCTCCAGGTCCAACACAGGAAGTGACCTACCATGGATAGCTTTGTAGCTTATACCAGGTAGCACGGCATGGTCATAGGCAGTCGCTGACCTTGGTCTACACAAGAGCTCTTCCTGAAAGGATCCATACCAAACACACATAAAGGCTGGCATTGGACCATAACAAAGAACCTGATTAGCCTCACCAACAGCATACAAAAGAGATGGTCTCACCAGGCATAGGAACCTGCTGGGGCAAGTCCCACTCCATGGGGTCAGCCTCCGCAGCTAATATGTTGTGAGCATGGCTAATCCTCACAGCCAGTCAGCCTAAGAGTCGATCCCACCCACCGATGTGCCAACAGCAATCATGGTTCAACTACAACAGGAGAACACACAAAACCCACATAAGGGACACTCCTGGAGCACCTGGCACATTAGAGGTAATCAGAGAGATTGTGCCACTGGGACACACAGAGGACATCTATTACATAAAGCCACCTGGCCAAGAGTGAGTCACATAGCAGATTTAATACATATAAATGAACACAGAGAAGCAGTCAAAATGAGAAAACAAAGAAACAGTTCAGTCTCAAATGGAAGGAAAGGAGAAAACTCCATAAAAAAAAAAAAAACTAAACAAAATGAAAGCAACCAACCAACCAGATACAAAGTTCAAAATGCTGGTTATAGGAATACTTAATGACTGATTAAGTTATCATCAAAGGAGACAGAAAGATATCTTTAAATGTATGCCAGAGAACATATGTTCTATTTTTGTTCTCTGTTGTTTACCTCAGAACAGGATGTGGTACACAGTAATTTTTCAATAAGTGTATTTTTTTTTAAAAAAATGAATGAATAAATCTATCCAGATTTTAAAAAAGAAGAAGAAGAATGCTCAATGAACTTAAGGGAAGAATAGGTAATATCAATGATAAATTCAACAAATATACTAAGCATAAGAAAGAAAAGAAAGCATAAAAAGTCAGAAATAAAGAATTCAATAACTGAAATAAAGAATACACTAGAAGAAATCAACAGCAGATTACACAAAGCAGAAGAGTAAATCAGCGATTTGGAAGACAAGGTAGCAGAAAACACTCAATATATATATATAGATAGATAGATAGATAGATAGATAGATAGATCGATAGATATAGATAGATATAGATATAGATATATAGATATATAGATTTTTTTTTTTAATGAGGATAGTTTAAGGGACCGTTGGGACAACATCAAGTGTAACGACATTCACATCATAGGGGTACCAAAAGTAGAAGAGAAAGTGCAAGAGACTGAGAAACTATTTGCTGAAATAATGACTAATGACTTCTTAACCTGGTGAAGGACATAGACATACACGTCCAGGAAGCATAAGGAGTCCCAAACAAGATGAACCCAAAGAGCCCCACACCATGACACATCATAATTAAAATGGCAAGGGTTAAAGACAAAGAGAAAATTCTAAAAGCAGCAGGAGAAAGGCAGCTAGTTATTTACAAAGGATCTCTAAAGGCTTCAGTTGATTTCTCAACAGAAACTTTACAGGCCAGATGGGATTGGCATGAAATAGTCAAAGTAATGAAACGCAATGACCTATAACTAAGACTACTCTACCCAGCAAGGCTATCATTTAAAATGGAAGGTGAGAAAAAGAGCTTCCCAAACAGGGAAAAGTTAAAGGAATTCACTACCACTAAGCCAGTATTACAAGAAATGTTAATAGGACTACTTTAAAAAGAAGGTGAGGGGAAAGAACATAAGTATGAATCATAAATGTCGATAACTACATAACTATCAATAATCACTTAAAATATAAATAGATTAAATGCTCCAATCAACAGACATAGGGTAGCTGAATGGATAAAGAAATAAGACTCATGCGTATGCTGTCTATAAAAGACCCATTTCAAATCAAAAGACATACAGACTGAAAGTAAAGAAGAGAAAGAAGATACTTTATGCAAATAGAAATGAAAAAAACTGGGGTAGGAGTACTTTTATCAGGAAAAAAATAGACTTTAAAACAAAAGCTGTAATAAGGAACAAAGGAGGACATTACAGAATGATAAAGGAATCGCTCTAATACAAGAGGACATAGCCCAAGAAAACATTTATGCAGCCAACATAAGAGCACCTAAATATATAAAGCAAATATTGACCTACATAAAGGAAGAGATCAACAGCAATACAATCATAATAGGGGCTTTAACACCCAATTGAGACCAATGGACAGATCTGCCAGATAGAAAACCAACAAGGAAACAACGGCCTTAAATGACACACTATACCAGACGGATTTAATTGATATTTTAAGAGCATTTCACCCCAAAGCAGCACAATATACATTCTTCTGAAGTGCACTTGGAACATTTTCCAAGATAGACCACATGTTTAGGCCACAAAACAAGTCTCAGTAAATTTTAAAGGATTGCAATCATATCAAGCACCTTCTTTAACCACAATGGCATGAAACTAGAAGTCAATTACAAGAAATAAACTGAAAAGCATGCAAACACATGGAAGCAAAATAACATGCTATTAAACAATGAATTAATTAACAATGGGATTAAGGAAGAAATTAAAAGATATCTAATAGGGCCATTTTAACTATGTTGATTCTTCCAACCCATGAACACATAATATCTTTCCAATTCTTCCATTTCTTTTCATAGGCTTGTAGTTTTTAGTGTATAGGTCCTTCACATCCTTTCTTTATTCCTCTGTATTTTATTCTTTTTGTTGCAATTGCAAAAAAAAATTTTTTTGATTTCTTTTTCTGAAATACCATAAGACCCAGCAATCCCTCTTCTGGGTATCTACCCCAAAATATAAAAACATTGATCTATAAAGATATATGCACCCCAATGTTAATTGCACCATTATTCATGGTGGCCTAGACATGGAAACAACCAAAGTTACCTTCCATAGATTATTGGATAAAGAAGATTTGGTACATATATACAATGGAATATTAATCAACTATGAGAAGGGATAAAATACTGCCATTTGCAACAACATTGATGGATCTTGAGATTATCATGCTAAGCAAAATAAGTCAGACAGAAGTTGAGAACCATACGATTTCATTCATATGTGGGATATAAAACTGAAAGCAACAAACAAACAAGACAAACAGAGACTCCTGGACATGGACAACAGCTTCGAGGTTACCAGAGGGAAGGAAGGAAGGGGGAAAGTAGATAAGTGTAAAGAAGTTGAAATATAAGGTGATGAAAGGAAACTTAACTTCGAGTGGTAAACACATAATGCAATACGCACATGATGTATTATTGAATTGTACACTTGAAATTTATATAATTTTATTAAACAATGTTACCCCAATAAATTTTATAAGATAAATAGTGAAAAGGCAACCTAAAAATGGTAGTAGATACTTGTAAGCAATATGTCTGATAACAGATTTATCTCCAAATATATTAGGAATTCATACAACTTATGGCAAGAAAAAAAATCCCATTAAAATATGGGCAGTGACCTTGAATAGATATTTCCTCAAAGAAGTCATACAAATGGACTACCGGTACATGAAAAGGTACTCAACATCACTAATTATCAGGGCAATGCAATCAAAACCTCAAAGAGATATCACTTCACATTTGTTAGAATGGCTCTGATCAAAAAGACAAAAAATAACAAGTGTTGCTAAGAGTGTGCAGATAAGGGAACCTTTGTTCACTTTTAATGGGAATGTAAATTGGTGCAGCCTCTATGGAAAGCACTATAAAGGTTTCTTTAAAAATTACATATAAAATTATTATATGATCCAACAATCCCATTTGTAAATATATGTCCAATGGAACTAAAATCACTATGTCAAAAAGATATCTGCACTCCCATGTTCATTGCTGCATTATTTACAATTGCCAATATATGGAAACTACCTAAGTGTCCATCAACAGATGAATAGATAAATAACATGTGGTAAATACATATATACAATGGAATGTTATTCAGCCTTTTAAAAAGGTATCCTGTCATTCACAACAACCTGGATGGACCTTGAGGGCATTATGGTAAGTGAAATAATTCATACAGAGAAAGACAAATACTATACAATCTCACTCATATGTCAACCTAAAAAATTTCAAAATTAAAAAATGAACAGGGAGTTATAGAGAACAGATTTGCGATTGCCAATGGCAGGGTGTGGTGGTGGGGGTAGGCAAAGTGGGTGAAAGTGGTCAAAGATACAAACTTTCAGTTATAAGATAAACAAGCCTGGGGATGCAATGTATAGCATAGTGACTATTAAAGAAAAAGAAATAAAGAAACTGTGATACAAATATACAACATAATGAAAATTGAGAAAACAAAATTCACATGCAAATAGTATACACACGATGGAATATTGTGCAGCCTTAAGAAAGAAGGAAATCTTGTCATTTATGACAACATGGATGGTCCCTCAGGGCATTTGCTAAGCAAAATAAGACAGAGAAAGAAAACTACTGTATGATCTCATTTATATGAGGAATCTAAAAACATCGAACCCATAGAAACAGACAGTGGAATGATGATTGCCAGGGGCTGAGGGGCGGAGGAAATTAGGAGATGCTGGCCAAGGGTACAAACTTTCCATTATAGCATGAGTAAGTTCTGAGGACCTAAGTTCCAGCTGGTGACTATAGTTAACAGTACTGTATTACATACTTGAAAATTGCTATAAGAGTAGACTTTTAATGTTCTTACCCTAACAACAAGATGATAACTATGTGACGTGAAGGATGTGTTAACTAACCTCATTGTGGTACTATTCCATAAGTATACATGTATCAAATCCTAACTTCTTTGTTTACCTTAAACTTACACAATGTTATATGCCAATTATATTTCAATAAATCTGGGGAAAAAAAGAGAATATTTTGCTTCATAGAATGTTTTGGAAATTATTACATTAACTCTTTTCATGCCTTTGGAAGAATGTGTAAGATTTGTATTTTTTCTCCCTTAAATAAAGCACTGAGATGTAGCACAGGAAAGTGTCACAGCCACTAAGGACCCTGTGTTACTGAAGTAATAGAGAGATAGAAATTAAGAGTATAAACACCATTTGGTAGAAGGCCATAAAGTTGCAGGCATGAAGAGTGTTGCTACAATGTAAATGGGAGAGCAGTGGAAAGATGACATAAAAACTCAGATGCTGAAGTTCCCAGAGCTTCCTGAAACTAGAATCACTCTCCAGCTTCAGTGTCCATGAGGATTAGCGCTATTGTGACTTCTGTTTCAGGTTTTCTAGGTTTTCTATGAATGAGATGCCGTTTGTAAAATAAAACCCCATCATCGACCGAGATCAATTGGATTTCCATTCTTTTCGAAACAAAAGGTCAAACTAAGAAGGGTGTGAAGAGAAAGCAGAGCTGCGTCCACCCCACTCTTCTACTTTTGGCTAGATGTATCTTTCTCCATCAGCTAACACTGATGTACAAAGGTGTGGCACATTGCCAGAAGAAGCCAGCTTTCTGAGGATATATCACATGTTCACCCTGGCAGTGTGCCTTTCGATCAGCCTAATCAAAAGCTTCCCTACAATGCCTGCACTGATCCCTTTCTTTCCCTGCTTTATCAGTGACCTGACACCTCAAGTAAGGATGAAGAGGTAGATAGCTACCTCCACCTGAGGTTGAGTAGTCCAGTCATGTTAGGAGGTTGAAGAATTCCAGTTTATCTCCTCTGATTCTTGAGAATTTTTTCAGAAGCTTTGCCTCTAAGCAGTGACAAGTACTGGATAAGAAGACAGAATTTGATTGTGTTGTTGGTCTAGGAACATCCCCTCAACACCTATACAAACAGCTCTAATCACCCTGAGATCTCCAGAGTTTTATGTGTGGAAAGACATCAGTCTGGTTTACTGAATCTTAGGAATCTTAGAAACTGACTATATGATACAAACCAATGCAATACTAATTGGTGGGGTGATGTCTCAAGCCCAGCCAAAAGAATCACATTTTCTAAAACAGGATTATATAAATTAGTTTTCTATTTTCATTGCACATTTTTCATCTTCTCCTCTAACGTAAAGTTTTACTGTTATAAAACTCCACATCATGTAATAAGCTATAATGGTGTTATCAGGAGAGGTGTGAACTTGTAAATGTGAACTTAGTCCTCATTTCAAGGAGTTCGTTTTGAGGATATCGTTGGTGGATTTTCTATACCTTGCGTGAAATCTTGACCTTGTAAAATATACCATTCATCATTTCGTCCTTGAAAGGTCTTGAGTTAAAGATGCTTAAGAATCTTGATGTTAAAGACACCACTTAGAACAATACGTGCTCTCCCCAATACTTGGAGCATCCACATATCAAAGGTAAAACAACCACAAGAAATCCTACCAAGAAAGTAATAGTGAAGGATTCGGAACCTTACAAAACAGCTTCAATTCTGAGGTTTACAAATAGTTTTTTTCCTCCTCTTTCTATCCCACCCACATAATTCAACTTAATAATTCTACAATAGGAGTTTCATTAAAAAATAAAATATTTATTTTTTCATGCATGAATAAAAGAGAAAATAAAGAAATCCTAATATGATAAATTACCCTATACGTTCAGCGTACCCTCTTGGTCCCAAGTCGAAAGATATTTACACTAATATGCTTTTCCACACATGAATGGGAGGTATTGGATGTGATATTACTGAGCCCTTTGGATCAGAACTGATGTGTTTGGGTCCCCATTTGGGTCCCCATTGGGTCCCCATTTGGATTGTTGGCTTACTTTTATGGAAATTCCATGAAGGACGGTTTGATTCTCAAAGTATTATTGGTATTACACAACTTCATCCTCAGACTGGTGTTCAGCCTGCTGACCGTGCTTCTTCCCATCCCAACCCCCATTTCCTGTCCAATTTAGCATCCTATAGTCCATTTGCCAAATGATAGATCTTTTAGCTTTCTGTAGGCCTATTAGTCTTTTTACTTAAGGGCATAATACTAGAAATAGAAACCTTTCTTCGAATAGATCATATTAACCAGATACATTTTAATCCAAAATATTCTTATTATCTAAATCCTGAATATTGGTGTAGTCTAATTTTTGAAGAGTGGCTCCAGGACAAAGTGGTAGAAATAAATCTACAAGCTGGATGTTTGCTTTATCCCTCCATGTTTAGATAATCACAAATGCAACTTTAAGAACCATTCTTTTCATTACTCTGATTGGCTAACTAAATCTTCAAAGCACAAGGAATACTGAAAAATTTCAAAAATAAATGAGATTTCAATGTACTGTTTAAAGGCATTCGTAAACACTGGGTACTGGGTAGCTGTGAAGGCACTTTTCAGAAAAGAGAAACAAAGACCAAGGAAAATTTGAAACATTTCTTGGAGCCAGGTCACCACCCCTTAAGCGAGATGCATCATATAGTTATTTCACCCCACTTCTATCTGAGTGTCCCTTTGTAAGCTGTTTTATGAAAACCGCATGCCAGCCCACTATCCTCCCACCTCACACATAATGTTAAAATTGAGACTTGCGCAAGTGGAATAAGTATTTCTGCACATGAAGATGGCACTGAATAAAATTAAAACAACCCCATGTAGATGAGCCATTATATGGGCATTAATATGTATAGTCTCACTTTTTTCCAGCTTCCGTAACTCATCTCTCATTTCTCTTTATTTTCCTTAACTTCCAACTGAGAATATGACCATGATGTTCAGATCTGGCATGGATTGAAAATAGAGTGTGCATATAGCTAGATGTTACAGAAACACTTTTATCTGTTTGTGAAAAAGTGGAACCCATATGACTACTCATAAAAATTTTTGTGATATTTGCTTTGACTTTGTAAGGTCAAGATTGGTGAGGACAGATTCAGACAGAACATTTCTCCATGTAGCTACAATATGCCCCGGAGTTATCTGCAAACACACTGGGAGTTTAGTCCCTTTTTCTGACTTTTGATGGGAAGCCAGAGGCCACAAAATAATTTGGTCACTGATGTCACAGCAGCCTAGCTGCTGTATCCTGGAGAACTAGCCTTCTAAGCCAATGGTTGCTATAGCAACAGCTTTTTTCAGCCTAGGGCTCACATGTCTTACTTCTTCTTCTGCCTCTAGAAAGAAACTGGGAAGTTGATCCACTTCCAAGATACTTTCAAAAAGACAGAGGCTGGCCAGGTTAGTGATGTCAGAGTAACCACCTAATGTTCCCTTTCTTTTCTGAAGAGGAAGAAGTGTGTGCTTCCATTTTTCAAGAAAACTGATGAGGGCAACAAAAAATTATTCAGACAAAAATTTCCAATGAAAAGAATCATAATGTTGGTGGAGACATAAAGAATTGTTGAGAGGACTATGGATTTCCTCCATCTCCTTCCTCAGGAATCAATATCTTTCCCAAAGCATAATAAAAGCCAGGGTGTAATCCAGCTCCTTCTCATAATAAAATCTTTTTCAACCTCTTGCTCTGGCTTTAGTGTGCACATAACAGGTAGAAAGTTTTAGTTGGAATTTTCCCTCAAATTAGCAGCAACATTCAAATTGGGATTTTAGAAATCTTTGGGAAATTAAGTCATATAATTTCTTCGAAAAATCCTGGCAGAGAACAGTGTTGCCATCTGGGAGCCAAGTCATCACAGACAATGGAAAGATAGATATAACTGTTGGGCCAGTAGCTCTTGTTCTCAACAATGATCAATTAGCTGCCTCCAGGGCACCAGCCCTGCATCTTCTTTCTGCCCCTGGCCCTCAGCTCCTAATGAGGTTTGGGAGCCTGGGATCTCTGTTCACTGGCTGGGTATACTTTGCTTGGTGACCAAAATATCTTGTGAGAAAACTATCACAGAGACCTCAGACCTACATATTGGAAACCTCTTGTTGCAGTAGAACGAGGATGTTACTCCAGTGAAAAGGTAAGGATATGATGGAGGAATATGGTATTATAGGTGTCTGGGAGTAAATGTGCTCCTTCTCCTTTAGCAGAAGGAGCTTTGTCATTGCAGTTTCCAGGGCTGACCTCAGAGGTTTCCTACTCCCATAAGCTGATATAAAAAGTGGACAGAAATTTTGCAAGTTATCTGAGCATTTACCAGTGGAGGAGATAGAGCAAGACATTCCATCAGAACCCCCAGTAGTTCCAGAATCAAGCTCTCATCCAGAACTGTGGGCACTAAAATGTGCTTGTTTTATTCTGTCTGCTCCTTTCTGGGGTGTGGGTAGTCCAGGCTGCTTTGTAGCCTGATTGTGGTATGAAACATTTTGGACTATAGAAACAGTTTTGTTGATAGGGACAATGGGAACCTGGGGTGCATATTCACCCCATCTGGTACAACAGGCTATGACAAATGAGTTTCTATTCCTCTCCTTTCCCCTCAGCCAAAGTCAAGCTCTCAATTTCTTGGAAAGGATTACCTGCAAGAGAAGGAAGTCCTGCCCACCCCCCATGAAGTGACTCATGTGTGTACTTGGCCTCAAGGATAGTAGTAGCTCGATGGACCTACTGCTGTCAACTGATACAGAAGCAGAGACTTCAGGTTGCCTTACTGGCAGCACCACAAAACCGCGAGCAGTTTGTTTGTATGAGCAACACTTCAAAGAACTTGGCTCATGGAAGGTTAGTGAGAGAGACACACTTCACATTATAGACCTTCACCTTAGTATTAAAATGTTAGAACCAAACACCATTATGAGAGTACTTTGTTGAGAGGACTGAAGAGTGAAGGATAAAGTTCATTGAGCTTTGATGTAAGAGTGAGTGGGAGGGTACCAAGTTTCCAGAAATTCCTCCGTAAGTAAACTAAACCTGTGAATTGTCATTCTCTGCCTCTCTTACATGCCAGACGGAGCTCCGGAGGAGCAGGGTAAATCCTGGATTTTCAGCTTATACCATATTGTTGAGCAACCCTCAGCATCTCTGATCTCCGGTTTTTTTATAAAATGATTGTGCAAAGTAGGTCATCTCTAAGGCCCATGTCATTCTGTAGGTCAGTAATTCATTCATAATATTAACTAAAAGATAGAAAAAAATTAAGATAATGCTAAACTTTCATGTAAGGTTGAGAGATCAGCAAGTTTGTTCCTATTTTAAAATATTTTGTCCTAGCATTTGGAAACAGCAGAGGCTTTGGATTTGGGCAGATATAGATAAGTTCCAGCTCCGCATTTTCCAGCTATGTGATGTAACCTCTCTGAGAATCTCTAATTCTCAATATCCCCTCTGGAGAAGAAGGGTTGGGGACAACCTAACACTCATAATTATTATGGAAAGTAATAGAAATAGTTATAGAAATATTGGTTAATGGCATAGTAACAAGCATTCTTAAAGTCCTAAACAGAAGATGGTGGTGAAGATGATGATGATGATGATGATGATTTAGACCACAGAATTTGTTCCATATTTTAAAAAGTATACTTTTTAAATAGGGAATATTACTACTATTATTATCATATTCATTCACAGACAATATTATAAAATACAATAAAATGTTTTATAACTGTGCAAATGTCAATACCCTGTCTACTAATCACACCAGATTTAAGAGTATACTAATGATCGTAATATTACAATTAGACTTTGAGGAATTCGTTGATGTTTGAAACAACAACATCCCATGAGCAGATAGATACAGAGGATGAAAGTAAAGTTCACAAAGGGTAACTGGCTTTCCAAAGATGACCCATCTCTCCAGGGTTATAACTCAGTATTGAACTAGTAGTGAATTCAGGTACTTCTGACTCAAGAGCCAACTCTCTGCACAGATTTATATCTGCGTCGCCCTCTTCTCAGATAGTCAGATAACTTGATTATGTACTCCCCTAAAACATCTGCACTTGCTTTGATCTCTTTATTGTAGGTTAAGACCAGCAGGTAATGCTGCTATGGAAAGAGATGCTCATAGAAATGGGAAATGGGACAACTGTCGAAGAATTCATATTGGTGGGGTTTCCTACTGTCCAGCATCTCGGAAAGGTCCTCTTCCTGGTGCACCTGCTGGCGTACCTGGGGTCCATTGCAGGTAATGGGGTCATAGTTACTATCATCTGTACTGACTCCCAACTCCAGACACCTATGTACTATTTCCTCAGCATTTTCTCTTCCTTTGAGTGTTGCTTCATAAGTATTGTTATTCCTAAGTTTCTGATCATCTTTCTTTTAGGCAAGCAAACTATTTCCCTTACTGCCTATTTCATATAAGCCTTTGTCTTCATATTTCTGGGAGCAACAGTTTTCTTCCTCATAGCAGTGATGTCTCTGGCTTGGTACATGGCCATTTGCAAGCCTCTGCATTACCTGACCATCATGAACCTGAGGACTTGCTCCTTCCTGGTCACTAGCTGCTTTGCTTTGAGTTTTACTCTTATTACTGATCTGATTGTGAAGATTTCACAGTTATCCTTCTGTGGCTCCCATGTCATCCCCCACTTCTTCTGCGACCTTGGCCCGCTGATTCATGTCTCCTGTTCTGACACCAAATCTGTTGAAATGTTCGCCTTTGTCCTTGCTTTATGAATCCTGTTGACATCCCTCATCATAACCATCTTTGCATACAGCAACATAGTATACATAATCATGCAACGCTCATTGGCCAAGGAGCGACAAAAAGCTTTCTCCACCTGCTCATCTCATCTCATTGTTCTGTCTCTGATGTATGGCAGCTGTGTCTTTACATATGTGAAACCAAAGCAAACAAACAGGCTGGATGCCAACAGGGAGGCTGCCCTTGTGAACGCAGTGGTGACTCCGTTGCTGAACCCTGTCATCTACACTCTGTGGAATAAGCAGGTTCACCAGGCTCTTAAAAGAATGATGGGCAGAGTGAAAATATCAAGATAAAAAAAAAATCATGTAGCCTTGGAGTAGAAGGCTTCAGAGAACCATATGTCTTCATTCTAGTTGAGAATTATTAATTTGTTTTCTCAAGGCCAAATTTTACTTTGGTGTGTGTAACTATCTTCTCCCTAAATATTGCACATATTGATAACTGATTTTAATTGCAAGTATTATTGCTTAATTTTTATCCTTCCCTCATATAAACCATGTGCTTGAAATTTCTAAAATTTAGTAATATATTCTTTTTATTTCTCTTCTTCCTAGCCATAGACATCATTCAACAGAATTAATAACTATTTACCAGAGGTACTTAAATAAATAAGATGATGGAAGATTGTATATTAGGTGTGGTTATGAAAGAAATGATGGAAATGATACCAATGCTTGGGTCCACATTCCCTTCATGCCTAGCCCAAGAAAATAATGATCATAGTACTTCTCACCTTGAAATATGTATAACTTGCTTCAACTGTACTCTTAATTGTTGTTCTTGGCCCTTGGCGTAACTATACATGTATGTCTTATTCCCATGCTGGAGAGAAACAGAACTATTTTAGATCTCAGACAAAGCTCTAAGGAGCAGAAATGATCACAGCATCCTACAAGTGACCAATACTCTTATTTTTTTCATTATTTATTCTAGCTCCAGCCCCTCAGGTGCATCGTGCACAATTAAAGTTGGTTCTTAACCTAAAGCTGTCACTACAAAATGTATGTATATATCAGAAGAAGGGAACACTTATTCCATATTTGTATGATTTCTTCCAAAAATTCAAGGTAGTAGAATATATGTTATTTGCTTATCTTCATATTACTAATAAATGTAGTTTAAATAAATCAAATATTTTTCCCAATTGACTTGTGTTGTAAACTATAAGGTTAACTTCTAATCGATAACTTATTTTAAATCATTTCTGTTATCTCAGTCCTTAACTTGTGTACGCTTTTAGCTCCTATTTCCAGGATAGAAATGTGTCTATTTTTCCTTCAGAGGACATACCTCTAAGAAGATTAACACACTTTTTATTTTATTTTATTTGTTTTTTTTTTTTTAACTGAAACCCTGTGGTTAGATAACCACAAGTAAATTTTGTGAAATACATTCTAACCACGAGCGGATCATAATTGGCCTTGAAGGTCCTATTACAAAGTTCAGATTTCATCTTTTTGACAATGAAGCATCAAACATGCTCTAAAATCACAGAAGTGTTATGATCAGCTACAGATTATAGTACGTAGTAGTGAAATATAAAAGGACCAAAGGTAGATTCTGAATCATTGTGCACTAGACAAGCCCTAGCTTCTAAACCTGGTGTTGCCTTCAACTAATCGGTCAGCTTCCAAACACTTAAGTCACCTGTTCCATAAAATATGAAGATCGAGCCAGATAATTTCTAAGGGCTACTTGAAAATGTCTCATGAGGATAGTACCTAGATGCTATAGGAACATGGGGATAATGTCCCCCCCTGAGCGTTGGAGTACCGAAAAGTGTATTGAAGTGGCTCAGTACTGAGGTTCAGTATTGTAGGAAAAAGTCAAGGAATTATGATGAAACTATTGAAAGGGGTATGAGCCTCCCCAAGGCTTAATTTGGAGTTGATAATAATTTGTTATACTTAACCTAATCAAATGTGCATTATATTATTTTTAGATAGATCGTGAATGAAGGGCGAGCTTGACAAATGAAGACCAAAAATCCCTAACTGAATCTCTGAATCCAGGCTGGTCATTATCAGCCATAGATGGTACCCAGAGAACACAAACCCTAACATGGAGAATAATGCATTATATTCTGGTGCTATAAAACATTTTAAGACAAATCCCTTGAGCTAATTTTATGTTGAAAATACTTCCAATCATAATTTTCTTAATAACAATTTTTTTTTAAATTTTTCATTTATAGTTGGTATACAATAGTATATTAGTTTCAGGTGTACAGCATAGTGGTTAGACATCTATATAACTCACAAAGTGAACTCCCTGATAAATCTAGTGGCACTCTAGGACACGCATAGCTGTTACAATATTATTGGCTATATTCCTTATGCTATACTTTCTATCTCCATGACTATAGCAACTACCAATTTGTCCTACTTAATCTCCTTCCCCTTTTTCACAGACATCCACAAACCCCTCCATCTGGTAACCCTCAAAATGTTCTCTCTAAGTTTGTTTCTGTTTGCTTGTTTATTTATTTTGTTCTTTAGATTCCACATGTATAGGCAATCATATGGCATTTGTCTTCCTCTGTCTGACTTATTCCACTCAGCACACTATCCTCTAGTTCCATCATACAATATCTTTTACCGTCCCCTAAATTTTAGTCTGTGCGTGTCTTTTAAACTGAAGTGAGTCTCTTATAGGCAGCATATTAGGGTCTTGTTTTCTTATTCATTCAGTCACTCTCTCTATTGATTGGAGCACTTAATTCTTTTTCACTTGAAGTACTTGTTAATAGATATGTAGTTATTGCCATTCTTTTTTTATATATTTGCTATGTACTTTTCTTCTTAAAGAAGTCTCTTCAGAATATTCTGTAATGCTGGCTTGGTGATAATGAACTCCTTTAGCTTTTACTTGTCTGGGAAGCTCTTTATCTGTTCTTCAATGCTAACTGGTAGCTTTATTGGGTAAAATAATCTTGGTGTATGTCCTTGTTTTTCATCACTTAGAATATTTTATGCAAAGCCCTTCTGGCATGCAAAGTTTCTGTTGAGAAATCAGTTGCCAGTCTTATTGGAGCTCCCTTGTAGGTAACTAACTGCTTTTCTCTTGCTGCTGTTAAGATTCTCTCTTTGTCTTTAGCCTTTGGCATTTTAAGCATGACGTGTCTTGTCGTAGGCCTCTTTGGGTTCATCTTGTTTGGAACTCTGAGATTCCTAGGGTTGTATGTCTATTTCCTTCACCAGGTGAGGGAAGTTTTCCATCATTATTTCTTCAAATAGATTTTTAACTTCTTGCTCTTCTTCTCCTTCTGGTACCCTTTTGATGCAAATGTTGTGACATTTGATGTTATCCCATAGGCTCCTTATACTCTCTTCATTAGTTTGGATTTTTTTTCTTGATGCTATTCTGATCGGGTGTCCTCCACT
Organism: Pteropus alecto; assembly: GCF_000325575.1. NCBI lineage: Eukaryota > Metazoa > Chordata > Mammalia > Chiroptera > Pteropodidae > Pteropus > Pteropus alecto. The sequence continues at coordinate 2,667,155 of NW_006439718.1, forward strand.
ACCCCATCTTCTATATTGGTTATTCAATCCCTTGCTTCCTCCACTCTGTTGATTCTCTCTAAGATACTCTTTATCTCAGATGAAATACTTTCTAACCATGAGTGTATTCTTCGTTTCTAACTGGTTTCCTTTTATAATTTCCATCTCCGCTTTTATGTTTTTTATCTCTTTGTTAAAGTTCTCACTGAATTAATCTACTCTTCTCCTAAATCCCTTGAGAATCCTTTTATCCAGTGTTTTGAACTCTGCATCTGGTACATTGCTTGTCTCCATTGTGGTGAATTCTTATTTCGTAGCTTTGTTCTGTTCTTTTAGTGGGACATGTTTCTTTGTCTCCCTGTTTGGACTGCCTCCCTGAGTCTGTTTCTTTGTACTATGTAAGGCTCCTAAGTCTCCCAGTCTTAGTAGAATGACTTTATGTAGTAGGTGCGCTGTGGGGCCCCTTAGCACAGACCTGCTGGGCTTATAGGAGTCTAGAAGGTTCAAGTCCGAAACCAAGGCTGGCTGCCACTAGTGCAGAGGTTGGAGCTGCTCAGCAAGAGGTACATGGCCTTCCCAGGCCAGATGTTGCTTCTTTGGGTTTTCTGGGCTTTTGAGAGATTTTATGAAAGTTTGCATCAGGAGCCAAGACAGCCCATTGGTATGGAATAAAATCACTGAAAGCAGCTTAGGTAGACCCAAAATTGGTATAGACAGAGTCTCAGGGACTCCCCTGGGTAGAGTCACCTGTGTTATCCAAGTTTATGGCACCTGCATCTGCAGGCTGAGATGGGAGTGGACTCAACAAAGGAACAATGGCTTCTGCCTACACCTCTGTCCAGGAGTATACCGCTCCTCCAGATCGCCCCCTGAAGTCTGGGCAATTCAGCGCCTCTCTGCATGTCTCCGGCATCCCTTGAGCTGCTACCCCAGTGCTGGAGCTCAGAGCTAGTGAGTCCATCAGAGAGTAAAGCCAAGCATGGGCCCTTTAAGAGGCAGGCCTCCGCTTCCCGCAGCCCACCATCTCACTTAGCTGTAACCTCCGCTGTTTTTCACAGCCAGAGGTTGTGGGGACTTCTCTTCCTGGCACTGGAACACAGAACTGGGGAGCCCAGTGTGCAGCCAGGACCCCTCACTCCTCAGGTTGGGGAGCGGGCTCTGCAGCCAAGATAGCTTTCCCGATTCTCGGTGGCCACTTGTGGTTGTGGAACCGGGCTGTTGTTTGAGGCGACCTAGTTGTAAGGTTTCTGTTCAGCAAGACCTCTGGCAACTCTGCATACTGGTTGCTCTATTGTTTCATTATAATTTTGGTATGGTCACTAGCGAAGGTGTGTACAGCCTCTACCTTCTATGTCATAGGTCCCAAAGCCCCAGGCCACGGACTGGTACTGGTCTGTGGCCTGTTACAAACCAGGTTGTACAGCAGGAGGTGAGCATCAAATGAGCAAAACTTCGTATGCATTTGCAGCCATACCCAGCACCAGCATCACCACCTCAGCCCCATTTCAGGTCATCAGGCATTAGATTCTCATAGAATCACCAGTCCCTGTTGCCAGAAAAATTGGGGACCGCCGTTCTATGCCATCTTTCAAACATAATTTTTTAAACCACTTCATCGATGTTTGACACATAAAAAGCTGTTAATAGTTAATGTATGAAACTTCATGTGTTTGGTGATAAATGTAAATTCATGAAACCGTGATCACTATCAATGCTGTAAACCTATCTATCAGCTCCAAAAGTTTCTCCCTGACCCCTTTGTTGTTGGCATTTTTTTTCTTATATGGTAACATCACTTAATATACGATGTGCCCTCTTAGCAAATTTTTAAGTACACAACATAGTGTGGTCAATGATAAGCTCCAGGTTATATAGTTCTCCAGAACATATTTATTTTGTATAACTGAAACTTTGTATCCTTGATTAACACCTCCCTAATCCCCCTAAACCCCTCACAACCACCAATGTATTCTCTGCTTCTATGTGTTTGATTAGATTCCACATATAAGTGAATCATTTCAGTGTTGTCTTTCTGTTTTTGCTTTGTTTTACTTAGAATAATGTCCTCCAGGTATATCTATATTGTTGCAATAGGCAGGATTTTCCTCATTTTAAAGGCTGAAAAATATCCCACTATATGTATATACCATATGTTTTTATCCACTCTTCTGTAGATGGATATTTAGGTTACTTCCACATCTTAGCTATTGTGAAAAATGCTTCAGTGAACATGAGAGTACAGATATCTCTTTGAGATTCATATTTTAATTCCTTTGGATATATACCCAGAAGTGGGATTGCTGGATCAAAGGGTAATTCTATTTTGAATTTTTTGAGGAACGCCATATTGTTTACATAGTGGCTCATCAATTTACATTTTTATCAATAGTGCACAAGGGTTCCCTTTTCTCTAAATCCTAGCAAACACTTTTCGTCCTTTGTTTGTTGGCGTGAGGTGATATCTCCTTGTGGTTTTGATTTGCATTTCCCTTAGTGATGTTTGCATTTCCATTAGTGATGCTGAGCATCTTTTCAACAGATGCTGAGCATCTATTGGCCATATGTATGTCCTCTTTGAAAAATTGTCTATTCAGTTCCTCTGCTTATTTTTTAATTGTTTGTTTGTTTGTTTGTCATTGAGTAGTATAAGTTGTTTGTGTATTTTGGAGACTTCATAGAAAAAAGTGATTTTAAAAGACAATAGGAATTTTCCTTTTGGACAATTCAGTTGGGCATTTCAAGTTGATCAACAGCATTTATAAAATTGTGTAGCATATTTCCATATGCTCACAGATGATGGTGAAATGAAGCATAGAAAAAGATAAGCTGAAGACATAGGCAAAGTCTAAATTATAAGTGATACCAAAAACCATGTGCAGGAGGAGAGTTTTTCAGTAGTTGAATGGAAATAGGTAGACTTTCAGGGACCGAAAGAAGAAGATAATGTATGTACCATTTTAAGCTTCTACTGAGGGCAATACGGCATAAATATGAAGTATTAAAACTGTGGAATGGCATGGTCAGATTAGCAAGATCACTACGGTTTCAGTGGGGATGTGAGCGTCATTCTGAGTAATTGGAAACTACAGTTTTATAAAATATTTTAAAATTACATTTATCAGGGTGGCATTGGTTAATAAAATTAAATAAGTTTCAAGTGTACAATTTAATAATACATCATATGTATATTGCATTGTGTGTTCACCACTCAAAGTTAAATTTCCTTCCATCACCATATATTTGACTCCCTTTACCTTTATCTACCTCCCTTCATCCCTTCTTTCCCTTTGGTAATCACTAAACTGTTGTCTGTGTCTATGAATCTTTTTGTCATGTTCATTTGCTGCTTTCAGTTTTATATCTCACATACAAATGACATCATATAGTTCTCAACTTTTTCTGTCTGATTTATTTCACTCAGCATGATAATCTCAAATTCCATCCATGTTGTCACCAATGGCAGTATTTCATCTTTTCTTGTGGCTGAGTAATATTCCATTGTGTATATATATACCACATCTTTATCCAATCATCTATCAAAAGGCATTTTGGTTGTTTCCATGCCTTGGCTATTATGAATAATGCTGCAATCAACATCAGGGTACATATATCTTTACAGATAAATGTTTTCAAATTTGGGGGGTAGATATCTAGAAGATAAATTGCTAGGTCATAGGATAACTCTATTCTTAATTTTTTGAGTAGCCTCCATACTGTTTTCCATAGTGGCTGTACCAATTTACATTCCCATCAGCATTGTATGAGGATTTCTTTTTCCCCAAAACCTCTCTAACTCTTGTTATTACTTGTCCTGTTGATGGCAGCCATTCTAACAGGTGTGAGGTGGTATCTCACTGTGATTATTTTATTTTATTTTATTACTAGTTTCAAGTATACAGTATATTGGTTAGACATTTATAGTTTATAAAATGATCCCCTAATTGCTCTTTCTCTCCTCTGGCTCTCCATTACATTAATGCTAACTGCATTCTCTATGCCATGCTCCCCATCCCAGTGACCATTTTTCAACTACTAATTCATACTTCTTTAATCCTTCACCCCATTCTCCTAGCTTCCCAAACCCCCTCCCCTCTGCCCATCCCCAGTCTGGCCTCTATATTTGTGAGTCTGTTTTTGATTAGTTTGGGTTTTTTGTTCCTTAGATTCTACATATAAGTGAAATCATATGGTATTTATCTTTCTCTGTCTGACTTATTTCACTCAGCATAATACCCTCTAGTTCCATCCATGTCGTTGCAAACAGGATTTCATTTTTTTTAATGGCTGATTAATATTCCATTGTATGTATGAACTATAACTTCTTTATCCAATCCTCTGTTGATGGGCGTTTAGGTCGCTTCTATATCTTGGCTATTGTAAATTGTGCTGCTGTAAACATAGGGGTGCATAGATTTTTACAAATTATTGTTTTGGTTTTCTTTGGATAAATACCCAGAAATGCAATTGCTGGGTCAAAAGGTAGATCCATTTTTAATTTTTTGAGAGACCTCCAGACTGTTTTCCCTGGTGACTGTACCAATTGGCAATCCCACCAACAGTGTATGAGAGTTCTCCTTTCTCTACATCCTCACCAACACTTGTTCTTTGATTTATTGATGATAACCATTCTGAAAACCTGAACAGATATTTCCCTCACTGTGGTTTCGATTTGCATTTTCCTAAAAGCTAGAAAAGTTGAGCATCTTTTCATATATCTGTTGGCCATTTGTATGTCTTCTTGGAAGAAATGTCTGTTCAGGTCCTGTGCCCATTTATTATTTGGATTGTTTGTTTTTTTGTGTTGAGTTATGAGTTTTTTATATATTTTGGATATTAGCTCCTTATCAGAAGAATTGTTTGAAAGTATCTTCTCCTATTCAGTTAGTTCTCTCTTTGTTTTGTTGATGGTTTCCTTTGTTGTGCAGAAGCTTTTTAGTTTGATATAGTTCCATTCATTTGTTTTTGCTTTACTTCCCTTGCCTTTGAAGTCAAATTTATAAAATCCTTTCTAAATCCACTGTCAGTAAGTTTAGTATCTATGTTTTCTTCAATGAAATTTATTGTTTCAGGTCTTATATTTGTATATTTGATCCATTTGAGTTATTTTGTTGTGTGGTGACAAATAGTAGGCTAGTTTCATTCTTTTGCAAGTGTATTTTTAATTTTCCCAGTTTTCTTTCCTCCATTGTCTATTTTGTTGAAAATAAAATTGGCACCTTTGGCACCTTTGTTGAAAATTATTTTCCCCTACATGTGGGAGTTTACTTCTGGACTCTCAATTCTGTTCCGTTGGTCCGTGTATCTGTTTTTCTGCCAATACCATGCAGCTTTGATATTGTCATTTTGTAATATAATTTGAAGTCAGGCAGTGTGAGACCACCAGTCATGTTCTTTTACTTCAGGATTGCTCTGGCTATTTGGTGTCTTTTGTGCTTCCATACAAATCTGATGATTTTTTGGTCTATTTCTTTAAAAGATGCCATTGGTATTTTGATAGGGATTGCATTAAATTTGTATATCGCTTTGGGTAATATGGCCATTTTAACTATGTTTTTCCAGAAGCACACAGTGTTCTCCAGTCTTCAACCCTTTGATACCATTTTCATTGCTGCCTACACACCGACCACATCCAGAGGAATAAGAATGGCTCTGCTTTTTTTCCACTTTCTAGATATCAAGCAGTTCTTTTCATTACTAAAAGTGAACCTGGAACCCTTCTGGCAAGGGATTCTCTAAAATGTAGTTCCCAGACTTCCAACTGCTGTGATCTGGAGAAGAGGATAGCGGGGAATAGAAATAAATGCTGCTACATCCCTCATCCCTGAAAAAGAAAATGACAAATAAAAAATGCAGCACAGTATGCTTCAAGATAATATCTTTAAAACACCATTACGTTCTGATAGAGAGCGGAATGTAATATAATTTTAAAAACAGTTTTTGCATATTAAAAATATAATAGCTGAAAGAAAAATGTAATTAGAATTTTTCAAAGATAAGTAAACGGAGAAATTTCAGACAGTAAAACACAAAGAGAAAAAGGAGAAAAAAAAAAGACTGAGGACATAAATCATGTGGTTCCAGAATGTCCAAATTCTGCTTATTAGAGATTTTGAAAGAGGTAACAGAGAAAAAAAGGGGGGAATTATTAAATACACAAACAAGATTATTAAATACACACACAAGACAATTAAAGATTATTAAATACACAAACAAGACAATTTCCAAATTGTCTGTATGAACGGTTCAATAAATTTAAATATGCTGGTATTTAAGCATAACATTATAAAATTTACAAACACCAAATACAAAAAGATGTTAATATTTTTCCAGATAAAAAATAAATAAAAACACATCTTCTACAAAAGACTACAGAAATCCATATAGCAACTTCTTTAGCAGTTTTTGATATTGTAAGAAAGTAGAATGAGGCATTTAAATTTGGGTAAATGATTTCTAATATAGAATTCTATAACCTTTCAGCTATTGGCTAAATGTTAAAAGAGATTATAAATATCTAAGAATATTACGAATTATAAAATTTACTTCTCTTACACCATCTTTTAGTTGAATTCTTGACAATTTGTTCCCATGAAATAAGCAAATGATCTTCCCCCATTAAAAAAATGTAAAAATTGTGCTTTTGTTTCCTCATCTGTGAATAGAATGAGGGTTAAATAAATTACTACAAATAATGAGATGTAAACAATGTTAGGGATTTACCAGTGCAATCTGTGTATGTGTGCTGTTGATGATGATGATGATGATGACGATGATGATGATGATGGGCTCAAAAATTCCCGGACCCAAAGCATGAGGAGAATTCCAAGCATTTTAGAGAGAAAACCGAGTCGGAATTTTTTAAAAAGCAAATAAAGGAGAAAATTAAACCAATGATGATAAGAAAGTGGCAATTAGAAATTCTAGGAGGTTAAATTCCAGAAAATTAAAGTGCTTACTTTTCTATAGTGTCAATTTCAGATACCTCTTTGAGTGAAGTTGTGTAGGAAGGTTTTTTAATTGGCAAAGTATTGTTTATAAAACTGTTACTAATGTCTAGTTTTTGTACATTTTGAAGAGACTGTGAATGCTATATCTACTTTTAAAATATTTTAAATTATTGATGTCTTCCTCATTCTTTTTAATTTTTTTATTAAAGTATAGTTGCATGTTTTGTTAGTTTCGGTATAGATAGTGATTCAACATTTATATACCTTGTGATACAATCACAATAAGTGTAGTAACCATCTGTCACTGTGCAAAGTTCTTATAATATTATTGACTATATTCCCTATGTTGTACACTATATCCCCATGGCTTATTTATTTTATAACTGGAAGTTTTAACCTCTTATGCCCCTTAACCTTTTTCATTCATTCCCCACCCTCTCCCCTCTGGCAACCATCAGTTCTTCGCTGTCTCTATGAGTCTGTTTTTGTTTTGTTTTGTTCGTTGTTTTGTTTCGATTTTTTTAGAGTCCACGTATAAGTAAAGTCAAGGTATTTATCTCTCTCTGTCTGATTTATTTCACTTATTATAATACCCTCTAAGTTCCCTCATGTTGTCGCAAATGGAAAGATTTTATTCATTTTATTGCAAGTAATATTTCATTGTGTGTGTTTATGTGTGTCACATCTTCTTTATTCATTTATCTATTGATGAATACCTAGGTTGAGTCCATATCTTGGTCATTGTAAATAATGCTGCAACAAACATGAGGGTACATATATCTTTTCAAATTAGTGTTTTTGTTTTCTTCAGATAAATATACAGAAGTGGAATTGCTGGGTCATATAGTAGATTTATTTTTAATTTTTTGAGGAATCTTCATACTGTTTTCCGTAGTAGCTGGACCAGTTTCCAGTCCCATCAACAATGCACAAGAGTTCCCATTTCTCCACATTCCCACCAACACTGGTTATCTGTTGACTTTTTGATAATAGCTGTTATAACAGGTGTGAGGTGGTATCTCATTGTGGTTTTTATTTGCATTTCCTTGTGATGTAGAGCATCTTTTCATGTGCCTGATGGACATCTGTATGTCTTCTTTGAAAAAATATCTATTCATGTCCTCTCCTCTTTTTTTAATTGATTTGTTTGGGGGTTTTTTGATGTCAAGATTTATGAGTTCTTTGTAACAAACCTTTATTGTATGGTCAATTAAACCATGAAAAAGGAAGAAAGAATATATGATAGGGAAATGATGATCTCTTCATTCTTTAATATGGGCCATTGGCACATGTCAAGAAACTATTATTTGCTCTTTCTATGGTAAAGAATTCTCTCTATAGAAACTCTCTGTGATTATATCTTACTAGTCTCTGTAGAAATTTGAATTTTATTCTACTTTTTTTGGACATTTTCCTCCATTTTGTTTGCTGAATGTCATTAAAGCAGTTTCTGATGGATAAAAACCAAAACCAGAAGAAATATGAAGCTAACAATTAACAGAAAACACAATCTTATACATAAAAGGTTTGTGGTGACCTTGTATGCAGACATATATCTATCAAATCAACCTTAATCATTTATAGCTCACCCTGCAGAACATTTCCCTGTAGAAAAACCTCTAGTGTTAGTACTTAAACTCTAGAAAACATATCTTTCAATAAAGATGCCAATGAATGTTTATGTGAGAAATAGATTAATATTTGTAATTCTAAAACTTCGTACAACATTAAAACAAAATTATATGCAAGAAATGGCTCAATTTAAATGTGAAGAAATGTTTGAAAAGTCACAGAATGTAAACAAAGTTGCAATATTTTTTTGAAATTTTCTGGTACTCAGAAAGACCATGTTAACCCAATTAAAGGAACAGTTTGCCAAGAATCACCTTAGTTTTTAGGAAATTATGAAGCAAAGTTTTAAGTATTTTTTGGAAGTATTTTATTTATTCATTCATTTATTCATTTTTATTTTATTAAATTTATTGTGGTGACATTGGTTAATAAAATCATATAGGTTTCAAGTATACAATTCAATAATGTGTACAATTCAAGTATACAATTCAATAATATATTTGTGTGTTCACCACCCAAAGTTAAGTTTCCTTCCATCACTATATATATATATTTTTTCTATCACCATATATTTGTCCCCCTTTACCTTTATTTACCTCCCTCCATCTTGTCTTTCCCTCTGGTGACAACTAAACTGTTGTCCATGAGTTTCTGTTTGTTTGTCTTGTTCATTTGTTGCTTTCAGTTTTATATCCCACATGTGAGTGAAATCATATGGTTCTCAACTTTTTATGTCTGACTTGTTTTGCTTAGAATGATAATCTCAAAATCCATCCATGTTGTTGCAAATGGCAGTATTTCATCTTCTCTTATGGCTGAGTGATATTCCATTGTATATATGTACCACATCTTTTTATCCAATCATCTATTGAAGGACACTTTGGTGTTTCTATATCTTGGCCACTGTGAATAACATGATGGTTATTATTTATACAGACATTTTCACTGTGTTTTAGAAAATTGGTGGGGGGTTGGAATTGATTTAATACAGATTATAACTTAAAGTAATGGGAAATACAATTCCAGTTTATGTTTTTACAAACTATATTTAATTCTCAGAAGTGAAATACTGACATTGAGCAGGAGTTGCCTATATGTTCCTGAGATATGCTATGGGTATATACATCAAGGATTTACTGTTTTTAAATATTATGCTTAATACAGAATCTTTGACATTTTATTATATTTCCTTCCATCCATTTATTATTCTGTAATTTAGCTCCATGGTGTATTAAATGATCAGTGTTTCCTACGAGACACATTCCTCTATAGCTAGAGAATGATGGTGAGATTCTCCCATGATCTCTTTTTACTCACTGCCAATATGAGAAACATCCAAACCTGTAGAGAATTTTTATGAGTTTGCTTGAGCCAAATTGAGGAAAAATGCCAGGAAGCAAAACTCAGTGAGTTCCCTGAACATTCCTGCCTGGGATAGCTGTGAGCTCCCTGTGGCCGGCTGGCTGCAGGGCCCAGTCATCAGGCCAGAAAGCAGAAAAGCAGAACGGGACAGCAGAGGAACAACAGCTGATTTTTGCCTGATCATTGAAATATGAGATTTTCCTATAGCCATGTTATCTTTTGCTTTCTTGTAGCTCGGTGTTTCCATGACTTCCTTGTCCTTGTGCTTCTGGTTTTTTTTTTTTTCTTTTTGGTTGGCTTTTGTGAGTTTTCCCTCTGGGCCTTCTTGTTTTATGTTATATACTTCAGTTCTGAATCTTTAGTGTGTGGTTACCATTACGAATATGTAAAGGATAGTTATATATATACAGTTGTCCATTTTCTTCTGCGTGTGCCTTATCTCCATTCCCATTTGCAAATCTGGATCTCTGAAAAGGGAGGCCCTTTTCAATTATTATTATCTCAGTTTGTTCCTATGTATGCTGAACATTCACTCCAACCCCCAACCCAGAGAGCCTCTCCCCGCATACCCTCCGAGATTGATCACCACGGAGCCCCAGGGAAATCTGAGCAAAGCTGCTGACACTGTCGTTGACACTGACAAGGACTGTAACTGAGGGTAGTGAGCATAATTAAATACACAAGAAAATTTTAAAAGCGTTATTAAGACTTTATGTAGAGTAGGGATCCAGGAGGCTTAGACGCCACCTACTGGAAATGTACTCCTCAGCTTCTATTTGCCTGATAGTCACTTTACTCCTAATTATGTGTTGTTTTGTTGTTATTTTGTTTTAGGTGAGTACTTTCAGGATTTTCTGTAGTGTGGGCCTCATAGCAGAGAATTTCTTTAATTTTTCTGTCTGGAAAGGTCTTTATTTTCCTTCATATCTAAAAGAGAGCTTCGCTGGATGCATTATTCTAGGCTATTAGTTCCTTTCACTTAATAGTTTAAATATTTGTTTCAGATAGAGACTTCAGGATGGTACTTCTGGAAAAACTCAATGAGATCCAAAACAAATCATAGCAACAATTTCAGGCATTGAAAAAACAACTAGACGAGCAGAGCAAGGAGATTGAAACCCTCAAAAAGACCAAAATAGAATCTCTGGAGATGAAGAACATACTATAGGAATTGAAAAATGAAATAGCAAGCCTGGGAAATAGAGTCGACCAAATGGAGGAAAGGATCAGTGATATCAAAGACAGAAATCTAGAAATAAATCAGAAGGAAGAAGAGAGAAACTGAAGAATGAAAACTAATGAAAGAGCAATTCAAGAACTAGCTGATACCAGGAAACATATGAATAGTGGGCATTATCGAAGGCGGATAATTGGATGTTCTTTTGACTTCTTGAATTCTAAGCTCCAGCTCATTCCTTAGATTTGGGAAATTCTCGTCCACTATTTGTCTAAAATGCTTTCTAGTCCCGATTCTTTTTCCTCGCCTTCAATAATACCTATTATTCTTATGCTTTTTCTCCTGATGGTATCAGCTAGTTCTTGTATTTCTCTTTCAATTTTTTTTTCTATCTTCGGTTTCTCTCTTCTTCCTTAAGATTTCTTTCTAGATTTCTGTCTTTGATATCACTGATCCTTTCCTCCATTTGGTCGACTCTATTTCCTAAGCTTGCTATTTCATTTTTCAACACTTGCAGTGTGTTTTTATCTCCACAAGATCTATTCTATTCTTTTTGGGGTTTCCATCTCCTTTCTCTGCTCATCTAGTTGTTTTTTCAATTAAACTGATTAGATTATCCTCAGACTTCTCAGCACGAACCTTACAAGCCAGAAAGGAACGGAACCAAATAATTAAACTATTAAGTGAAAAGAACTAACAACCTAGAATAATGTATCCAGCTAAGCTCTCCTTTATATGACTGTTGATATGGTTGTTCATGGGGTTTCATGGACTATTTCTCCACTTAGGCATTAATGCACGTGTATTCTGCTGTTTTTCCAGAAAGAAGATTTATTATATAAAGGCCTCTCTTTAGCCTGCTGCAAAGAAGGCGCTTTTCTTTTGATTTCCAATAGGTGGCATCTAAGGCTCTTGGATTCCTACTTTATATAAAGTCTTAATAATGCCTTTTTATTTTCTTGTAGATATTTAATCATGCTCGCTACCCTCAGTTTCAGTCCCTGTCAGTGTCAGTGACAGTCTTGGCAGCTTTTGCTCAGATTCCCCTGGAGCTCTGCGGTGATTGGTCATGGAAGGTATGTGGCGAGAGGCCCTCTGGATTGGGAGTTGGGAGCTGCAGCTCAGCTTTGGTTTTGCAACCATGGCCGGTAAAAATCAATTGTTGTTTATCTGCGGTCCCGTCCCACTTTTCTGCTTTCTGCCTGATGACTTGGCCCTGCTGCCTGCTGCGTGGAACTTGCAGCACTTCTAGGCAGGGCTGTTCATGGAAGTTGCTGCACATTCACCCCTCCCCCTCCTCCTGCAGGGGGCTCTGGAGGCTGCGAGAGGCAGCTTCTTTGTTTCTATTGTCGAAAATTATTTGCCCACATAAATGTAGGTTTACTTCTAGACTCTCGATTCTGTTCCAGTTGTCCGCGTGTCTGTTTTGCTACCAATATCATGCTGTTTTGGTTATTGTTGCTTTGTAGTATAATTTGAAGTCGGCAGAGTGATGCCTCCAGCCTCGTTCTTTTTTCCACCCATCTGTGTTGTTAGTTTTCAAAAAATATTTTATATGTGTTTATTGATAATTGATGAGATATTTCATCATAACTTGCTTTCCTCTTTAAGCATGGTTTTCTTTATTTTTTTTTTCTTGAAAATACATAAAATAATATCATTTTAATGATGTCGATTCTTCCAATCCAATAACACGGAATATCTTTTCATTTCTTTGTATCTTCCTCGATTTCTTTTAATAGGGTCTTGTAGTTTTCATTGTATAGGCCCTTCACTTGTTTCATTAAATTTATTCCTGGGTATTTTATTCTTTCTGCCCCAATTGCAAAAGGAATTATTTTTCCACTTCTTTTTAAAGTTTTTTGTTTTTTGTTTTCTGTTTTGCTATATTTGACATCTAGATTCTTTCAAAAGCAGGTTCTGTTGCTTGTTTTTATTTTTGTTTTTCTTCCTGTATGGGTCCTATGATTCTCCATGTCTCATAATTTTTGTTCAAAACTGGATGTTTTGATATTTTTTTAGCAATTCTAGATACTCATTTCTACCCCTTCCCCTGGAATTTTGTCATTTGATTGTTTATTTTTTTTAAATTTTTTCTCCCTCTTTAATTCCCTCCTCGTCCACTTCCACCCCTGACCTATGGATGTTGCTGTCTCTCTCTCTCTCTCTCTTTTTTTTTTTTTTAAGAACTGGATCTCTGAAGGCAGGGCATCTCGTGCCCCATGCATTTGTGGCATGCACCTAGGACCTGGCGCACCTGGGGCCTTGCGCACCCAAAGGGCCCGGTGCACCCGGGGCCTGGCGAACCTGGGTTCTGGTGCACCCGGGTTATGGTCCGTGGCTCCACCTGGGGTATGAACCCAGGACCTTCTGTGTGTAAAGCAGACATGCTAACTATGAAACTATGGAGCCACCCCCCGATTGTTTATTTTTTTAATAATATTTTTTTGCTTTTCAATTATAGTTTTGCATACAATTTTATGTTTTGGGTGTAAAACATAGTAATTAGACATCCACGCAACTGACAAAGTGATCACCCCAACAAATCCAGCCCCCATCCGACACTGCACATAGTCGCCACAATATTATTGACTCTATTCCTCACGCTATGCTCCACATCTCCCTGACTATTTTGCAACTACCAATTTGTACTTCTTAATCCCTTCCCCCTTTTCACTGCCCCTGTCAACCTCCTCCCATCTGGTACCCCTCAAAATGTTCTCTGTATCTATAAGTTTGTTTCTGTTTTATTGTTTATTTTGTTCTTTAGATTCCACATGTATGTGAAATCATATGGCATTTGTCTTTCCGTATCTGACTTACTCCACTCAGCACAACACCCTCTAGGTCCATCATGACATAATTTCTTCCATCCCTTTCCTTTCAATGTGTGTGTATCTTTTAATCTGAAGTGAGTCTCTTGTAGGCAGCCTCCGTAAGGGTCTTATTTTTTTTTATCCATTCAGCTACCATATCTTTTGATTGGAGCATTTAATTCTTTTTCATGTGAAATATTTGTTGATAGATATGTAGTTATTGCCATTCTTTAGTCATATGTTTGATACATATTTTTTCTTCTTAAAGAAGTCCCTCCAACATTTCCTGTAATACCGGCTTAGTGATGATGAACATCTTTAGCTTTCGCTTGTCTGGAAAGCTCTTTATCTGTCCTTCAGTGCTAAATGATAGCTTTGCTGGGTAAAGTAACCTTGGTTGTAGATCCTTGCTTTTCATTGCTTTGAATATTTTGTACCAAGCCCTTCTGGCTTGCAATGTTTCTGTTGACAAATCAACTGACAATCTTATGAGAGCTCCCTTATAGGTAACTAACTGCTTTTCTCTTGCTGCTTTTAAGATTCTCTCTTTATCTTTAACCTTTGGCATTTTCATTATGATGTGTCTTCTTGCGGGCCTCTTTGGGTTCATCTTCTGTGGGACTTTCTGAGCTTCCTGGGGTTATATTTCTATTTCCTTCATCAGTTTAGTGAAGTTTTCTGTCATTATTTCTTCAAATAGGTTTTAAATTTCTTGCTTTCTTTCTTCTCCTCCTGGTACCCCTATGAAGTGAATGTTGTTACACTTGATGTTATCCCAGTGGTTCTTTAAGTTGTCTTCATTTTTTCAGATTCGTTTTCTTGTTGCTGTTCTGATTGGGTGTCCTCCACTACCCCATGCTCTAAGTCACTGATTTGATGCTCCACTTCATCCAATCTATTGATTTCCTCGAATGTACTCTTCATCTCGGATATTGTATTCTTCATCTCTAACTGGTGCCCTTTTATGTTTTCCATCTCCATTTTTACATTTTCTATCTCACTGAGTTCAGCTACTCTTCCCCTAAGTAGAGATGTTCTGGTTGAACATACAGTGAACTAATGCTTGGGCTTGAAGTGCTGATTGATTGGCTTTCCTCTTATTTCATCCCCTCCTTTCAATCCTATCTTCCAAGTCCTTGCAGGCAGAAACACTTTTTGAGAATCGTTTGCCTTCATGATGAAGCACTAACTTCATGCACTGGCCCTTTACGATCTTGCCCTCCCTGCCTTATCCCCTCATTCTTCATACTTCCCATGTGTATCAGTCAGGGTTCCATCAGAGAAACAGAACCAGAAGCATATATGTATATATGAAGAGGTTCATGGCAAGTATTGGCTTATGTGATTGTGGGAGCTGGGTAGGTCAGAAAGGGCAGAGTGGAAACTCTCAAGCAGGAGCTGATGCTGCTGTTTACAATAGAAAGTTCTTTTACCTCAGAGAAGACTGTTTTCTTAAAGCCTTCTAATTGATTAGATCAGGCCCACTTAGATAATACAGAATAATTTCTTTTACATAAAGTCACTGATTGTAGATATCAATCACATCTACAAAATATCTTCACAGAAACACCTAGGTTAGTATTTGATTAAGTAACTGGTACTTTAGCCTAGCCATAAAACTGACCATAAAACTGACCATCATGCCATGAATCAACTACTGTGCTCTTTCCCGAACACTACATTTTCTCATAACCATGAAATCTTGCCATATTTACTTCCCTTGGCCTGGAATGCTCTTATCCTCCTTCTCTGTCTCCTGATCTCCAAGAAGATGCACAAATGTTGCTTCTTCCATGAAGCTCTCCTGAATCCCCCAGGCAGAATTAGTTGCACTTCTGAGCTCTCACAACTTTTGCTCTTGTCCATATTTTGTCACATTGCTACTTTGTCCCACTGTTACTGAACTCAAAGCGTTCATTTTTGCTGCATGCGTTGAAGTGAAATTGCACATCAAACTTCATTTTTTTAATATAGTTTTTTCCTTCTGATTCAAGCTGGTTTTGCCCAAATAATGGCATTGTGACTCACTTACTTTTTTCCACCCTTGGCCCTTATCCTCTGTATGCCCGCTTCTTTAATCATTCAGCCTTAGGACATAAAATTAACGGAGTCTCAGGGCTATAATCATGAGGACAATAGGTTTTGGTTGGACTTTAGACTAAGGATAACATTTTGGCTTTAGACGTGTTTCAGCCCCAGGCCCATCAAGGCAGAACAACAATCCCACTAGCCATGGGACCAGGCCACGGGACCAAATGGGATGGCACCATGGCTGATTCCAGAAACAAGCACAACGATCAATTACCTCATGCCCCTCCAATCATCCAATCAGTAGCACTCATGACCCTAAGTCCCTTAGTTTCCATGACTACCAGTTTTTCTCTATATAATCTGTACTTCTGAGATACCCGGGGAGTAAGGTCTTTGAGTCTCCAGGACTTGAGACTCTCTAATAAACCTTAC